>NW_016107760.1:1572462-1584187 GCF_001604975.1 Cebus imitator
GATTTGCCATATTACTCAGGGGTGGTCTCGAACTTCTGGGCTCAAGCAGTCTGCTTGCCTCAGCCTCCCAGAGTGCTGAGATTACAGGAGGGAGCATGGCCAGGATGTAATGATTTTTAAAAGTAATTTTTCACCAATTATTTTAACCCCTTCCCCAGCATTTTTCTTCAAATAGGAACAGTCTGATATCTGCTTCAAAGCATAAGGCTACTTAGTATACCTTGGAGTTATGCAATAAAAAGTTTTATATACCATTCCTAATTTTTTTCTTAAATCCAATGATTACATGATGCAACTTAGACTTGAAAGGCACCTTCAAGATGATCTAATTCCATAGCTTCTTTTTACAGATAAAGAGGCAGATTCCGAGAGATTAAGTGACTTTTCCCCAAAGTCATATTTTGGAGTACAACCAAGAAAAGCATCGAGTCCTACTAACATGCTTTTTACATGCCACATTGGGTAATGACATTTGGTAGAGGAATCCTTGACCTCTAATAAAAACTTAGTTTGATAAAAAATTACTTTTGAATAACAGAAAATCAATCCCTTTATTCAACAAACATTTATGGGCTGGGCACAGTGGCTCACACCTGTAATCCCAGCACTTTGGGAGGCCAAGGCAGGAGGATCACTTGATGTCAGGAGCTTGAGACCAGCCTAGGCAATATAGTGAAACCCCATCTCTACAAAATAAAAATAAATCAGCCAGGTGTGGGGTTGAACACCTGTAGTCTTAGCTACTTGGGAGGCTGAGGTAGGAGGATCACTTGAGCCCAGAAGCCATGAGCCATGATTGTGCCACTGTACTCTAGCCTGGGTGACAGAGTGAGACCTTGTTTCAAAACAAAAAACAAAACCAGACCCCCAAAACCAACATTCATGAATTACCTACTATGTACCAAGACTAGAGATACAAAGATAAATTAGATACAATTCTACTTTGCAGGAGGAGGTTAAAGTTTGTTTTGAAAACAAAAAGAAGTAGTTGTCATAAAATAGTACCCATTTAATTACAATGTCTGTCAACATAAATATGTGTTAACAAAGGACAATTTCCAGAAATGAAAACTTACATTGCTAACTATTTGGGTCCTCTAACAAACTTATACTGCAATGTATCAAAATCCTGTTCATCTAGAGTTGATTAGTTAGGACTGAGGCTAATTCATATTCAGTAAAAGATTCCACACAAATGGATGTCTTAAATAATACAAGTGCAATCAAAACAACAACAAATATTAAAAAGTAAAAATGAAAAACCTTTTTTTCTTTTTTTGAGATGGGGTCTCACTTTGCTGCCCAAGCTGGTCTTGAACTCCTAGCCTCAAGCAATCCTCCCACCTCAGCCTCCCAAAGTGCTGGGATTACAGGCATGAGCTACTGCACCTAGCCCAAAAATTCTTTAAGGGGCATAAATTTCCATGTGGTACAAATTCAGAATGCCAATCACCTGCAACAAAGGCATAAAGGCAAGAAGGGTAAGATATTTTAAAATTATGCCCATATGAGGTAGAGAAGGGAAGAAATTTGGCCTTTCCAGCAATGCTCACACCTTGAGAAATCTGACCAGGCTTTTTAGCTGTCTGTCAAAAAAAAAAAGAGCAGGAAACCACATTTCTTGTATGTCACTGGCTTCAAAAACAGCACTCTCTGGCTGTTGATTCATAGGATCAAAGTTACTGGCTAATTATTGACACGTATGGAAATATTCTAGATTGACCCTGGTGGGGCTTTACATATAACTGTATGCAAACTATATAGAATAATTTATTATTTCCTTCTGAAGAGACAAGGAGATAGTGCAATACAGGTTTTTGAGCAGATGAACCTTGCTTGAATATTGTTTCTACCATTTATCCTACGTGTGATGAAATCATTTAATTTCTCCAAGCCTCAATCTCATCCTCTGCAAAAGGGGGTAAAACCATCTGTTTTATAGAACCGCTATGAGGATTAAGTGAGTGAGTACATGGGACACACAACAGTGTAGCCTCTTCAGCAGCTCTGAAATGCTCAAAGTTTCTCAAAGGCACTTTGGCAGTCTGTCAGTAGTGGGGAGCCTGAGACCAATTTCTGGAATACAGAAAAGGTTCCCTACAGCCTGTAAAACTCCACCACATTTAACAACAGGGAACATGAAAAAGCCAAATCATATTGAGCTGGTGATTAAAATGGGATCCTCCTTGCAACTGGGTGACATCACTAAATAAAAAACTAGTAACAAAAGACACTCATGTTTGAAGCATATTTTAAATGTTACAAAGTTGTTAAGGCCTTGGTAGGTAGGAACATTTCAAACTACTACAGTTTCAAGTCTATTAAGCCTAAAATTGTCTTTAACAGGGTAGTCTATAAGAGAATTCTTTTGTGACAAATTTTTAAATCCATTTATAGAACATTAATGACTAGTAAAAAAAAGGCATATTTATAACTTGCAAAGTTGACTAAAATCCTTTGTATCATGTGCCAAGATGAAAAAAGAACAATTCATTTCATCCTAAGAAGCAATAAAAACATTATTTAGTATTACCACACAAAACTTTCCTAATAGGGGCCTTGTAAAAATAATAAAACACTGCATGTTCTCACTCATAAGTGGGAGCTGAACGATGAGAACATATGGGCACAGAGAGGGGAACATCACATACAGTGGCCTTGTTGGGTTGGGGTAAGGGGAGGGACAGTATTAGAAGAAATACCTAATGTAGATGACCAGTTGATGGGTGCAGCAAACCACCATGGCACAGGTACACCTATGTAACAAACCTGCACATTCTGCACATGTATCCCAGAACTTAAAATGTAATTTAAAAAAAAAGAAAAATAAAGCAATGGCTATCATTTATTAAGGATTTGCCAAAAACTATTAACACTTAACATGTTTCAACTTCTTTGGTTCTCATAGCCCTCCTAATAGGTGGTTATATTACTTGCTCTATTTTACAGAAAAAACTGGCTTGAGTCAGATTAGATCATTTACACTGTACAGCTAGTAAACAGCTGGGCCAGAATTTTGACCCTAGGCAGTCTGACTCCAGAGCCCATTTCTCTCAACCACTTTGCAATATTGCCTCCTCTCTGGGTAAGGATTTAAAAGATAATTATGAAAACATTGTAATTGGTGTATCAGCACCAAACTAAAGGCAATTGGAGCTGCTTCTTGAATTGGACTAAGTTGATTAAGTCAAAGGCTCTGAATCCTGACCTGCCTTTAACAGCTACAAACAACACCCAATTGCTGTGGCACTGCTAGGGAATGAAATAATGAAATGTTCCATATGTAAAATTTCCAGAGAGATGAAGCTTTCGAGTGCCAAACTTTTGATAATATTTGAACTATTTTTGAATATAAAATCTCAAAAGCAACTTGTAAATAAGTATATGAGGTTAAACCTTGCAGTTTCAGTACTCTTTCTCTGAAAATATATTTTTAAACAAGGGATATACAATTTTCCTTCTTAATTATCATGCTCAAATACTATACTATATTTTAATACACTTTAGGGACCCTAAAGTACAGACTTATTTGCCTTCACAGTAAAGGACCCTAGGCATAGAATGTCTGTGTTTTATAGTTTTATATTTCCTTCCTCATTTAAGTGGTTACTGTTGTTTTGTTTTTTTGAGAGGGAGTTTCGCTCTTGCTGCTCAGGATGGAGTGCAATGGCGCAATCTCGGCTCACTGCAAACTCCACCCCTCAGATTCAAGCTATTCTCCTGCCTCAGCCTCCCAAGTAGCTGGGATTACAGGCACCCAGCCCCATGCCTGACTCATTTTTGTATTTTTGGTAGAGAAGGGGTTTCGCCACATTGGCCAGGCTGGTCTTGAACTCCTGACCTCAGATGATCTGCTCGCCTCAGCCTCCCAAAGTGCTGGGATTACAGGCGTGAGCTATCGCACCCGGCCAATAAGTGGTCACTTTTTAAAGAAGTCAGCCATGTGCCTGCGTTTAAAAACTTTTTTCCCACCGTCCTTCTCATTTGTGCTTCAAATTTGCATTGAGCTAGGAAACCAGATTTCCTTAACATGAAATTGTATAGTGAAGGAAGAATCTAGGGATCCTAAGGATCTTCCTACAAGACTTTATGTACATAACCTTATTTTGAACTTTGTGGCACTTTTTAAAAAACTGAACTATTCAGAGGCTTTTTAAATGCTTATTTCTTGTTTTCAGCTGTATCTTGAGAACTGTCATTACCACAGTGGTGGCCACCAGATAAGTGAGGTGTTATTAATCTTCAGTATCCCTAGACAACTCAACAATTCTCTGTAAATAAGTCTCCAATTTCAAAGCAGAGATAATAACAGTAGACTATTTCAGTGTTTATGTGCTTAGAGAAAACAATTATTCATGCTCAAGTCTGGGGATGGGAGGGAGAAATGAGCAACTACATGTCAAGAAAATTAAGTTCTACTCCTGGCTCTCCTTCCTACTAACTAGCAGAAAGATCTTAAGCAAGGGGTTTTAGAGTTTCTGTAATTTTAGAGAATTTTGTCTTAACACCCTTCATTAGTTTGAGAGCGAAGATATAATTTGCACCATGATTAATGATCTAAATATTATGTCCTCTAATTTCTCTTAAATTTGAAATATATTAAACGTGGATATAATCTGACACACACGCACATACCCAGAAATGTCCAATAATACTTTGCTATATCTAGTTAACTAGAAAAATGTGTTTTCTCCAGTGATAGTTGGGAGCTAAAAAAGAAATTAAAGAAACAGAAAAATATTTTCACAAAATATTCTGTAGATACTAAATGGAGTAAATTAGATTTATCCTTTTTACATATTAAGGTCAGTAATTTTTCCCAGAAATAGTTCAAATATCTACATAAAATAACTTTATTACACTACACACATGTGGAAAAGTTACATGCAGACATATTTGAGTACTGGTGATATGTTCCACTTTAAAGAAAACCCAACAAATCAAAATGAGAGCTTCAAAAGTTCACTTTTCCTTTCCAAAGTTTTCAACATAGGACACCCTTAAATCAAGTATTTCTGATGCATTTAGTATCAATAAATCTTTAAATAATAAATATGCTACTTACAAAGTTGAACAAAAATATAACTTTCAAGAGCTAGGCTTCCTCGCTCACCTAATAGCAGAAACAAAACAAAACTTAAACTTCTAACAAATCAATTATAAATATGGTAAATCTTTAAACCAAGTGAATTAATATATTCTTCACTTTACATACTGATCTTTTTTGTGGTGAGAACATTCAAAATTTACTCTCAGCAATTTCGAAATATACATTATTATTACAGTCATCATGCTGTGCAATAATTCTCCAGAACTTATTCCTCCTAACTAAAACTTTGTACGATTTGACCAATATTTTCCCATTTCCAAGGTGCTCCCTACTCCCCGAACCCCTGGCAACCACCATTCTACTCTCTGCTTCTATGAGTTCATCATTTTTACATTTCACATATAAGTGAGATTATACAGTAGTAGTCTTCCTATGCCTGGTTTATTTCACTTAACATAATGTCCTCTAGGTTCACCCATATGAACTCCACCTCCCTGTTCAAGCAATTCTCCTGCGTCAGTCTCCCAAGTAGCTGGGATTACAGGTGCAGGCCACCATGCCAGCTAATTTTTTTGTATTTTTAGTAGAGATGGGGTTTCACCATGCTGGCCAGGCTGCTCTCAAACTCCTGACCTCGTGATCTGCCCACCTCAGCCTCCCAAAGTGCTGGGATTACAGGTGTGAGCAACCGTGCCTGGCTCTGCCACATACTTTTAAACAACCAGATCTTGTGTGAACTTAGAGCAAGAACTCATTCACTGCAAGGACAGCATCAAGACATTCATGAGGGATCTGCCCCATGCCTGAAACACCTCCCACTGGGCCCACCTCCAATACTGAAGGTCACATTTCAACATGAGATTTGGAGGGGACAAAACATCTAAACCATACCATACGTCTTGTAAATATTTTCTCCCAATCTGTAGGTTATCTTTTCACTGTTGTTTCCTTTGCTGTGCAATTTTGTCAGACCAATTTTAGTCTGACATAATCCCATTTGTATATTTTTCCTTTTGTTGCCTGTGCTTTTGGGGTTAAATTAAAAAAAAAAATCATAGTCTAGACTAATGTCAAAAACAGCAAATTTTTAATTTTGCAGCATAATTTCTGAAATTGAAGATGGTGTCTATCAATGCTGTTATTGAATTTAAACATAGAAAGCAATGTCTGAAACAGCTTCAAAATAAATTCTGCTTCAAATAAGTACTGATATTCTATTAAAAAACCCACATGGCTTACAGATCAAATACTAAACTTATTTAGTGTCTCTTCCACTTAAGTTTTGAATATAAAGGCAATTTTAAGATTAGTACTTTAGCAACTTTCAATATAAATAGAACATTTTAATGCATTATATTCTGTTTTCTATTGCAAAGTTATTTTCATACACTAGCTTACATTTAGTTTATATTAACAAAACTCATGTTTGAATATAAAATAATTTGTTACATGCTTTCTCCAGTCCCTATTCATTTAGCATTTTAATTACAGAAATTTTTATGGCCAGGCATGGTGGTTTATGCCTATAATCCCAGCACTTTGGGAGGCCGAGGCGGATGGATTGTCTGAGGCCAGGAGTTTGAGACCAGCCTGGCCAATGTGGTGAAACTCATCTCTACTAAAAATAAAAAAATAAAAAATAAAATTAGCCAGCCATGGCACACCTGTAGTCCCAGCTACTCGGGAATTTGAGGCAGGAGAATCGCTTGAACCTGGGAGGCAGAGGTTGCAGTGAGCTGAGATCATGCCACTGCATTCCAGCTTGGGTGACAGAGCAAGACTGCATCTCAAAAAAAAAAAAAAAAAAAAAAAAAACAAAAAAAAAAAAAAAAAAAAAAAAAAAAATCACATAAAGTCACTATTTCAAAAAAATTTACATGGCTTCAAAACACTGTTCTGGTAGTTTTATAAGATAGTATAGCAATTATTTTTCTTTTATAAACTCTGACCTGGTTTAGTGATAACCTTCAGATACCTGAAGCAAAATTTCATAATAAGGCCATTACTCCCAAAGATAGGAGCCTAGTCACTGACGTGATGACAGTAACTGCAACTTAACCAAAAGCTGCCCACTGATTTTTCCATGGGAAGCAAAATCTCAAATCCTTTATAAATTCTGACATAATAGTACTGCATTCAATACAACTGTAACAAAAAATACAAAGATGTAAGCAAAGGTAACATTTTATTAACCCTCTTAGGTGGCTGCACTCTGGAACTTGCTAAACCTGACTCTCTAATTTAGTATGTTGAGAACAGTGCCCATGTACTTTAGAGAAATAAATACCAATCCAACAGAAAATATATAGCAGTAGTCTATTTTTAAAGAGATTTTGATGTAATATAACAACTGTGGTTTTTCTATCACAGTTATTCAAAGTGAGCATATTACTTACCGATGTTACCTAGTGTTAAATAAATTTATGGTAATCCTTTTCAAAATCCTAAAAGGCTTTTTAAAAAATTAGTCAGAAGGCAAGAGTACTTTTTTTAGTATTTGAAGGAAACTTTAGAATCATTTAGACCAATTGCCTCATTTTACATGTGAGGGAAATGATGCCAGACGTTAAATTAATCCATTGATTCAACATTTACTGATGGTTCCCATGTACCAGGCATGGTCCCAGGTATTGGGTATAAACTAGTAAACAAAACAGACATGGTCTCTGCCATCTTAGAACTTACGCTAAGACCTAGTGAAGACTAGGACTCAAGTTTCTTTGCTGGTTCTAATAACCCATGCAGCCTCCCTACACTAGTAAGTCTAATGTTCCTTATGGTTTCACATAGGTAGGTAGCCAGTCAAGTGAAACTGTGGCCCTTTAGTAAGGCCTTAATTTATCTAGAAGTGCCACCACAAATTTCTCAGGGAAAGCTTGTGGGTCCCAGAGACTGAAAGAACAACATGATATCAATCTGAAAGTACAAGAGCTGTAATTTTAGCTATATAATAAACTAAAGAGCTGGAATCAGGAGACCTGAGTTTTATTCCCAAGTCTGCCAGTAACAATCCACGTGACTAAATATTTAGGGGGAGTTTTTCCAACATTTGCTTACGGATATTTCAAACATATACAAAATTGGGAGAATATTATAAACCCAAATATACAATATTGATTTCATTTTTAAACATAAACATTTCAGTATGCATCTAAAAAGGATAAAGATTTCTCTTTAAACATAACCACAACACTATTATAAAATTTAACAGTTCCTTACTATATACAATATATTATATTAATAGAGTATGTATATTATATATAACATGCGGTCATATAACATTCAGACTTCCCAGACTGCCTTAATTTTTTTACATTTGGTTTATGTCAATCAAATAAGGTCCATATATTACAATCAGTTGATATGTCTCCCTCAATAAATCAGCAGGTTCCCCTTCAATCTCTCTTATTTCTTGCAATTCATGTGCTGAAGAAAGTAGGTTGCTCATCCTGTAGAAATTCTCATGTCTGAATTTTGTTGACTGCATCTCCATGGTGACATGTCAGAAGAAATATTAAAAAAAAAAAAAAAAAAAAAAAAAAACCATGCAGGAGAGATTGGAGGGATGGAATAGGCACATATCCAAGAAAAATTGCAAAAACCTGTAAGAATATTATCAGAAAGGCTGGCACTCAGAATGTGATAAGATTTTAAAAAACACTGGAGACAAAGATTTTCTTTAATTTGTACTCAGAACAAGCACAACAAAAATAAAGTGCAGGTCTACTTATATGTGGATAAGTATAAATTATTATAATGTAAAAGGCTATCTCAATTCTTTTTTTCTATTAAGATTACTGATAATAAAACCCCAGAAAGGGAAAAACAAATGATAGAATGAGGAAACAGAATCCCAAAGCATTCAGGGAGATAAAAGTACCTAACTATTAATGTTATAAATGACTTCCATTCTACCCTCCCAAATTATGTCCCAGTGTATCTGAGAATTTACAGAACTCAATTTCCATCTAAAACCTTTGAAGAATCAGGGGAATGTAAGTGGATGATGTAAAGAAAACACTAATAGTCAACAGTGTAAAGCAGGTAGATGCCTAGATGCCACCAACAACAGACAGATTGATTTGATGTCAATTCCAAACAATTTTTTTAAACACTGTTTAATTGTTTAAGTGCCCTATGCAAGAGAAAAAGATATTAAGAGTCAGCAAGCATGCACAGAAGCCAATCATAGAAGATTAACCTAATTCCCTTTTCTGATAGGGTTATTGGCCTAGAATATAAAAGGAATATTGTACACACAAAAAAAATTTTGGTTTTAAGCACTAAATTTTCTACCCTACTTGATGTTCTTACTAATTTCTTAGATGAGGACACTGATAGCATATCTGCTAAATTTGCAGATAACACAAAGTTGGGAGAGACAGGTAATATACTGGCTGACACCAAATATTTCCCTTTTTTTTGCATACAGGGTCCTGCTCCGCTGCCCAGGCTGGAGTGCAGTGGCACGATCATGGTTCACTTGCAGCCTCGACCTCCCAGGCTCAAGCAATCCTTCCTCCTCGACCTCCCAAAGTGCTGGGATTACAGGCATAAGCCACTGCAACCAGCCACGAAAATGTTTCAGTGGGCTAGAACAATGGGTCAAATCTTAACAGCCTGAAATGTAGTAGGGATAAATGTAAAATGCATCATGGGGGAGACATAGCTTAACAGTAAATCATATGAAAACATTTAGGTATTTTGGTTGATTGCTCAAAGACTGTGATATGGCTGCCCAAGCCACTGTGTTTTTAGGCTGAATTTTCAGAACTATCATGTCCAGAGTGAGGGGAGTGGTAAATTCTATTCTACTTCTCACTGATAAAAGCACACGTAGGAACATTATGTACTTTTTGAGATTCATTTTAAAAGTAACATTGATGAAATGGAACATACCCAAAAGAGAGAAATCAATTTGGTGAATGATCTAGAAACTGAATGGAATGATATAAAGAACTAAGGATGGCTAACCAGAAGAAGAAAAGGAAGAAAAGTAGTTGTTTTCAAATGTTTGAAGCACCATGCAGCAGAACTAGGACCAAGAGTAGAAATTACAAGGAAATAGGCTTTTGTTCAACCTAGCAATCTCAGTAACAACCTGAGTTTAGAAAAAGCAATGAGCTGCTTCCCTGACAAAGTATTAAAACAGAAACTGAATGATGTCCCAACAGGGATATTGCAGAACCCTGAAACAGATAATCTCTGTGGTCTCGTTTCTAAAGTCACAATCTCCTTAAACCTCAGTTTCCACACCAGTAAAATGAAGGAGGTGTATTAGTTGAGCCTTTAGGTCCCTTCATTCAGTCAACAAATCTTTACTGGTTATCTACCATGTGTCAGGCACTTTCAGGCACTAAAATGAAAAGGGTGAGAAAGATCCAGCCCTTGGCCAAAGAGAGGTCACAATCTGATACGTTGAGGAAAATATAACAGATAATTTCAATATAATGTAACAATTGCAATGAGAGACAGCAGCACATGATAACCCTGAAGCACAGAGGAGGGGCCCCTAAGTGTGTATGTAAGTGGGGGAAGGAAACATACTTGGACAGGCTTTCTGGAATAGACACTCCAACTATTTCAACAAGAGAAAACGGTGTAAGACTATATAGAGAACTAGAAGTGCTTTAAAACACTAAAAATATAAATATATATATATACACACACACACTACACACTAACTTCAGCTTAATGCTCTAAGCTGGCACTTGCTAAAGATGAATTTTTCTGCTTAGTGATGGATATTGTAGACTGTCATAATAGTTTTTACAAAGGAGGGGTTAGAAATCTAATTTTTAAAAATTAATCAAGGAAAACAGAGATTTCTGATTGTTTGTTCTAGGAATCCTACTGTTTATGCCTAGCTCATCTGAATTAATCACATCATGCATGCTCTAGCTGTTTTTTTTTCTTTAACTTGGTATACAACATATTTGAACAATTAGTAATCTTTCCAAGTAAAGACAAAAACTGAAGCTTCACCACTGTAGACATCAAATAATAAAAATAAAATTTTCACAAACCAAAGAGTTTATTTTACATGTATTACAGCAGACAAGTAATCATTCTAGAATCTGCTAATTACTCAATATGATCTTTAGCAAACTGGTAAAATTTCAGAATGCCTTTTGACCTTTTTGGATTTTGGATTTATTTTGGAAAGTATATACAGTTAAATTTTGCACATAGGCTAATTTTCTTATTGAAGTCTCTTTTAATTTATCTTTTAAACTGTTATTCTGTATTTGATGCGTGCAATGTGTACATGTAATTATGTAGCATAAAAAAATACATCCTGTCACTTACCATGTTACCTGAGAATTAGCATCAATACCAGTGCAGTTACTACGTGCTCTATTCCATCCGCCTGCCGCTCCCTTAGAGGTAACCACTAACCCAGATTTCATTTATTGTTCTGTTACTTGTTTTCAAAAATAGTTTCAAGCCGGGCGCGGTGGCTCAAGCCTGTAATCCCAGCACTTTGGGAGGCCGAGGCGGGTGGATCACGAGGTCAAGAGATCGAGACCATCCCGGTCAACATGGTGAAACCCCATCTCTACTAAAAATACAAAACATTAGCTGGTCATGGTGGCGCGTGCCTGTAATCCCAGCTACTCAGGAGGTTGAGGCAGGAGAACTGCCTGAGCCCAGGAGGCGGAGGTTGCGGTGAGC
>NW_016107760.1:1584212-1626436 GCF_001604975.1 Cebus imitator
AAAAAAAAAAATAGTTTCATCATACGTATCATACATGCATGTATCCCTAAACAATATATCGTTACATTTTACAATTTTTTCTTTTTTCTTTTGAGACAGAGTTTCACTCTTATTGCCCAGGCTGGAGTGCAATGGTGCAATCTCCACCTTCCAGGTTCAAGAGATTCTCCTGACTCAGCCTCCTGAGTAGCTAAGATTGCAGGTGCCCACGACCATGTCCGGCTAATTTTTGGATTTTTAGTAGAGATGGGGTTTTGCCATGTTGATCAGGCTGGTCTTGAACTCCTGACCTACGGTGATCCTCCTGCCTCTGCTTCCTAAAGTGCTAGGTTTATAGGCGTGAGCCACATTTTACTATTTTTGAGCTTTGAGCATTGATGCGTTTTCAAAAACAAAGAATGTTAGACACTAAAATAAACACCACTGCACTAAAAAAAAAACACAAAACATAGCCTCCTCCCCTCCTCCTGCGGGAGTAAAGGTTACTCTTGTCATTGTATGGTGTATTTAAGTCTCACAACTGTGCCTATATCTACTAGTCTCCTGCTTCTGCCCCATCTAGGGTTGCCAGATTTAACAACTAAAAATATAGGATGCCCAGTTCAATTCCAATTACAGATAAACAATGAATACATTTTTAGTATGTTTATCTGAAATTGGAATTGAACTGAGTGTCCTGTACTTTGTCCAGCAACTCTTCAAATACTGTATGTACAGTATTATGTACATTCATCAAAAATGCTCAGCAAAAAGCAGGAAGGTATATAAACAGCTTCATTATTTTTGGCTTCGACTGCCCCCAGAGAAACAAGATGGCTATTCTAATATATTGACAAAATCTCTAGATATGTGAATTGACTTATAATCATTGAAACTGTCCTCAGTCAACATGTTCAAAATGAAGTTAACCTATATAGGTCAAATAACCATCAACAGCCAACTTTCTAGATAAATGCCAATTAAAATTATGTTGTCATTAAAAAGGAATTCAGTTATTACATATATAAAGTCATTTTAGAACAGTTTCCTCACTTTACAAAAAGGGTATTAGAAATATTTCAGTTATATTATTTCTGTATCAATCTAAACTCTGATGAGCTTTCTACAATATGAAGTAGAATTTGCTTCTCAATTCTGTCAATGCATAATTTCACAATTTTCCCACAACTGAAGCACTAATAGCTCCTAGATTTGAATGGTAATCGATGTAAGTATATATTAAGAACCCATATAGATTAGATTCCCCAAATAGAAGCTACTTGCACTGTCTTGCCTGGTTTACTACAAAACTCATATTCTGAAATCAGTTACTGACATGGCCAACTACAGTAGGAGTCTAACTTGGTTTTTCATAGCTTCTGCAAGTGGTTTTTCTACAGGCAATTATTGGTTTTCTCCAGACAATTACAGAACACCTTTTCCAATTTTAAACTCAGATCTTCAGCACTCATGTTATGGCCTTCAGGACTTAAAATAATGGTGTAAGTACTTAAGTTTTTTTGTTTTTTTTTTTGTTTGTTTTTTTTTTTGAGACAAGGTCTCACTCTGTTGCCCAGACTGTAGTGCAGTGTGGCATGATCTTGAGTCACTGCAAACTTCACCCCTCAGGCTCAAGCGATCCTCCCACCTCAGCCTCCAGAGTAGCTGGGACTAAAGGCATGCGCCACCATATCTGGCTAAGTTTTTTTGGTGGGGGAAGATATGGTGTTTCGCCACATTGCCTAGGTTGGTTTCGAACTCTTGGGCTCGAGAAATCTGCCTGCGTTGGCCTCCCAAAGTTCTAGGATTACAAGCACGAGCCATTGTGACCAGCCAAGTCTGCTTTTTAAAAAGAACTTTAAATTTCTGTGGTTTCAAAGAGCCAGAGACCATAAACCATCCCTACGGCTAGTTTCTCACTCATTAGCTGTAGACAGATCCTTCTGCCTCTTGGGCTTGGTGTTTCTCTATCCCTTACCTGAAGATCAACTAAAAACACACAAACCCTTCTGCGAATAGGAAGGAATCAGTGTGTAGACTAAATCTTCATTTGCCATCTGCTTCAAACTGAACTAAACAACTAGGAACTCAAAGAACCACCTCCTAAAGTACAAAAATGAAATATGAGAGCAATCTCACGCTTACCATTATTTTCAGTCTTTTCATTATACTCAATGAAAAGAATATACCAGAACAATTTAACATACAGAAAAAATTTGACTAACAAGCTCTCTTTGTCTTTTTCTAACAGTAAGAAGACTCACTTTTTTTTCAGGCCCTGAGGGGAAAAAAAAGGTGGTTGGCTCTGCAGAAGCCTTTTGTCAGGCTGCAAAATTCCTAACAGATTCCTAAAGAGGTAAAAAGGAGCAATGACATGGAAGGAGGGAGTATGGAGTGAGTCAGCTAGAATAAAGCTGGTTGCTTGGGAAACATTTTTCTTACATGAAAGTGACTACAAAAGGTTCACCAGGGAATTACCCTACAGCTTGATTTTGTTTTTATCCCCTCTATCTTTTGTTATAAGGAAAATATAAAAGTAAGATGTGCTTAAGCAGTGCACCAAGGAACTGAACCAAGCAGAGCCAAGAATAGCTTGCCTGTACAAAGAAGGTGCTAGGATTCTAAGGTCCTTGAGGTGAACAGGGCATGAGCATAGATAAGGACTTAGCCAGTCATTAAAGTAAGCAACTAATTTAAGGGTTTTGATTTCCAAAGCCCAGCAAGTTGAAACAGTAAGATTTGATAACAAACTAAGACCAACACTGAAGTGCTAAGTCTAATCAGGGAATCAGATATGTTTGGTGCTCAGAAAACACTTAACAAGGACTCTTTCTTGGGCCCACTGAGGCCAGGCAGAAAAACGATGACAACAAAAAATGAAGCAAAAACCAAAAATAAAAACAAACAAAGCAACCAAAAATTAAAAACACTTCAAGTTTAGAGAAGAAGAGACTGTTTTGCTTTGTTCTTAAATCTTGCTCTAAGTGCACAGTTTTTAAAATTCGGTATGTAATACTGTACACTGGAGTTGAAATGTATATAAGCACCTTCAACCTAAAGACAGTACTACTCAAATTGAAGAAATGGCAACTAAGAGAAAAATCATCTGCTGGCCTTTCAAATCCAAATCATTTGTAACAGTACCACTCTCATTCTCACAGTCCTATTTTAAGATGACTACAAATATTTTAAGTTGAATACCAAAAGTGATAATCCTAACTAAACCTGAAAAATCTAAAAACAGCAGGAAAAAAAGTGCTAGGCAATCATAAATTAGTCTGATTTTCCTAGTATATCCCTAAATGTTATGTAACTAGGCAGCAGAAAATAGAAATCACTCGAATTTCCTTGAAAACAAGGCAATACTGGTTTATTAACAACATTCACAAAAAGCTGAGAATATAGTTATGACAATTATCTAATAGGAAATTAACTGAATCTTCAAGATGTGAATTATTACTTTTATTACCTTTTAAAAGGACATTTAAATTTTAAATACTATGAAAGCATAGAAGAAAATATCTAAAAATAACTAATAATTATTTTATCAATGATATTAATAGAAATAGATAGTGAGAAAATTTGGCGTAATGGCCCTATGTCTTTTGAAAGGTTTTGTGGCAATATTTGCAAATGATCTTCAATGAATATTTATAAATGAACTTCAAGGAAATCAAAGGAAACTTTGTTATGAAATATACATCTGTTCACATACAGGGTAATTACAAAACTTCAAGTGGACCTTTAAACAACTATATCTTACCTAAAATGACAACGTGATTTTTCAAAAATGATATATGTAGTGCAGTTTTATGCCATATTCCTAAAACAACAGCTTGACAGCCTTTCAGCCAGAACTGCCATCTTCCAGTAATTTGCCAAAATGACAAACACAAAGGGAAAGAGAGGCATTCGATATACATTCTCCAGGCCTTTTAGAAAACATGGAGTTGTTCCTTTGGCCACGCATATGCGAATCTATAAGAAAGGTGATATTGTAGACATCAAGGGAATGGGTACTGTTCAAAAAGGAATGTCTCACAAATGTTATCATGCAAAACTGGAAGAGTCTACAGTGTTACCCAGCATGCTGTTAGCATTATTGTAAACAAAGAAGTTAAGGGCAAGATTCTTGCCAAGAGAATCAATGTGCGTATTGAGCACGTCAAGCACTCTAAGAGCCGAGATAGCTTCTTGAAACACGTGAAAGAAAATGATCAGAAAAAGAAAGAAGCCGAAGAGAAAGGGACCTGGGTTCAACTGAAGCGCCAGTCTGCTCCACCCAGAGAAGCACACTTTGTGAGAACCAATGGGAAGGAGCCTGAGCTGCTGGAACCTACTCCCTATGAATTCATGGCATAATAGGTGTTAAAAATATAAAAGACCTCTGGACTGTAAAAAAATAAAAAAAGAACAGCTTGACAATATATTTACTGACATAAACAGAAAACCATTTTCCTGGGCCTACTCAAGAATTCCACACTAAAAACATTCTATTCTACACGTTCACAAATCATTGCATAAATGTAAGTCCAAGGGAAGGCAGCTATATCACAATGTCCCAATTTGTCAAAGTAGGTTAGAATAAAAGTCAAATCTATTATTGACGTAATTTCCAGTAAAATCAAGACAGAAACAGATAACCAAATTTATGTCTGCCTAAAGAAATCAATATCTAACGCAATCACGATAGATCACGGTTACTTTTGAAAAAGTAAACAAAATGTTGGGCTACAGGCTGTATTATAAAAGCTTTATCAAGTTAAAGTGCTAATATGATTTTTTTGTTGTTGTTTCGAGACAGAATCTCAGTCTGTCGCCCAGGCTGGAGTGTAGTGGTGTGATCTTGGCTCACTGCAACCTCGTCTCCCTGGTTCAAGCGATTCTCCTGCCTCGGCCTACCGAGTAGCTGGAGGAGCTCCTGTGTACCACCATGACCAGCTAACTTTTTGTATTTTTATTACAGACAGAGTTTCACCATGTTGGCCAGGCTGATCTCGAACTTCTGACCTCAAGTGACCCACCAGCCTCGGCCTCCCAAAGTGCTGGGATTACAGGTATGATACATCACGCTTGGTCATATTAATTTTATAAGTTACCTAAAACATTAAATGGAGTGCTAGTGTGTGTGTGTGTGTGTGTGTGTTTTAAGAGCCTGTTGCCCAGGCTAGAATGCAGTGGTGGGATTATGGTTCACTATAGCCTTGAATTCCTGGGCTCAAGTGATCCCCCTTCTCCATGTTCACCCATCTGAGACTACAGGCAAGCACCACTATCCCTGGCTAAGTTTGAAAAAGTATTTTTAGAGACAGGGTCTCACTATGTTGGCCAGCATGGTCTCAAGTACCTGGCCTCAAGGAGTCTTCCTGCCTCAGCCTCTGGAGTAGCTGGGATTACAGGCATGAGTATACCTGGTGGGGTACTCATTTTAAAAAGTAAGTATTAGTAACTTCTAAATAAAAATTAGCATTCTAAAGCACCTATCTGAGGTCCCCTTTTAAAAAATTTAAATTGATAAATTCTATTACCAGTGAACTGATTACTCGGACTTCAAGATTCCTTATTTTTCTTCTTCTGAATTCACTGCTCATCATCAAACATGAGCAGAGGAACAAAATTCAAATCAAACTATTTTTGAAAATTAAAGAAAACCTACTGTTACTGTCTGATAAACGTTTTGATGGGAAAGAAAGTTGTAAACTAATGACTGAACTGAGATTTTGGTGTAACTGGTAACTTTTAATTATTCATGTTTTCCCGCAATATCATGAATAATTGAAATTCAAAGATATTTCAGTAAAATTTACTATTAAGTACTTTATTTTCTAAATTTAATTTCTATGGTTTACGTACTTGAATTTCTACTTCTATATTCTTTTATGAAATATTTATCAATGACTTGATACATATATTCTACAAAAATCTTAAATTATCTAGAATGCTTACCTACAGAAAACATTATGTAGGCCAAGTTTAAGTCCTTTACTATTTATTATTAAAAATTATTCAATCTTATTTATAACTTAAGTAGTAATTACTAATGATTTAAAATTGTAATCACCCAGCTGTTAGAAATGCATTTTTCCTATTAGTTTGATAGCCAATAGAGGTTTGATTGGGGGGAAAATGTTAATAACTACACTCTTCGCGATTGCTACAAAACACATTTGAAGGGAAAGAGAAAAAGAAACATTGTGTTTCTAGTTAGTGGCTTGTGGCCAAAAAAAAATGAATCAGTTATACCAAAATAAAAACAAAACACAACACAGTATTGTGGCCTAACTAAGCAACTGGCAACAATCTATAAAATAATCATAGTGGGAAAAAAAATCCAGGATTAAGACTTTTTGACATGGCACTGAAGCCCAACTCGGCAATGGCTCACATCCTGAGGGGGTTTCCCTTAGGAACAAAGAACATAAATAACCCTTTGAAATTCAGTGAGCAGTGTCTGGGATTCCAGCGCTTTCAGTAGCAAGGTCATTTTCTGACCTGGCTACCATACTGTAATCAATTATGTCAAAACTTAAAATAAAGGGCATAAAAATACTGCTTTTTATTGTTTTAAACAGTAAATTATACATACCTAAATGGTAGTGCTGGCATTGTCATTCTAACGATTCACATTTAAAATGTGAATTGCACAATGTTTATAGTTTAGAAAACGAAAGTAGGGAGGAACCTAACATTTTACATCTCCATTAAAAACCATTCATTTAAGTACCACAAATTTGCAAAGCATCACCTCTTGATGGCTGTGCTTTACCCACCTTGAGCTGTCAATAATTGCCCTAATTATCTCACAAAAATTGTTCTGACCATCTTACAGAACCGCAGAATAATCAGAAGCAATAACATGAGTAAAAGAACTTTGAAAACAAATGCCCACCATTAGTTAGCATTATACCATTTTCATTCTTTGCATGTAACATGTAGCACTATAATACTTCTTTTTTACTGTGAACACATTCATGCCCCCCTCCCAACAAAAGTTGGTAACAAGGAACTGATATGAATACAGGAAAGCTGGCAACACCTCCCAAGGTTTCACTGTTAACATTTAATATTTACTGGGTATAGGATCTCCCCAAGTTATGAAGATCTTATACATCCAAAGCACTCTCCTTGCCTCAGCTCCCTTACTGCCCTCCTCTTACAGGAACTAGTACCTGTGTGTGGTTAGAGGTGACTGGAGATTGGAGAGAATCAGGAAGTTCAAAAACAAGAAAATGTGAAGAGTAGCAGCTACCATAGAGCATGCTTACTCACCACCCGCCTCCCCAACTAAACCTTCTGTGCACTGCTACACATAACTGTAGACTGCTGGGAAATAAGGCAAAGGTTAAAAGTCAACAGCTGAGGGCTATGATCTGGGACATAATAGGCACGGTAGTCACCTAAAGGAAAAAGGACTGATCTCAATCATTAACCTTAACCCAAGCTAATAAAGATAAAATACCCATTGCAAAATACAGACAAACCTACCTCCTTTCACTCACAAAGGTACTAGTTTTATCAAGCTACCTGTTCATTCTGCTCACCTATCTTTCACTAATTCAATGAGTAAGCCCCCCCCACCGTAACACTAAACAATCTTTACCAACTTGTTCACCATATACAATTTAAACAATTTTTCCCTTACTCCTTCCAAAAGTTCCCAGCCTTTATGTCTCTTCCATCACTGACCCTTTTCAGTTTTAAGGGACAATAAGTAGTTATATTAGGAAACCTCTGTACTAATGACATTGGGTAAGCTAGGAAAGAAAAAGCTGGCAGTGAAAGGGGTGGAGTTGCAGCTGAGGGAAATGTGCAATCCACTTGCCATTTTAGTTTGGTATGGGTAGGTAAGCATATTTTAAAAGACAGATTTTTTAAAAATATTCAATTGTTAACAGTACTGCTAATAACCAGAAACATGATTCCCTCAGTCTTCCAATTTCAATAAAGACTTTCAGGTGCAGAATGAAAAGAGGACTATGGATATTAAGTTCATCCACAGCTATTCTTAACCAGTTTAAGAACAATGTCAGAACGAACACTCCCACCTCTTCTCTTGAGCTTGCTTAGTAATCAGGATGCTTGCTTCTGAGACAGTGAATTTGCATACAGCACTACATACTATTTATTGGTTCTCTAGAAAGTTTGATCTGTGGTTCATAAAAATGCCCATGGTTCACTGAGTTTTGTACTGGAATAGTCTATCACAATTAGTAGTGGACAAGTAGGTTTTATACAGGTATAGGCAGCTTGTTACAGGTATGGCTTGTTCTGCATGGGATATCTATTAGAAAATACCATTCAAGCCTTCCCTCAGAAGTTTCAAAAAAATCTTATATTTCATCCTCAGATTTTTAAAAAAGCTGACCTCTCCCCTCCTTTTAAAAATTTTAAAGATCAGGACTCTGCGGAGAAACTGAAACTGCTCTTAAGTCTCTTTGTACAATTAAAGATTTCCTTGAAGCATTATCAGATTTTAACTATAGTTTTTTTATTTACTTCATTTTATTTATTTATTTTTTGAGATGGAGTCTCGCTCTGTCACCCAGGATGGAAGCGCAATGGCACAATCTTGGCTCACTGCAACCTCCGCCTCCCAGGTTCAAGTGATTCTTCTGCCTCAGCCTCCCGAGTAGCTGGGACTACAGGTGCCTGCTACCATGCCCAGTTAATTTTTGTATTTTTAGTAGAGATAGGGGTTTCACCGTGTTAGCCAGGATGGTCTCAAGCTCCTGACCTCATGCTCTGCCCACCTTGGCCTCCCAAAGTGCTGGGATTACAGGTGTAAGGCACCATGCCCGGCCCATTATTTTTGTTTTTTAAAAGAGACAAAGTCTGGCTGCAGTGGCATGATCACACCTCACTGCAACCGCAACCTCCTGGGCTCAAGCAATCCTCCTGCCTCAATCTCCCAAATAGCTAGGACTACAGGCATGCACCATCACGCCCAGCTAATTTTTTAAGACTTTTTGTAGAGATAAGGTCTTGCTACATTGACGAGACTGGTCTTGAACTCCTGGCTTCAAGCGATCCTCCCAACTCGGCCTCTCATGGCACTGAGATTACAGGTGTGAGCTTCTGTACCTGGCCAATCCTTATTTTGAGGAAAAGAGGTAAACATATTTATAAATTAAAACTATTTTAGTTATATGAATTCTGAGGTTTTTAAGAGAGAAAATAAATATAAAAAATATGAAAGACGTATAGCTTTTAAAAAATAAAGACCCATACAACTATTCAGTCTTTACTGTTTTCTTCCTGTTTATTCAAGGGCTACAAAAGAAAGATAACGTTTCCTATTAATTTTCTAAACAGTTTTCTCAAATTCAAACGAATTAATCTAAAGGCCAAACATTATTTCTACAACCTATAGAAATCATTTTTGTTAAAAGCTGGGTTATTTGGTAGCCGCTGATGATCAAGATGTTTTTAAGTCATTTTACCTAGTTTGTGATACTGAGTCTAAAATCACATTTGCAAGTATATTTCCTAAATGGTCACCCTTGATCTGGAAATCGATTCTACTTATTATTACAAAGGGATGGCCATTGGATGCAGTGATGCAATGCATTCAATCTTCAAGGCAACGACTAACACTGGACTGAGAAAATTAGTATGAGGAAATTGCTGCCAAAATTTGTTTTTGTTAAATTTTGTATGTGCAAAATGTTTAGAAAGGTTTGGAGACAAAAAGGTTTTGTGGACTTAAAGAACAAAAGTTTTGTGTGACTCTGATGGAATGCCAAATTGTGAGCTGCCAGATAGTTGCAGCTGGTAATAGAACTCTAAGACCTGAAGCACTCTGGCAGAACCTGATTATATGGTAATCCTAGTATCTGAGGGAAGGCAAAAGAGCTAGAAGAAGAACTGACAGACTGGTTGCTATAGTAAGCAAGATAAATTTGTATACTGACTGAGGAAAAACATTAGGGCTGCCATCAGGTATGAGGCCCACATTATGTCGAAGGTGCTTTTTCCTTGGTTTTGAATTATGAGATGACAGACTAACACAAAGACTACTCAGTCTGAAATAAGGGAATAGAAAGAATTTCACTCTGAAGAGTAAGGAAAGCACCCTATTAAAGGTTTGGCTGGGTAGATTAATAATATGCAACTGTGAGAGGGGAACAGACCTTGTGAAAGTTTGTAGCTATTAGCATAACTATGGATAGAAATGAGAAATGTAGGTTATTTATCAGTTCAAGCTAAATATCAGTAGGGCATCATAAAGTACCTACAATTTTTGTTACTTTAACTTTTATTTGAGGTATTTCTTATAGGTTATTAATCTCTTACAGAAGGGGCTATTTAATTCATGCTGTTAACATGTGTATCAAATGATGGGATTTGTCTTATCTCAGTTATCCATGCCCCAGGAAGCAGCACTGTAACTTCGTCTCTATACCTACTGCTGGGGCTATCTTTACCTCCTCCACCTCCATCACCACAACCTGCATGATCTCTTTATACTCCCTTCCTTCCCCTCCACTTCTACCCCAGGAAGTAACTAACAAAATTGCAGAGTATGAGGAAGAAACGAAAAACCTCTTAAAGGTGCGTGCCTGGCCAATTCACCTGATTTTGTCAAAGTCTTAAGAACGAACTGAAGAGAACAGACACGTGGAGTGTTGGGTAATGTAAAGGCTATACAGTAAGTCTAAAATACCAATAATTAGAAATTATTTTCTGTTTAAGACCAACACTGTACTTCATATCCTACAACTATTTAGGATTTTAATATTTCTAAAAATCAAGGGCCAGGCACAATGGTGCATACCTTTCATCTCTGCACTTTGGGAGGCCGAGGTTGGGTGGATCAGTTGAGCCCAGGAGTTTGAGACTAGCCTGGGCAACATGGTGAAACCCCAACTCTACAAAATACACATATACACATACACACACACACACACAACTAGCGGGGCATGGTGGTGCACATCTGTGGTCCCAGCTACTTGGGAGGCTGAGGTGGGAGGATCACCTGAGCCTGGGGAGGTCGAGGCTGCAGTGAGCCAAGATTGCACCACTGTACTCCAGCTTGGGTGACAGAGTGAGACCTTGTCTCAAAAAAAAAAAAAAATTATCTGCCCTATCTTATGAAGTAGATTATCACAAGAACAGAATAAAGTTTTTAATTTATAGGAGTTTATACAGATTCAAACTGAGCCCCCAAATTGCCATGCCACTATGGACTGTCTTGCCCCCATGAGTTACCAATTGACAGTTGGATGTCACTAAATATAGTTTATTTATTTATTTATTTTGAGACGGAGTCTTGCTCTGTCACCCAGGCTGGAGTGCAACCTCCAACTCCCAGATTCAAGCAATTCTCCTGCCTCAGCCTCCTGAGTAGCTGGGACTATGGGTGCATGCCACTATGCTTGGCTAATTTTTGTATTTTTAGTAGAGATGGGGTTGGCCAGGCTGATCTCAAACTCCTGACCTCAGGTGATCCACCCACCTCAGCCTCCCAAAGTGCTGAGATTACAGGTACCAGCCACAGTGCTCAGCTAGATGTCGCTAAATTTAGAACTTGAGGGCCGGGCGCAGTGGCTCAAGCCTGTAATCCCAGCACTTTGGGAGGCCGAGGCGGGTGGATCACGAGGTCAAGAGATCGAGACCATCCTGGTCAACAAGGTGAAACCCCGTCTCTACTAAAAATACAAAAATTAGCTGGGCATGATGGTGCATGCCTGTAATCCCAGCTATTCAGGAGGCTGAGGCCGGAGAATTGCTTGAACCCAGGAGGCGGAGGTTGCGGTGAGCCGAGATCGCGCCATTGCACTCCAGCCTGGGCAACAACAGCAAAACTCTGTCTCAAAAAAAAAAAAAAAAAAAAAAAAGAACTTGAATTTACTAATCAATATGCGGAGGGTTTTTTTTCTCACTTCAATATGTTACATGAGTGTGATAAAACAGCATTTGTAAATATATTTCTATCACTCCACAAAGTCTTCATTAATCAAATTTAATTGTGATCAAATATATATGATTAAATGTCAACTCATCAACAAACAGCCATTTTTAAGGAAACTTTCCTAAAGCAATAAATATTGCAGGTATATTTTTTAAATTAAAACTTGTATCAATGTTCAATTCAGAGAGAAATGTCTCTGACACCTAAGTAAAGTGAGAAGCTGAGTTTTCAACAAAGGCAGCTACATACCTTTTTATTTTTCAGACCTAACAGTTCTTCAGGACAGTTTGGTCTGGGTTCCCATGATTTAAGATTTTATCATTATTCCAGCCTGAATATGGTAGATTGCAGTTAATAGCAACTAAATGCTTAAGAATAAAATGAAATAATATAAATAATCACTGTTCTTAGACAAGCTATTTTGCCATTGTTTTTCACCCTGACTTGGAGAAAACGAGAGCAAAAGTTAGGATCCTAGAACAGTTAAAGGTCTCTGATAGACAAGGTATGAAGAAACAGTCAAGCAGACCATCTTAAGAGCCCAGCTAATAGTGTAGTGCCAGAAACCTATGACAGGAATACCCAGCAATACTTTCCCTCCTTCCGCAGATGTAGGCGGTATAAGTGAGGAATCAAGAGACCTGCGGTCTAGTTCCAAGTCTGCCCCTATTAGCAATGTGTCACCTCCCCTCTCAGATGCTAAATTTCACTTTCAGTTAAAAAGGAAGGCTAGGCTAAAATGATCTCCAATCCCTTCCTACTCTAAAAATGTTATGATTCTAGCCTTCTTCCAAGGCCTCAAAAATATTTTGGCTGCCACTAAAAAAATAAAGAGTGCTGAAAATGTTACATTTATTTTTACAACATGTTCTCAGTGCCCGCCTTTAGTATGTGTAAGTATAAACCACATGAGTTAGCAGGGGCATTCATCTCATATATAATTTGCCCAGTAAATACTTTATTGCAAATGTATGAGTCTTGAACTATGTACCAAACACCATTAAGTTAAACTATAAGGTTAAAAAAAAATCACGGAAAGATTTACCAAGAACAAAAGCTTATCAATACAAGCACACTATTAAACCTCACTATAAAGACATTTAGAGTTAGAAGGGTTCTCAGGAGTGTAATCCCTCAATTTAAAGATGAGGAAATAAAATGACTCACACTCCAGAGCTCTTTTCTAGTATACCACACAGTTCCTCCTCTCTTTCCTGCTGTATCAAAAGACAGCCCGGTAGCAGAAAGAACGCCACTGTCAAACTGAACCGGGTTCTAGACCTAGTTCCACCATTAATTTGCTGTGGCAGCTTTTACAAGTTCCTTTTTCTCTCTAGGCTTCAGTTTTCACAACATATTACATGAAGGGGTTTAACTAGATGTCCCTTCTAGCTACAACAGGCTATGAGCTTACAAAACTCCTATCTGACAAAACAAAAATACACTGAAAAGAAAGTGTATTTTTCCTGAAAGAAAGTGGGATTTCTTACCAAGAGAACAAAAAAGTTTGGGCTGCTGGTTTTAAAGAATATGTATCAGTTCAATTCAGCAATTTGGTCCTAAAGCATTTAACTCCAGAATCCACTAAGGGAGGATCTCTCTCTATCTCTTTATCACTCCCCTCACCACCCTCCACAGGAAAAAAAAAAAAAAAAATACTGGACTAGGAGTCTGAAGAGTTTGTTTCAAATCCCAGTTCTGCCACTTGAAAGGTATCTCCTAGGGCAATTCACTTAACTGTCTCTGAGTCTAAGGTTCCTCACACATAAAAATGAAGATAAGAATGAGAAAACCTGGGCCTGGTGAGATGGCTCATGCCTGACAGTAATCCCAGTGCCCTGGGAGGCTGAGGTGGGAGGATCACTTGAAGCCAGGAGTTTGAGACGAGTCTGGGCAATACAGAAAGACCCCATCTCTAAAAAAACCTTTCTCTAAGCAGGGTGGTGTGCACCTGTGGGAAGATAACTTGAGTTTAGGAGTTTGAGGCTGCAGTGAGCCATGATCTCGCCACCACTCTAGCTTGGGCAACAGGCTTTTTTTCCAAGACCCTGTCTTTAAAAAAAAAAAAAGAATAAAGAAAACCTGACCTAAAATATCAATTAAAAAAAGCATTATAAATATAGTATATATTGCAAAGCTGGGCAAGTGAAGATGATCTGCCACTGTGGAAAAGTAGGCTGTATTGTAACCAAAACTCTCTATAAAAAACTGGGCTGATTTTTAACGTATTAAATTTGCTTTCAAAGAGCAGATTAATAAAACTGAAGACAACACTGTAGGGAAATGCAAGAAATAAATTAATTTTAGGAAACAGACTGTGTATCAGGATTGCACTAATTAACAAAACATGAGACAAATCTCCACTGCCTACACAGTTTACTACAATTTGATGGCATAGTCTGTGTACTTCCAAACACACAACAGCAAGGAACATTTCTGAAGTGCCCAAATTCAGTCTATTAACTTTAAAAATTATATGGTTTGCCACTCCAGGTCATATCAAGTAACAAAACATATTTCTGATGACCAATATCTAGTAAGGCAATCTGTTTCCACAAATCAAGATTTCTCACTACATTTCTAGGTTATAAGTTGCCCAGCCAGATCTGCTCAGTGTCTTATGCAAATGATACAACCTTCCAAAAAGGATAGAGGAAAATGTAAATGATGCTAACCTTTTACTGCCCTCTCAGTCCTGCCAGTTCTTTTCAGATGCAATTCTCCAGATTAATCTATTCTCTTTCCAATCCTCTAATACAGTAAGGAACTCTGAAACCCACAAACTGACCCTGTAGTAGTTTTATCCATAGAGCTCAACACACTTAGTAATTGGGCAGGTTAAAGATAAAATTAGAAAGCTGAGTTCCAAGCAACTTTTTTAGTTTTCACCTAATATCAGAGGATCAAAGTGCTTGAGAAACTATATTACCTCACGAGAGAAGCAACTCTATCAGTTCTATCAAAATGACTCATCTGGTTTAGATAAGTAAAATAGCTCCAAGTTCTGTATCTCCCAAAGTAAGCTCTGTGTAAAGTTAACGAATTTGCCAATGCCAAGAAAGGAAGGAGAAGATCATGAACATTGCAAATGCTTCCTCTGTGCCCAGGTACTAGACTAGACAGTTTACACAGGTCGTGATATAACTTGTGTCCTTTGAAGTTAAGCTTATTCAATGGAAAGAAACAACATCCACACAGTAGTTTTAAACTGATCATCTCATAAATTGATCATCTCGTAAACTGATTATTTCCCTTCCCCACCCCAAAACACACACACAAAAGTACCAAAGGACCTGGTCTCTCATTTAATCTGAATTGTCAGTTCATTACTTTGAAGGAAAAACCACACAGAAAAAAAGTTAAACTTCACGGAAATCTAATATATTTCAAAACCCAAATGTATATCCTATCCTCTACTACCTAGCTCTAAACTTGTCTCAGATATTGAACTTGAAGGAGATTCAGTGCCATCTCAAGATTGGCCACTGCCACCCCAAAATCCAACGGTTGGTGGAAAGACACACATCTGAAATCTACCAACGTACATTGCTTTCTGATTTTCAACTGTAACTTTTTGGTGTATATTGTGTATAAACATACATTAGTTTTTAGAATGACTTCCGGCATGCACGGCTAACTGTACTTGCATCAGAGGGGGCATTTCTCCCACGGAGTAAGTTCGAGAACCGAAGCCAGTTCACTTCTGTAATCATATTAGTCATTTATACTAAAATACAAATTTTTACCAATCTTCAAGTTCTTACAGCATGAAAACATATTTAACTGCCTCTAATTCCACGAACATTCGCAGGGGAGTTCGGCGAAATCGTTTTAAAGCACTACTTCAACTTGGAAAAGTGGAGAAGTGGGTAAGTAAATACAAGTCCTAGTCAAGCGAGCATTCCAACTACTGTACTTCCTATTCAGAATCACCCATATTAATCACCACTAAAACATCTTGCAGAATTAGATAAAGAACACAAAGCTGGGGCTCTCCTTCCAATCACCAGATTACTCAGCACTTGTTTGTCCCTCTGTAGTCAGTTGCGTACATTTCTGTCTGGCCATCCTTTTAAACCGCATTCTTCCTAATGGTAGGGACCGTGTATTCGATCTCCTTTATCTCACGGCAAGGTGTTACTTTAATAAAACCCTGTTGATCTAGAGTACATCAGCTAGAGGACTTTCTTAAGCAAATACCCAACCTTTCCCCGCTCCTCTTCGCTGTGTGCAAGGCAAATAGGGGAGAGTTACAGCCACCTCTGAAATGAATAGGTAAGTTAGCGGTAAAGGGGAGAATAAAAAACTACAAGTTACATTTCTCCTGTTAATGCTCCTTTAATCTACGATCCCCGAGGCCAAAACGGATGTTTGAAAGGTAAGCTCGGAACCCAACAGATACAAATCTCTGGCTCCCAGGCATGTAAGCTGTTCCCCCTCACAGAAGGCTGGACCAGACGAGAAATGGGCTGAGAGAGACTCTGGGATCGTTGAGTAGGGAAACTGCCCGGAGGCTGCCGGAGGTGGGCGACTCCCCCTTCTCCGAGTCACCCCGCCCTAAGAAGCCCAAGGTCTGGGTTCTGAAGTGCTCCAGTGAGACGGAGAGAAACAGCGGTGGCGGACACAGCGGGACCTGGGAGAGGTGTAAGGGGAAGGCACAGAAGATGCAGGGGACTAGGGATGTTCGGCTTCCTGGACATAGCTGCGGTTACTTACCCCACGAGGTAGCCGCCCCCTAGGTGCACATCTTCAGGGGCATCATAGAATTCCTCGGTGTCGCTTTCCGACGCCATTTATAGGACACACCCGCGGGTGAGGGGGCCGGCGCCGCCTGGAGGAAGGGTGACTCTCGTCTTCTCCTAGTCGACCTCCACCCGGGCGAGACTGGGGAAGTGGCTCCCCGGCGAGGCTGAGGGAGCCGACGAGCTGTAGCGAGGAGACTGTTAAGGAAAGGGGGCCGCCCTCAGTTGCCGGGCTTCTGGAATAACCCGCAGAGCGGCCGCCTGAAGAGGCGGCGGTGGGTCCAGAGACTCTTGCTGCCACCGCTCCCAGTGATAGGTGTATAAGGAGCGCGAAAGAGGCGGTGGCTCTTCGCAGTGGGGGAGGGAGGGCGCGCCGGCGACAGCGGCTCCAGTTTCTCCCGCAGCAGCAATTTACAGCAGCTGCGAGAGCCAGTTGCCCGCAAAATACCGACGCTCACTTACCATCGCGAGATTTCGGGAGGGGCGGTAACACGTAGGCGGGGCGAAGAGGTGGCGGGGGCGGTTCCAGAGAGGCAGCGCTCCGATTACTTCTGCCTGAGAAGCCTATCAAAACAGCGCAAGCGCGTTGAGGGCGCTCTGTGAGGGCCGGAAGTAGCCGAGAAGGGAGAGAGTGAGCCGCCCGAAGGGAGGAGTCTAGGACCTGCGCAGGAGCAGCGTGGTGCCCGGACTGTGAGGGCGCGCGCCCGACAAAGGTGGGGTCGGGCAGAACGTCTTACTCTCTAACTTTGCAGTTCCAAAGAGACGCATTTTGAGAGGGATGATTTTGGGTCGGTTTTTTTTCTTGTAAAGAAATGCTCTCGGGAAACGTTGGTGGGGACATTTTGGCGTCTATTTACAATGTCTTACTAACCAAGCCCGGAATGTCCCACCCTAGGGCATCGGCAGGTCCACCACCTCTAGCGAGCTATTGCAAGAATAACTCGCCCTTATTCTCTACGACTTATAATTGAGATCCCTAGATACGATCCTGTCGGCCAGAAGGTGGGGTCCTTGAGATATACACGGGGAGTGTGCCAGTTCCATGGAGTAATGATGGATTTATTGCTGGAGCTAAGCCAGTATAAGGCCCCCGGTTACTTTTTGTCCGCACATCTCTGTCGCTGCCGACACTTGATGTAAGAGAAGTTCTTACATACTGCCCAAGATGTGCGTCAGCTAAATGGTAAATATTTATTGAGCAGATATCATTGCAAGGCTACGAGCTGATGGCTTAATTCTGATCCTCAACTGCCCAGTGTCCAGTGATAAAAATAGAAAGGTACTTTTTAAAAAACGGAGATGTTCCTCCTTAAACCACGGGTAATTGACCATCAAGGTGATAGCATTGACTCAATATGATCACAAAGCATATTTAGTTCTCCAAATGACATTATAATAGGCATTTTGAGCTGTTCGTGCAGCCTCAATTACTACTCAAGAAAAGACTGGATTGGAGTCAAGGGCATGGCCTCAGGCTGGAAAGGAGCACTAGACTTTGTCAAGCAATCAGGGCAAGGTTTGCTGTGGTCTGCTGGACTTGGGTAAAACCAAATGTCATATACTGTATATTCTATAATATCCCAGGGAGTTTAGGGAAAACACTGCATAATCAAATATATTATTATTTTTGCAGCAAGACATATGATTGTTCATACGGGATAAATAAATACTAGTTAATAGCCTCATTCAGTTTGAGTCAGACGCTTCTGCCAAATAAGTTTAGGATAGATCCATTTGACTGTCAAATAAATTACTTAAAAAAAAAAAACCCAAAACTTGGTTTCCAGAGCTTTTTGGGTTTCAGGATTGGAGACAAGGGGTTTGTGGATCCTTGTGAGAGTAAATTATTAGGTTTTATGTGCCTTAAACATGTTAATTAACTTCCTAGGTATAAAAATGTACCTCAGAATACTAACTTTTAAAATTGTTTTGCTCACTAAGATAGTTTTTTTTTTTTCTTTTTGGATTATGGAAAGATACACGGTATAAGGTAAAGAAAGATATATTTATGGAAAGATATAACTACCTGAACATACTTTCTTCCTAGTTATCTAATAGTGAATTTATGGTTTCCTAAAAAAAAAAAAAAAAAAAAAAAAAGTTAGTTTTCTCTATATGGTAGAGGTATTAGCTCCAGGTGTGCTGTCTCACATTTGTAATCCCTGCAATTTGGGAGGCCAATGCAGGTGGATTTCTTGCACTCAAGAGTTTCAGACCAGCCTGGGCAACATGGCGAAACCCTGTCTCAACAAAAAAGTTCAAAATGTAGCTGGGTGTGGTGGCACGTGCCTGTGGTCTCAACTAGTCTGGAGGCTGAGAGGGGAGGATCACTTGAGCCCAGGAGGTTGAGGCTTCAGTGAGCTGAGATAGCGCCACTGCACTCCAGACTGGGCAGCAGAGCCACACCCTATTTCTCTCTCTCTCTCTCACACACACACACACACACACACACAAATGCCATGTGTGAAAACTAGTCACTCAGTTCAGTAAACATATACAATTTGGTGCAATGTAGACCCACTGCAGTGGCTCACACCTGTAATCCCAGCACCTTGGAAGGACAAGGCACATGGATCACTTGAGGTCAGGAGTTCGAGACCAGCCTGGCCAACATGGCAAAAGCCTGTCTCTACTAAAAGTTCAAAAGTTAGCCGGGCATGGTGGCACTTGCCTGTTGTCCCGGCTACTCAGGAGGCTGGGGCAGGAGAAGCCCTTGAACCCGGGAGGCAGAAGTTGCAGTGAGCCAAGATCATGCCACTGCACTCCAGGCTGGATGACAGAGTGAGACTCTGTCTCAAAAACAACAACAAAACAAAACACAGAAAGACAACTTCAGTTTCTGCCTATAAGGAGCTAATAATCTAGTAGTGGAGACAAATATGGAGTCCTAGTTTGGTGCTTTTTTATTTTTTAATATACCGTACCAGCTCTCTTGGACGTTTTAAGTTGCCTTAAACGTTATACGTAGAAAAAGATAAAATGGATAAGAATAATAAAGTGTTAATATTTTTAGAGCTTTTAAAGTTGCCCATTTAAATGCTTTTATCAATTGTATGAGAAAGTGAATTGCTAGAATGAATTGCTGGAACATTAAAACACATATAAATACCACCTAGCATCACTTTTGAAGATGTAAAAGATGTGTTTATTTTGCCTGAAATATTAGTTATTGAGTTTTAAAGCAGCAGATTTTAGGTATCATCCAAGGCAGCAATTTTGAAGCTATTCTCTGTATTAGAAATTGAACCTTAATCAAACTTAATTTTATGCAAAAGTTCATATAGCATACAAATAAAAACTGCTCTGTTTGAAACAGGGTTTCAAAGTTGAGGTCCCTGTCTGTTTGACCTTCCTTGAATCTCCAGAGACTGTCCCAAGGCTTCATAGAAAAAGAAGAAATGAAAAAGCAGAGGTTTGGCAAATTATACTCCACAGGACAAATCCGTCCCACTTTCTGTTTTTGTAAATGACATGTTGTTGGAACGTAGTCAGGACTATTTGTTTATGTATTGTATATGGCCACTATCATGTCAGAGTTGAGTAGCTGGGACAGAGACTGTGTGACCCACCAAACCTAAAATATTTACTATCAGGCCTTTTTTACAGAAAAATTTTATAGGTCCATAAGGTACTATTTTCTAGGGTACCTCAAAACTAAAAATACCCTCAAATTAAATGGTTTCAGCAGATCATATGATGTTGCAAAATCATATGTGTAGATAAAAATAAGAATAATAATAAAACGGTTTCTGGAACACTTCAATAAATGCCACCAAGAAGCTGAACTTTGAAAAAATGCCCACAAAGCAAATCTTGAAATGCAGTTAGTCTATCACTCAAAAGTCATATTTTCTGCACTGCAAGCCTGATACATAAAGAGAATAAGTAATGGTAATTTCTAAAGCAACTAGAAATGGTGAATCTGTTAAACAGATGTGGAGCTCTTTGCAGAAAGGTAAAATGCTGGAGGTATACTTCTAACGATATGGACTAAGCATAGTTTTGTTTTTCAAAACATTGAGTATACATGGAATGATCTAAAGAGAAATAAATAAAGACATATGAACTTTAGTCTTCAAAAAAATTATTCTGGGTCACAAACTGGAGAAGATATCTTTTGTCCACCACTTATGGCATCTTTGTTTATTTTTTTAATGAAACTCAATGTAATGGCAAATATTTATATAGAAACGTCAATCACCAGGCTAATATACACATACACACACTCAATAGCAACAACTAGAATTTTCTGGTGCTATAGACTGTGTCTTCTCAAAATTCATGTGTTGAAACCTAATCCCCAATGTGATGGTATCTGGAAGTGGGAAGGAACTTCAAAGGTTACTTAGTCCAAGCCTCATATCTCATATATGAACTCCTTCTACAAACTTCACCAATAAATGGTCATTCAAGAACATGGAGTTTAGTATTTATCCAATCAATTTTTTGATAACTTCTAATGTTAGCAGATTTCTTCATTTTATTTAACCCAGATCTACATTTCTGCAATTTTCATCTACTGGTTATGATTCTGGTTACTAAGTTCATACAAAACCTTTCATTTTTTCAAAGATGATTATCAAATCTCTGTAGTATATTTATCTTGGTAATATATACTGATATGCTTACACTGAATGTGTTTAGAGACAGATAAATGGGAATTTTGACTATACAATTAAGATGGTGCATTAAATAAACGTGCAATAATATGTGTAGATACTATATATGTCCACCGTATGAACAGTACCTGTATAATGGTATGTTCTCTATGTGTACATAGTAATAATATGTTACAAAACAATACTTTCTAAGACAGTTTTATCTATTATTTAATGATAATATAATCACTATCATTAAATTACTGCTTACTAGGTAACAGGCACCACATTAAGTACTTTGCATATATTTTGTAGCTTAATTCATACACTGTTTGAAGAAGATACTACTATTTTCCCCATTTTACAGGTAGAGAAATTGAAGTTCAAAAGAGTTAAGTGATTTGCCCTATGTTTCACAGCTAGTTTTTAATGGTCAGGATTTGAGCCCAAGGCCTTCTGAGTGCAGAGCCTGAACTCTTAAGCACTTTGAGGGTAGGAAAGATCGTGTTATCACATTTACAAGTGTGAAAACTGAGATGTTGAAAGTGATGATATGCCTAAGGTTACACTTTGATTTGATTTGATTATTTTATTTTTTTCATTACCTCTCCAGAGTTTGGAGTTTCATTAGCCTGCAGCAAATGAGCCATGTTAATGAGTAAAGTATCTAAAATAATAACATTGCAACAAGTAAAAAAGCAATTGGTTGAAATTTCTTTTTTCATTTTTTATGATATGCTTTATCTAAATGGGTACATCTCAACATTGGAGGGTTGTGGTAGGCAGAATTCTAGGATGGCCCCCAGGATTCCCAGCCCCTGGTATATACACATCTCCCAGTTATTCAATCCAAAACTAATCTAGACGCTGTTGTGAAGAGATTTGTCAGATGTGATTCAAGTCCTAAGTCAGTTAACTTTAAGGTTAGGTAGATTATATAGGTGGATCTAACCTAATTACATGAGTTCTTTAAAAGCAGAGAGATTTTTTTTCTGGCTGATGGTGAAGAGGAAGTCAGAAAAGTACACTCTGGCTGGCCTAGAAGAAAGCAAACATCTATACTATGAACTGCCTATGTGGGCTATGTGGTGTGGATTGTGGGTGACCTCTAAGAGCTGAGAATGAACCCCCAGCTAATAGGAAGGAAATGGGAGCCTCAGTCCTGTGGCTGCAGGGAACTGAATTCTGCCAACAGCCAGCAGGAGCTTAGGGGAGGACCCCAAGATCCAGATGTGAATACAGCCTGGCTGACGCCTTGGTTTCAGCCTTGTGAGTCACATTGTACTCAGATTTCTGGCTTACAGAACTGTGAGCTAATAAACTGGCATTGTTTTAAGCCACTAACCTTGTGGTAATTTGTTATGAAGCAATAGAAAACTACTGCAGGGGTACATATCCCTATCCTCACTCCTGGTTAAGAACCACAGATCTAGGTAGGTTACGGTAAAAGCACGTGTAATACATCAACATGGACTGTTTGCTTTCTGAAGTCCTTGGGTGCACTTGGGAATAAATGTAACACTGGAGTGAACATTATGGTGTATTTCTCTTAAGAGAAAAACAGTGAATTCAGAAAAAATAACCTAACATGTATTTAAGATATGAAAGAAATGTTTAGTGTCATATACACTACACACCCTGTACTCCAAATTCAACCCTATTTACAAAACCTTCTCCAGAACCCCAGCAATCCTGCTACACATGTGATGTTAGGGACTGATCCCTGCCTCTGTGGTCTTTTCCCATTGGGTGAATCTGCTTGCCTTTAGAACTTGAGCTCAGTTCCAATATTAATCTTTATTTTTTTCATTCCAGATACTTTTAGATTTTAAGGTATAATTGACAAATAAAAATCGTATATATTTATGGGGTACAATGTGATGTTTTAAATATACATACACACATTGTGAAATGATTAAATCAAGCGAATTAACACATCCGTCACCTCACATGCATATCACTATTTGTGATGAGAACATTTAAGATCTACTTTTAACAATTTTCTTTATTTTTCATACCTTAGACTTTCTAATGATGTACGTGTGTGTGTGTGTGTGTGTGTGTGTGTGTGTATTATGCAGAACACTTGCAGAATTCTTTCAGACTGAAAACTCACATCCTTCAAATCAGGCAAATTCTCCATTATTTGTTTGCTAATTTCCTGCTTCCTATTTTTCTCTGTTCTCTTTTCTATAATTTATATTAGCCATTGGTCTCATTTTCCATGTTTATTTTCACTTTTTCTTTGTTTAACTTTAAGCTCAGAGGTACAAGTGCCCCTAGCTGACACAAGTTGTTACATAGGTAAAATTGTGTCATGGGGTCTGTTGTACAGATTATTTCATCATCCAGGTATTAAGCCTAGTACCCACTAGTTGTTTTTCCTGATCTTCTCCCTCTTCTGAACCTTCACCCTCTGATAGGCCCCAGTGTGTGCTGTTCTCCTCTGTGTCCATGTGTCCCCATCATTTAGCTCCCACTTATAAGTGAGAACATGCAGTATTTGGTTTTCTGTTCGTGAGTTAGTTTGCTAAGGATAATGGCCTCCAACTCCATCCATGTCCCTGCAAAAGACATGATTGCATTCTTTTTTATGACTGCAAGCAATTTTCAAGTATACAATACATTATTATTGACCATACTCACCATGTTGTGCAATAGATCTCCAGAACTTATTCCTCCTGCCTAACTAAAACTTTGTATCTTTTGACCAATATCTTCCCATTTCTTGGCTGTGGTCGCTTACTCCCCCTAGGCCCTGGCAACTGCCATTCTACTTTCTGTCTCTATGAGTTTGACATTTTTAGATTTCACATGTAAGTGAGCTCATGCAGTAGTTGTCTTTCTGTGCCTGGCTTATTTCGCTTAGCGTAATGTACTCCAGGTTCATCTGTGTTTTCACAAATGACTGTATTTCCTTCTTTTTAAAGGCTGAATAGTATTCTTCAATGTTAATCTTACTAATAACCTTCTGGTGTCATTAATTGATGTCACTGTGGTTACCTTATCATTCATCTCCAACAGAATTAGCAACAGATTAAGGGCTCACTATATGCCAGGTATTGTACTACCTATTGGGTTAACAGTGGTATGGCCCAGTCCTTGACTGAGCTTTTCATCTTTGTTGTTTAAACCTGGAATCTGACACATAGTCCATATCATCTGGGGATGGGGCTCCCATTAGTCATTGGCCAGTCCCTGAAAAATAAAATCCCTAACTTTTCGCTTATGGTTTTTTTGTCTGTGTTCCTCATCGTTGAAGCCAAATATTCTGCATATTAGACTGCTGTGAGTATGGTCTTCTTTTGTTCCCTGGCCAATACTAAGTCTGGACTTGAAACCTAGCTTGCCCTGCTGGATTTTTTTTTTTTTTTTTTTTTTTTTTTCTTCTTTTTTTTTTTTTTTTTTTTTTTTTTTTTTTTGCTGGTTTTTTTTTTTTTTTTTGCCTTCTTCTGTCATCCTGTCCACCTTTACACACTGCCCACCTAAGTCACAGTGCCTGGCTGGTATGGTTGGGAATATCTATTCTTTTAGACCTGCCATGTACCTCTTGAAGTTGGGAAACAGTAGACATAATTTTAGTTTTTCAAATTTTCTGACAAAGTTTTATACCAAGAATGATCATTTTGTGAAGAGTAGACAACTCTTTGTGGCCAGGTACAGTGACTCACGCCTGTAATTCCAGTAATTTGGGAGGCCAAGACAGGCAGATCATTCGAGGTCGGGAGTTCAAGACTAGTCTGGCCAACATGGTGAAACAGTATTTCTACTAAAAATACAAAAATTAGCCAGGCATTGTGGCACACACCTCTAGTTCCAGCTACTTGGGAGGCCGAGGCAGGAGAATCGCTTGAACCTGGGAGGTAGTGGTTGCAGTGAGCCGAGATTGCACCACTGCACTCAAGCCTGGGCAACAGAGCAAGACTCCATCTCAAAACAAAACAAAACAAAACAAAAAAGAGCAGACAACTTGTTTAAAAACGAAACGTGGATCTGGCCTCAGTCTTGGGCAAAATCTGAAAGTCATGACCTAAAAAGAAGGATGGGGGTAAAAAGGGAATAATAATTTAGTCTGTACCTATGATCTAACTAATATTTTACAAGGTATCTCAATTATTTAATTCTCAAACCTTTCCCCACTGTATTTTTATTTTCATTTTGCAGGTAGGAATCTAAAGCACAGTGACAGGGTCAAAATTTGAACTTAGGTGAGTCCTGAGCCTTAAGTGCATGCTTTTCCTGGTATACCACATCAAATGCATACTTTTATCTCCATTTTTCCTTTTGGAAATTGCAGAGTGGCTGAGCTAGGAGTCAGAATTAACAGAGCTCACCTACCAGATGCTGCTTCTGATTCTGAAAAGAAGGTCTACATTGACCATATATAATTTCAATTCTAGTGTTCTGAAACAACCCATGAGGCTTATTCAATCAAGTGCACACGTTGTCCCTTGCTCTTTTAGAGGCTGACATCATGACTGGGTACCTTGACTGTGGTCAGTCCAGGATTCTCATGTAGGCTAATGAAGGGTTGGCAGCAGCCTAATTAGTTTAGTAGAAAGAGTGGGGATGCTAATTAAATGTGGCCCGAATCTGAAGATTTGTATATTTTGCTAATTTTGGAAAACTCTCAGCCATTAACTGTTTGATATTGCCTTTCTCCTATTCTCCTTAGTATTTTCGTCTGGAACTCACATTAGATACACATTGGTCCTTCTTATTATATCACCCATATACCTTAACCTGTCTTTTGTATTTTTAAAATGTGTACTATGATCTTTATTTGTGAACATATATTCATTGGAACTTCCTCTTTGGAAACTCTTTGAGACCAAGGTTTAAAGTGTATTCTTGGCTGGGCACGATGGCTCATGCCTGTAATCCCAGCACTTTGGGAGGCCGAGGTGGGCATATTGCCTGAGGTCAGGAGTTCAAGACCAGCCTGGTCAACATGATGAAACCCTGTCTCTACTAAAAATACAAAAAATTAGCTGGGCATGGTGGCAGGCACCTGTAATCCTAGCTACTTGGGGGGCTGAGGCAGGGAGAATTGCTTGAACCCTGGAGACAGAGGTTGCAGTGAGCTGAGACCACGCTACTGCGCTCCAGCCTGGGCAACAGAGCAAGACTCTGTCTCAAAAAATAAATAAATAAATAAAGTGTATACTTCCAGAGAAGAGTTGCACTTAACCCTACTAGTAACTAGGGAATACTATCAATCCAGATTGATTTTAAGCCTAATTTCCAATGTGAAATGTCTTGACCATACAGATAATGTGAAAGTTGAACCTAGACCTGAGTACAAGTTTGGGGTTATGAAGCATTTTTTCCCCATACTTCACAGAGCTAAAACTGAGGCAGGCCCATACCTCTACCATCTGCCTCTGAGTGGTAGTTTTACCCCATGTTCATTCATTACCATTTGGGTGTCTGACTTTAACCGGAGAAGAACGGGGATGGTGTGTGTCTGATCTAATGTATAACCTTGCTTGGGCTCTGGGATTTGTATCCTTTGTCCTATGCACTTGAGTGATCCGTTAAAACTACTCTCTTGGGGACAGGTGTGGTGGCTCATGCCTGTAATCCCAGCACCTTGGGAGGCTGAGGTGGGTGGATCACCTGAAGTCAGGAGTTCGAGACCAGCCTGGCCAACATTGTGAAACCCTGTCTCTATTAAGAATACAAAAATTATTCAGCTGTGGTGGTGCATGCCTGTAATTCCAGCTACTTGTGAGGTGGAGACAGGAAAACTGCTTGAACCTGGCAGGTAGAGGCTTTGGTGAGCCGAGATCACACCACTGCACTCCAGCCTGGGTGACAGAGCAAGACTCGGTCACCAAACAAGACAAAACAAAACAAAGCAAATCAAACCAAACTACTCTCTAGGGTTACTAGGAACCAGTAGCTATCCAAAGGCAAATGCCAGATTAATAGCTTCCTTTTCCTTCAGGATTAATACTAACATATCCTTACTGGCTCTTATTCTCACCATCTCAGCTATCAGTCATGCATTTAAAAGGATATATTCCATCTATCTATTCATCTATCTACCATCTATAATTTATCATCATTTTAAGATGTGCTATACTGGGAGGTATTTCTTTGGCTATTTCTTCTGCCACATAACCTCAGTTAAATTCTATTCCACAGAAAGATGGATATTTGGATAGGTTGGATTAAGTTCTGATGGAGTTGTCATGGAGGCTGTCTTTTAGGCAGAAAGTAAAACTGTATACAAGTTCTGCTTTGGGGACTATATTGATTAGGATATTACATAGTTGTTACAGTGGATATGTCATTATTTATAGTGTAGTATTAATCTGTTCTCACACTGCTATAAATAAATATCTGTAACTGGATAATTTACAAAGAAAAGAAGTTTAATTGGCTTGCAGTTCCACAGGCTGTATAGGAAACATGCTGGCATCAGCTTCTGGGGAGGCCTCAGGAAACTTACAATCATGGTAGAAGGCTAAGGTAGAGCTGGCACTTCACATCCTGGAACAAGAGGAAGAGAGGGAGAGAGAGGGAGGAGGTGTTACAAACTTTTAAATAACCAGATATTGTGAGAACTCTATCACAAGAATAGCACTAGGGGGATGGTGCTAAACCATTTGTGAGAAACCGCTCCTGTGATCCAATCACCTCTCACCAGGCAACACCTTCAGCCTTGAGGATAACATTTCAACATGAGATTTGAGTGGGGACACAGATCCAAACTATATAAAATATATTTGGAAATAATGGTGTTTGAAGTCCTGGATCAGATAGCGTGCCATAGCTACTTCTACTAGCAGCAGGTCCTGAAGAGGCCAATTACTCTTGGGGCTTGGTAACTGCAGAAAGTGGATCAAACACCATTTGGGTAAAAGGTGAGAGTTCTTTTTTTCCCAAGAGAGTGTGAGGATATCTAGTCTGTCCAGAAAGGATACAGTTTCAATCCATTTGAAACTGAGCGAATTTATTATTGAGGATCCATAACTTCTGTCTAAAAAGGAGTATGAACCTATTAATTATGTTGTCTTAAATAAATGAATAAAAAGCGTCATTGATTGCTTTGAAATCCAAGTTTTCTTCCATTGAGTCTACATTTGTTAGTGGACAGCCATTCAATGAGGAATGAAAGTCAATGAGGCCAGTAACAGAAACCAGTTTCCCCTTGTCATATATTCTAGGTAGGAAACTTGAAGTCTAGGCCATATATCATACCAGCCCTGGGAAACACTTTCAACCCATCAGTCTCCGAGGATGCCCATTGTAAATCCAGAAGTCATTCTATAAATTAGGTGGTAGAAGGCAAGAAGTGATTAATAATACCCTGAGCTGGTACTCCCCAAGGAGTAAGGATTGGGACGGTAGTGGAGGAATGTTTATGGTGTTATGCAGGAAATGTTGTATTATGGACCGGTGTAGTGAAGAAAATGGGAGACTTTGTTTTCAGCTTACACTCCAAACCAGGAGTGGCTTTTCCAACAAAAGCAAAAAAGCAAAAGGGATTTAAAATGCACCTCCCATTGTCTCACCTTGAAGAGTGCTGATTTTAAAAATGAGAGAATATAACAGCTTCAGAGAACACAGATTGCTGGTTAGACCAGGGATTCTGAACCCCATTCCCCATCCATAAACTTGGGTCTTGCCAAAATCTCATATATCCAGGGCAGAAAGCACGTGTCACTTGAAAAAGCTCCTCAGATGATTTTCCCTTCCAGCCAACTCCTGCTTTTGGAACTGTTGGATTAGACATTGACTGAAAGTATTGCCAATTCCTATTAACTAGTACAGCAGGTAGCCCACCAATTGCAGAGCACATCAGAAGGAAATAAAGATTAATATCGGAATACATAAATTTTTGATACTTAGAGCAAGTGCAAGGGATTCCTAATAAGCACGCTGAAGTGAGAATTGGATCTCCCACATCAGTCATCATTGGGATGACAACTTGGGAGACATAGGTGATGATTCCCAGACTCTAAAAGGAAAATGTATACAGGGTCTGTTCCTGATAAAAGAGGACCTGGAGATTGATATCAAAACCCACCACAGACCTTTATAGTTTGCTTTATTGAAATATATGTAATAAGTAAAAAAGTAGTGTGTATCTGTGTGTGTACATGAGCAAGTATATAGTTCTTGGAGTTCAGTTTCTGTTTCTCTCTCTCTCTCTCTTTTTTTTGAGACAAAGTCTTGCTCATCATCCAGGCTGGAGTGCACTGGTGCAATCCCACCCCACTGCAACCTCCGTCTCCTGGGTTCAAGCAATTCTCCTGCCTCAGCCTCCCAAATATCTGGGATTACAGGCATATGCCACTACACCCAGCCAGTTTCAGTTACTCTCAACAGATATCTCTTCTGTCTTCATAAAGTCTCAAGTTAAAGAACTTTCCACACACCACACACTCTTACAGGTACATTGCCTGCTGACCACTGTCAAGATCCTGATGCCTAAAGTGAACAAAGCTACATAAACAGCATCTCTTATTGCAGTGGTTTTCAAACTATACACTCAACTAGAGAGACTTTTAGAATACAGATTCTGGGACTTCACTCCAGATCTACTGAATTTTGACCTCTGGGAGGTCCCCCAAATCAGCATTTTTAAGAAGCTTCCCCAAAATGACTGTGATGCAGTGGCCCTTAGATAACACTTTAAACAAAGTTTATTTGAGGAATCATTGCATTATATTTTCGTGATGTGAAGATTTGCCATTTCATTGTCAGGTTGAGTATTCCAGCCATGATACTCAGAGACATCTATGCAGAAATGCCTTCCTTCCTACAAGTGACTGTGAAATTTGGAGAGGACAGTTCAGAAAATGGAAGTGTTAAAATATAAACATAAGAATCTTAAGTATCTATAAATGCTTGTAGCGGGCATGCTTTTGAAGATGTGTATTGTTAATTTTGGAATGGGAGGAAAGTATAAACTGGAAGAAGGTAAGGACATGCAGCCCAACATGGCAGGTGAGTGATTCATAGGTGTAGACTTGTAAAAATCACATCCAAGGCCGGGTGCAGTGGCTCATGCGTGTAACCCCAGCACTTTGGGAGGCTGTAGCAGGTGGATCACCTGAGGACAGGAGTTCGAGACCAACCTGGCCAACATGGTGAAACCCCATCTCTACTAAAAATAGCTGGGAGTTCTGGCACGGGCCTGTAATTCCAGCTACTCAGGAGGCTGAGGCAAGAGAATCGCTTGAACCCGGGAGGCAGAGGTTGCAGTGAGCTGAGATTGCACCACTGCACTCCAGCCTGGGTGACAAGAGTAAGACTCTGTCTCAAAAAAAAAAAAAAAAATCAAATCCAAAATTCAAGAGTGTTTTTGGGAAAAAAGGAAGAGACAAAAAACACATTAGATGATCAGTGTCAGGTTCAGGAAGAAGCTTATGAGAGCTGGGTACAGAATATATGATAGTGGCTGCAAAGTGCAGGATCCAGGCATGGTGGCAGACATTCAGTATGTTATAACCCTGTGGACAGCGACCAGGAATAGTGTTGAAGCAGAGCCTCTATCACAAGCAGGGAGGAGGAGATAGGGAGAAACCGGACATCCTAGGAGCAGCCAGAGGGAAACTAGTCAAGTGGGTGATGAGAGGTAGCCAGGAAGTTAGGGCTCTTTCAATCAGAAGCCAAAAAACTGTGTCTGTTGAAGACCAGATAACAAAGGACTTTGCCTCTTGAGAGACCAAAAAGGAAGTTAAAGCCTGTATTGCAATCTGGAACTGAAAATTGGAAGTAGAGAAGATTAATTTGAAAAACTAAAACTTCAAGTTTGAGGTGTAGCGACTACCATCACTGTATTAGAGGGAGTGTTAACAGTGAATATTCAAAAGACTTTGTTAGTAGTCTCACCTGTGCAAAGTTAAGCAATCATTTGTCATCACTACAAATATAAGTAGTTCTTCCCCAAATTCTCCTTTCATTGCTTTCAGTTTAGTTACGTTCTGGAATAGACTGAGGGAGCCAGTCGGAGTCAGCTAGAGGGTGTCCATGTCCATTTCACTGCATCTGCAACCCCAATCAAGCTTTCAGTTGAAGAACAAAGATACTTACCCCTTAAGCACTGAAAATAGGAAGAATATTTGTCATTTTTATCCCAAAGAGTCCTTGTTAGACTATGGTTAAGGCAACGTCTATCTTCCTTGTATCCGTAACTTAAGACTATGTTCCTATATAAAAGTTTGTTGATATGTATTCCAACTATTTTTTTTTTTTTTTTGAGATGGAGTCTCTCTCTGTTGCCCAGGCTGGAGTGCAGTGGTGTGATCTCAGCTCACTGCAACCTCCACTTCCTGGGCTCAACTGATCCTCCTGCCTCAGCCTCCCAAGTAGCTGGGACTACAGGCATGCACCACCGTGCCTGGTTACTTTTTTGTATTTTTAGTGGAGATGGGATTTCACCATGTTGACCAGGCTAGTCTCAAACTCCTGACCTCAGGTGATTCACCTGCTTTGGCCTCCCAAAGTGCTGGGATTGAGCCACCACACCCGGCCGACTTTTGAACCCCGGCTTTTTTGAACTGACTACAGGTAAACAAAGCACTTTCTTGCTGCCAGCTCATGGCCCTAGAAAATATTCAGGTCCCTGTTCTTTTGGAAAGAGGTAATGGTCCTGGCCCACATATACCCTATATGTGTTTGGGTAAATGTGGTGAAAGGAGTTGAGAGGCTCTTTAACAGGATACCCCTGCCAAAGCAGGATGCAGGTTTGAAGAATACATGTCCGAGACTCAACTCAGGCTAGATCTTCACATTTCCCCATTGCCAAAGACCTTCAACCTATGGTTAGGCACTCCTACATAGGATAAAGAATCAAGTTTTCTAGTGTCTTTTTTTGTTGTGAAATGACAACAACAGGTGTCCTCTATTTCTGTGGCCTCCTAACTATCTCTCTTATAATTCCAGAAATATCTTCAAGTTTTTTGAGCTGGGCTGGCTGAACTGTCCTCAGAACTTTTTAGCTAAGCAGCTGTTGATAAGAATGTGATGGTGTAATGAAGCCATCTAGGGAAACTGCTCTTGGGATAAATTGTCCTTGGTGCCAGGATTGAGTTCTGCCTAAAAAAGAAAATTTTAGGTGGCTTCATTGCACTCTGAGTCTGTTACCAGGCCCTGGAATGTTGCTGCATGCCAATAGTAAATTTATCCCCAGGAAGTAGGACTAACTGAAATTATAAATAGCTTCTGAATAGATTTATTAATTCACCTATAACGGTTTTATAATAAATTATTACAGGAAGTTGGAATTATTACGGGTATATTTCTGAGCAGGTTGAGGTTGATGTCAGTGAGAAAAGCCATTTCTTTTATGGTATTGATGACAATATTTAGTCTAAATCAGCAAGACATTTTTTTTTTTTTTTGAGACGGAGTTTCACTCTTGTTACCCAGGCTGGAGTGCAATGGCGCGATCTCGGCTCACCGCAACCTCCGCCTCCTGGGTTCAGGCAATTCTCCTGCCTCAGCCTCCTGAGTAGCTGGGATTACAGGCACGCGCCACCATGCCCAGCTAATTTTTTGTATTTTTAGTAGAGACGGGGTTTCACCATGTTGACCAGGATGGTCTCGATCTCTTGACCTCGTGATCCACCCGCCTCGGCCTCCCAAAGTGCTGGGATTACAGGCTTGAGCCACCGAGCAAGACATTTTTTGTAAAATATGATGTAGCGTTACCTTATAAGAGTACAGGCATAGCAAGACAGTACTCTTGCTATTACCTGTACTCTTATAAGGTAACGCTACATCATATTTTACAAAAAAGAATTATATATATTTATGATATAACAAGAATATTAAAGGAAATTTGTGCTTTTATATTACTGGTATAATCTATGCACTCAATCATGTATTCTCAACAGGAACTGGGATTGCAAAATTGAATATGACATGGTTTCTTCCCTCAAAGACCTTATAGTCTAGAAGGGAGGACAGATATGCTAAAAACTAGCTGAAATGCAATACAGTGTTAAAGATATATAGTGACTATGGTTCTCAATATGGGACGCACATCAGAATCACCTAGAGGCCTTTTAAAAATCCTAATGCCCAGGCAGCACCAAAGTGACTACTTTTGCCTGGAAAGAGAAGGAAACCTGTTAGCTGAATCTTGAATGCTGAGTAGCTCACCAGACTGAAAAGAGGAGGAAGGGCATTACAGGCAAAGGAAATAGCACTTTCAAATGCATAGATGGAGGAACTGCAAGTTCAGAAGTGTCAGATATTAGCATGCGAAAGAAGAGGCTGTGAAAGACGTGTTTGAATAAGTAGGCAGGAGCCAGATCTTAAAAGGCCCTGAAGAAACATTTGTACTTTATGTATTTTTACGGAGCCAGAGAAGGGTTTTAAGCAATGGACTGCCATAATCACGATCAACTTTTAAATTAAATTAAATTTTATGTTTAGTTCCAGGGCAATAAACTTTTTGCTTTTATTTGTTTGCTCCAGATGGAGTCTCACTCTGTCGTGGAGGCTGGAGTGCAGTGTCACTATCTGGGCTCACTGCAACCTCCGCCTCCTGGTTTCGAGTGATTCTCCTGCCTCAGCTTCCTGAGTAGCTGAGATTACAGGTGCCCACCACCATGCCTGGTTAATTTTTGTATTTTTGGTAGAGATGGGGTTTCACCATGTTGGCCAGGCTGGTCTTGAACTCCTGACCTCAGGTGATCCACCTGCCTCAGTCTTTCAAAGGGCTGGGATTAAAGGTGTGAGCCATTGTGGCCAGCCAACTTTTAGATATCAAAAGCTCACTCTGGTGGCAGTATTAAGGAAGGAGTAGATGACCCCAAACTGGGTCAGACAGACTCAGGAGGTTATTACAATAATCCAGGTGAAAAGGGCTGGGGGTCTGGATTTAGGCCATGGCAATAGGGATAAAGGAGAAGAAATGGATGTGAGAAGTACTTGGGAAATAAAATCAGCTTGCAGCATGGAGGGAGGAGGCACATGGGAAAAAGAGGCACAGGAATGTGGAGTTTGCCATTTAGGTGACTGGAAGAATAAAAACATCATGGACAGAAATAGAACTCAGAAGTAAGTTTTGGGAGGGTTGTCTTTGATTAAATGCCAGTGATGGAGAATCAGGAAGGCATCACTAGGATGCATTTGAATATACAACGCTGTAGATTTTTTTTTTTTTTTTTTTTTTTTTGAAACAGAGTGTTGCTCTTGTTGCCCAGGTTCTAGTGCAAAGGCGCCATCTCGGCTTATTGCAACTTTCACTTCCCGGGCTCAAGTGATTCTCCTGCCTCAGCCTTGCGAGTAGCTGGGATTACAGGCGCCCGCCACCACGCCCAGCTAATTTTTTGTATTTTTAGTAAAGTCGGGGTTTCACTATGTTGGTCAGGCTAGTCTCAAGCTCCTGACCTCAGGCGATCCACCCGCCTCAGCCTCCCAAACTGTTGGAATTGCAGGCATGAGCCACCACTGTAGATTTAAATGGTGGACAGACCTGGAGATGGGAAATTTAGGTTTGTACTCATCAAAGTGGTAGGAACTGATGTCGGTGGAGAGGGGGATGAATTCTCTGCAAATTTGAAAACTTTCTTCTTTACTTGCACTTTTGCATACCTTACCTGACAGCCCTCTAGTGACAACAAGTACACACTACATTTCTTTAAAGTGCCCCATCTCAGTTAATGTGATCATGAAATAGATATTCAAGCCCTGGGTTTGGTAAAAATATTAATGTAAGCCGGGAGCAGTGGCTCACGCCTGTAATCCCAAAACTTTGGGAGGCCGAGGCGGGTGGATCCTCTGAAGTCAGGAGTTCAAGACCAGCCTGACCAACATGGAGAAACCCTGTCTCTACTGAAAATACAAAATTAGCTGGGCGTGGTGGCACATGCCTGTAATCCCAGCTACTTGGGAGGCTGAGGCAGGAGAATTGCTTGTACCTGGGAAGCGGAGGTTGCAGTGAGCCGAGATCATGCCACTGCCCTCCAGCCTGGGCAACAACAGAGAAACTTCATCTCAAAAAACATTAATGTATTAATAATTATTAATACTTATTAATAATCAATATTAGTGAGTGGTGGCACATCTACCCACCAAGGTTTCCAGCTTGAGCCTAGAGTTGTTATTTGTTATAATTCAAAAAGAGTCAAGAGGACTTAACATTGCTCTACTATTTGTATGAGGAATCCATTTATATGAGGAATCAGAGTCCCTCGTGAAAGAATTTGTTCTTAAGCAGTGGTTGTCAACCCTGGCTACACATCGTCATCACCGGGAGAGCTTTAAAGACTCCTGACGCCCAGGATGCATCCCACACCAATTAATGAGAACTTCTTAGGGTGGGATCAGAGTCAGAGATATGTAATTTTGTCATGATTGTGATCTCAGATTATCCACAGGCTACTTTGACAAAAGTAATCTGGATTACTCACAAAAGAGGTCCCAATCAAATGTATACCAAATTATACATTGTCAAATACATTATTTGGTAAAAATTCCTTCCCAACTATGCAAATACAAACATTTTTAAATTAAAATTACAAAAGGAATCTTCAGATATAGGTTGATAAAGATTCAAACAATATAGAAGTTAAATATTACAATTTTCATTAGTTTTTTGTCATTAGTTTTTTCACTCTGTCATCCTAGCTGGAATACAGTGGTGCGATCTCTGCTCCCTGCAGCCTTGACCACCTGGGCTGAAGTGATCCTCCCACCTCAGCCTCCGGAGTAGCTGAGATTACAGGCATACACCCTATGCCCAGCTAATTTGTCATATTTTCTGCAGAGTCAGCATTTTGCCATGTTGCCCAGGCTGGTCTTAAACCCCTGAGCTCAAGAGATCCACCTGCCTCAGCCTCTCAAAGTTTTGGGATTACAGACATGAGCCACTGTGTCGGGTGTCGGTAGACAATTGATAGTCTTTCTGCAGTCACATTCCCCCACAAGAGATAACCATAATGAATAGTTTAGTGAGTTTCCTTCAAAATATTTTTCTTTTCTTTTATATATATGCATATGTATACATACAAATGCGCATATATTCATATAGAGAGATTTTTTTCATAAAATCATACTGTAAGTATTCATCTGCATGCTGCTTTTTAAAAATATAGCCATAAATTAGAGGCATCTTTCCCAATACATTTGACAGCAAATAAAGATGAGTGGATTGGCCATGCAACACAGCAACAACAAAAACTCCAGTTTGAAAATATATCATTTGTCGGCCAGGCATGGTGGCTCACTCATGTAATCCTAGCACTTTGGGAGGCCGAGGCGGGTAGATCACGAAGTCAGGAGTTCAAGGCCAGCCTGGCCAACATGGTGAAACCCCATCTCTACTAAAAATACTAAAATTAGTTGGGCATGATGGCACACGCCTATAGTCCCAGCTACTTGGAAGGCAGAAGCAGGAGAATTGCTTGAACCTGGGAGGTAGAGGTTACACTGAGAGGAGAACGCACCACTGTACTCCAGTCTGGGCGACAGAGCAAGACTCTGTCTCAAAAAAAAATAGTATCATTTGTCTGCATTGTCATTACTGCCAGCTGATAAAATTCAGGGAGCATTCAATGAATCAAAGCCACATTTTCCTGAAGAAGCAGCAAGGTTACTGACTGATTAAAACATAATTATGTGCATGGTAGGATAAAAAGACATGCCACAGTGTTGTTTCCACCAATTAATGCATGTGGAGTGAATTTCCTCATACCCAGAACAACGTATCAGCAGGGCACAGAATTTAATAGGGAATGCTCATGTTGGTGTATGTTGAGTCACAGAAGAATTTCAAAAAGAGCAGTGCCATGTAGAAAATGAATGTTACCATGTTCTCTGAAGATAGTCATGCCCTAAAAGAAAAAAAAAAGCAGCTATTTATTGCCATGTATGACTTCAAAATATAGTTAATTATTGTGAAAGTTGGTCAGCTCTTATAGACTACCTCTATGCAATTGCCCATAATCTCTCCCTGTAATACACTTCTTCATATGTCAAGTTTTCTTTTTAGTTTAGTTTCCCCCCACTATTTTAAATTGTCAGTGTTATTTTTTATAGTTCATTATGCAATGTGTTTTATCTTCACATCATTTCCAATACTGAAAGTGTAACTTGCGTAAAGACTTTAGAGAGTTCTAATTTGTTTTTTGCATTTTTTGCAAATTTGACTCCATGAAAGTACATTATCACAATATAGACTTTATGTGTACACATTGTGCATGTACATAAAAATACTGAAGCTTCCTCAATAAATAGATATCCTTTTTGTGTTAAATACATTTGCATTTTTAGTTAAATGAAGTTATATAAGTGATTTCTTTATGAACACAGTTTGTCTGCTTAAAATTTATACCCATGTAACTGTTGTTAGTATGCCTGAGTGTTTGTGCTTGCTAACCAACGTATTATTATTATTGCCTATTTTATTGTGTAAACTGGCCTATGAAGTGTTTTGTCATGTTTTTATATGTCTCTGAGACAAATCCTCTTTTAGGCCAGGCGTGATGGCTCATACCTGTAATCTCAGCACTTTGGGAGGTTGAGGTGGGTGGATTGCCTGAGTTCAGGAGTTTGAGACCAGCCTGGGCAACATGGTGAAAACTGTTACTACAAAAAATGCAAAAATTAGAGGTGCATGGTGGTATAATCCTGTAGTCTCAGTTACTTGGGAGGCTGAGGTGGGAGGATTACTTGAGCCCAGGAAGTGGAGGTTGTAGTGAGCTGAGATTGCTCCACTGCACTCCAGCCTGGGTGACAGAGTGAGACCCTGTTTCAAAAAAAAAAAAAAAGAAAAAAAGAAAAAAATATAAACGTCTTTTGAAAATGTAAATAAATGTCTTTCAATAATTTTTTTAAATTTATTTTTTCTAGAATTAGATTTTTAGGATTTTGGTCTTTTGGGATTTTAGACTTTGGAGATTTTGTTATTTTAATTTTTTAATTTTTTGTTTGTTTATTTTGGACTTTAGAGACTTTGATCTTTCAGGATTTCAACATTCAAGATTAAGGCATTAAGGATTGTGTCTTTTGGGATTATGGTCCAAGTCTCTTGAGGGAAATGTAGACACATAAACAGATAATTACAATAAGAAATTATGTAGTGGCCAGGCGCAGTGGCTCACATCTGTAATCCCAGCACTTTGGAAGGCTGAGGCTGGCAGATCACAAGGTCAGGAGTTCGAGACCAGCCTGGCCAACATAGTGAAACCCTGTCTCTACTAAAAATACAAAAAATCAGCTGGGCATGTTGGCGGGCGCATGTAATCCCAGCTACTCAGGAAGCAGAAGAATGGCTTGAACCCGGGAGGTGGAGGTTGTCGTGAGCCAAGATTGCGCCATTGCACTCCAGCCCAGGCTACAGTGTGAGACTCAGTCTAAAAAAAAGAAAAAGAAATTTGGTAGAATACAAATTATTCTTCATTACATAAGTTCATGCAATGAAGATGTCCTTATGGCCAAGTATTTGGGTTGGAAGCAATATATGCACAATACTAAACAGTCTTAGCCAAATTTGACAAGTTTTGTTTTGTTTATTTATTTATTTAGACAGAGTCTTGTTCTGTTGCCCAGGCTGGAGTGCAGTGGCATGATCTCCACTCACTGCAACTCCGCCTCCCAGGTTCAAGCGATTGTTTTGCCTCAGCCTCCCGAGTAGCTGGAACTACAGGCATGTGCCACCATGTCTGGCTAATTTTTGTATTTTTAGTAGAGACGAGGTTTTGCCATTTTGGCCAGGCTGTCTAAATCTCCTGACATAGTGATCACTTCACCTTGGTCTCCCAAAGTGCTGGGATTACAGGCGTGAGCCACTGCACCCAGCTGACAAGTTTTTCAAAACATGTTTATGACTGGGTTTGTAGCAGACTTTTTTCTTCCCTCAAGACAATTTATTGTTGGATTGGGGGGGGATTGGTTCATCTATCAAATGACAGGATTTATTTGTTAATTTACCTATCAAATGACAGTTCATTTATTTGTTAATTTAATCAGTGAGCATTTATTGACGGTCTATTCTGTGCCAGATATTGTTAGACCTTGGGAATACAGCAAGAGATAAGATAAAATCTCTCAGTTTAGAGAGCTACCTATCAAATGCTTTCACTGGCATGCAAAAACATAGTCATAATACAATGATCTAAAAACTGTGATAGAATTTTACATTTTATATTATTGGAGAATGTATGAGAGATACTGAAGCCAGCCTTTGCAGAGAAGGTACTAGGGAATATTTCCTAAAGGTGGTATCTGAGCTGAGTGTTAAAGAATATATAGCAATTAGGCAGATGAAGGGAATAGGTGTGACTGAAGCATTCTTAGAACACCAGCAAAGGCAGGAAGATAAGAGTAGTATGGTGCAAGTGGAGAACTACAAGCAGTTTGAATTGCCAGTTCATGAAATACAAGGCAAATAATGGTGAGAAATTAGATTAGAGAAGTAAGAGATTAGATCATGGACAGGCTTGCATACCATGAAATAAAGTTTGAACCTCATCCTTCAAGTGAAGGGGAACCATGAAGAGGCTTAAAGCCTTAAAGGAGGGGAACTACATGATCAGATGTGCATTTTGCAATCATTATGTTAGCTATGTTGAGGATAGATATGAATGAGCAAATTTAAAATATGAAGTTGGCTTGGGATGAAGCCTAAAAAGTCATGGTGTCACTGGGGAGTAGCATGGGCTAGTGTGGTGCCTACTGGAAGAGACCTGGAGAAGAATGACAGAAGCTGGAAAGAAAACAGGTTGTGGCCCAACTGTGAAGGATATTGATTGCCAAACTAATCAAGGAGCTAGAATTTGGCTTATGTGACAGGGCATTTGCTTAGTGATTCCACCTACATTAGATGTGAAACTCAAATATCTCTACAAATACTACTCTGTTTGTCAAAAACTGAGTTTTCTGATTTGCCTACTTACTTAATCAATGATGTCTGACCTTAGAATCACAGGGACTTGAGGACTTTGAAGTAGTATATCTCTACCTGGAAGACAGTATGTACTTAACTTCAACCAAAGCCAGATTCCTGAAGAAAGCAGGTGAAAGAGTAAGATAATATACTTTGGAGGAAATAAGGGATTAAATGGCTCCATCTATAGAATCAGAGTTTGGTTTTAATAACTTAGGAGCATGTTGGTGTCAGCTAGGCAAGGATAAAGGGAAAGAGAAACAGAGGTTTCAGATGCTGGCATGCTGTGGCTGCAGCCAGGGACCTCGTCAAAAGCCCTCCTTCCTTTTTAATAGGTCTAGTAGAAGAGTTATTAGGATGGAAAATAGGGGGAACTCCAGTAATTGATTGATGTTCTTAATAGTTCAGGGAAGTTTCCACTTCAATATAATTGATACATTGTCTAGTATCTTGAATGTCCTTTGCAATTCTATGCTTTCTAAAAGAAATATCTTCTTTTTTTTTGTTTGTTTGAGACAAGGTCTTGCTCTGTCACCCAGGCTGGAGTGCAGTGGCACCTCACTTCCCAGGCTTGTGTGACCCTCCCATCTCAGCCTTCTGGGGAGCTCACCACCATGCCTGGCTAATTTTTTTTTTTTCTTTTTGTAGAGACAGGGTTTCGTCATGTTACCTAGGCTGGTCTTGAATTCCTGGGCTCAAGTGATTCGCCCACATTGGCCTCCCAAATTGCTGGGATTACAGGTGTGAGACACTGCACCTGGCCAAAAGAAATATCTGTGGCTCAGCTCAGGGATTGTATCGTAACAACTGAGGCTCAAGATGGTCTTCAGGACTAGTAAAACTCTGACTAGGAGGTTGTGAGGAATCCCATTGATTGATTAGGGTGTGTTACATAGGGCAAAGGGCATTATCAGATATTCCACCTCTCTAAAATTAATTTGAAAGAGCCCTTTCTATTTACCACTCACCTAAATCCAGATGAATGTGTGCCTGCCTAGAAGGTTAGATTAGTTTGGTTAGATCTAGCTTTCTCAGAGTTGGCGTAATGTCAGAAAATAAGGGCAGTTTATGCTAGTCACTTAGAATTGCTATATTGAGGTCACAGTGTTCTGGAAAATTAAGAACATATATTTTTCTTCCTACAAAAGGGCACCATGACATTAGGCAACTTGTTAATCATTTGGGAAAAATGAACCTTACTTCATATCTTGCACCAAAATAAACTTCAAATATATTAAATACTTAATTTAAAATATTAAAATATTAAAGTACAGAATAATATGTAGATATATATTTATATCATATTTATATGTGAAACACCCTTCTAAGCATGAAAGCAAAACCAGAAAACATAAAAGGAAAAAAAGTCCAATAGATTTGACTTCATAAAAATTTTTTAAAAATTGAAAAGCAAAAAATGTTACAAGTAAAATGTAAAGACAAAGGCAAACTTGGGTTAATAGTCTTACACTATATAGAGCTGTCATAAATCAATAAGAAAAATATAATAAAGACCAAAAGAATAATGAGCAAAGATTATGAATAGAAAATTTGCAAAACAAATAAACCTATAAAAAATATCAACCTCACTGAACTCAAGGAAATGCAAATTAAAAGATTGTGATAACAAGATTTTGCCCAACAGGTTGGCCAAGTTTTGTGCTCACTGTTGAAGGACAATGGGAAACAACATTTTGTATACTGCCACTGAGAGTTTAAATTGGTGTCATATCTTGCAGGGTAATTTGGTAATACATATTAAGACTTTAAAATGTATGTGATGTGCATAAAAATAATTTGTCAAATACCTTTCAATGTGTTTCTTCTGGTAATCTGATAACTTTCCATTATTAAAGCACCAGGGAATGGAGAAGGTGAATGCCATCTTGAAAAGGAGGGCCCAGCCGGGCGCAGTGGCTCACGCCTGTAATCCCAGCACTTTGGGAGGCCGAGGCGGGTGGATCACGAGGTCAAGAGATCAAGACCATCCTGCTCAAAATGGTGAAACCCCGTCTCTACTAAAAATACAAAAAAATTAGCTGGGCATAGTGGCGCGTGCCTGTAATCCCAGCTACTCAGGAGGCTGAGGCAGGAGAATTGCCTGAACCCAGGAGGCGGAGGTTGCGGTGAGCCGAGAT
>NW_016107760.1:1626691-1657737 GCF_001604975.1 Cebus imitator
GAGCACTAAAACCAGTTCCTTACATCCCCAAGTGCAGGCTGGGAAAATTATAAATTCCTCCGGACAAGTACCACATCCAACATGGTGCCACCCAGATAAGAGATTCAAAATTGTACTATAGACAGGTAAAGTGACTCATGCCTGTAATCCCAGTACTTTGGGAGGCCAAGACAGGTGGATCTTTCAAGCCCAAGAGTTTGAGAACCACCTGAGTAACATAGTAAGACCTTATCTCTAGAAAAATACAAAACCAGCCAGGCATGGTGACATGTGCCTGTAATCCCAAGAATTTGGGGGGCTGAGGTGGAATGATGACCCGAGCCTGGAGAAGTTGAGACTGCAGTGAGCCATGGTCACACTACTGCACTCCAGCCTGGGCAGCAGAGTGAGATCCTCTCTGAAAAAATAAAATAAATAAAAATGGTATGATGGCATAATAAGTTGGAAGAGGGCAAAAATTATCCCCTAGTTTCCCACTGCACTATGATTCGCAAAACTGAGGCCTGGAGAAGGCTCTGGAAAGTTACTGTAACATGGGACAGGCTTACTCCTCAAATGACAGTGAGATGAGAGGACAGCAAGCAGAGGCTGTGAGTAACTAATCTCTGGAGTTGAGTCTTAGGGACAATTGTCATGTATGTGTAGGCACTCCTATACTAATAGGCTATGATTGGGGTATCATATGATTGAACCAAGAAGGTAGACATCACCAGTCTCAAAGATCAGACTAGGTGAAGACACCAGCACTAGCCCCATAGGCTTCAAAAGATGCCCAGAGACAATATAGAATGAACTACCGGCAGAGACTCAAAGGACAGATGGCTGTCAGGATCCCACCCTCAATTGCCATGAAGACATTTTGGGAAGGAGAAGGGAGATAATACTTGAATGTCTGAGCATTTCCACAAAGGAGATGATTTGATATAGAAAATGTTGTTTTTTAAACTTGAAAAGTCAGATTATCTTTAATTGGCAAATTTAAATCTGCATGCCTCCTGTATCATACAGAAAGATGGGGGTTTGTGAGAAATTTTAGATAGAAAAAAATAGAGAAACTGCACATATTTGCACAACATGAATTATAAAATGTCAATTTTGTGTTCATAACCTTTAATCCAGCCATTACACATCTAGCAATTTATTCTAAAGAAATAATTGGACAAGGGTCTGAGGATACATCCTCATATACGCACATACAACAAAATGTTCATCATATGTTTTTAAAACTTGAAAATCTGGAAACAACCTAAATGCTTATCATTTGAGGAGTGGTTATGAAACTGGCCCAATACAATAGTCCCATAGACATTTTTTTTTCTTGGTGAAACACAGAAATTGACCCTTTTGCTCTTTTTTTAAAACGAGTTTTATAAGGAATATTACAACCCTTTTTTTTTTTACAAGGAATATTACAACCCTTTATAAGGAATATTAAAACCCTTCTTGTTTTAAAGATTGAAAATTTGTTTTATCTAAGTTCTTTCCTCAGGAAAGGACCCTCAGGCCTCTCAAAAGCATCAAAGAACTGAAACTCGCCAAATCATCACATCCAGACAATGAAATGCCAAGTCCCTCATTCTTTCTCTGGAGTCCCTGTTCTGTTCCTGGAATTGGTTTTTGCTTTACATATTTTTCAGCTCTGTTTGATGCGTATACTTTAGGATTGTCATGTCATGATGAACTGACCCTTTTATCATTATGTAATATCCTTCTTTGTCTTGGGTAAATCTTTGGGGTCTGAAATGAATTTTATTGTATGCTCTGTCTATATGTTTATTATTATTTATTTGTATGTTATGTATTTAATTCAACATAAAATATATATGATTATTTATAATGACATATTACATATATAGCTAATATATTTGTGTGTATGTGGTGTCTCTGTATATACTCTGATACTAATGTAGCCACAATTGCTTTCTTTTGCTTAATGTTTTCATGATATTACTTTCAATCTGACCATATCATTATATTTAAAGTGAGTTTCTTATAGATAGCATATAGTTAGATCATGTTTTTTAACACAATCTGCCAGTTTCTGTTTTTTAATTGGTACATTTATACAATTTAAATTTAATATAATTATTGCTACTTTAAACTTAAAGCTGCCATCTTATTCTTCCCCTCTTTTATTTATTTCTTCTGTTTTCTCTCCTGCCTTCCTATAGATTATTTGAACATTTTTTAGAATTCCATTTTAATGTATATACAGTGTTTGTGAGTGTATCCCTTTGTATAGCTGTTTTAGTCATTGGTCTAGGTATTACATTACATATATACATCTATCTATCTATCTATCATCATCATATATCTTATCATAGACTACTGGTGTCACTACTTTATCAGTTTGAGTGGAGTATAGAAACATTACTTCTCTTCATATTCTTTTACACTTCTTCATTACAATATATTTGTCTTAAATATTTTCTCTACATGCATTTAGAACTAATTCAGACAGCACTGTAATTTTTGCTTCAATTTTTCAGCATAATTTGGAAGACTCAGAAGAAAATTCTGCTTACCCATATTTTTTTCTTCCTTTCTCATGTTCCAAGATTCATTTGTTTAGAAAAAAATTATTCCCTTTTTGTTTAGAGAACTTCCTTAAACCATTCTTTTTGGGTATGGCAGCTAGTGATAAATTTTCTTAGTTTTTCTTCATGTAAGAAAGTCTTGATTTCCTCTTATTCCTAAAGGATACTTTTGCTGGATATAGAATTTTGGGTTAACAATTCTTTTCTTTCAGCATGCTGCTTCCTTCTGAACTCCATGGTTTCAGATGAGAAACCATTGTTATTCAGATTATATTTCCCCTCTGGATAAAGTATCTTTTCTCCCTTGTTGCTTTCAAGAATTTTTTCTTTGTTATAAATGTTCAGAAATTTAACTATGATGTGTCTTGGTGTGAAATTCTTTGAATTTATCCTGTTTGAAGCTCACCCACTTCTTGAATCTGTAGGCTTGTCTTTTGCCAAATTTGGGAAGTTTACAACCTGCCCTTTTTCTCCTTTTTTTCTTGAGCTCTAATGACATGTTACATCTTTTGTTATAGTCCCATAAACCTCTGTTCATTTTTTCCCAATTTTTGTTCACACTCTTGTTTACATTGGGTAATTTTCATTGTTCTATCTTTGAGGTCATTGATATTTTCCCTTCTATCCCTTCTATTCTGCTGTTGAGCTCATTCATTGAATTTTTAAATTTCAGCTATTGTGTTTTTCAGTTCCAAGTTTTCTATTTGGTTCTTCTTTATATTTTCTGTTTCTTTGCTAAAAATTTCCTGCTTTTTTATTTGTTTCACGTGTGTTCATAATTGCTTGCAGAAGCCATTTTTAATTAATTTATTATTTTATTTTATTTTTGAGATGAAGTCTCATCTGTTGCCCAGGCTGGTGGGCAGTGGCATGATCTCAGCTCACTGCAACCTCTGCCCCCAAGTTCAAGCAATTCTCCTGCCTAAGCCTCCCGAGTAACTGGGACTACAGGCGCATGCCACCACACTGGGCTGATTTTTTGTATTATTAGTAGAGATGGGGTTTTCACTGTGTTAGCCAGGATGGTCTCAATTTCCTGACCTCATGATCTACCCGCCTCAATCTCCCAAAGTGCTGGGATTACAAGCGTGAGCCACCATGCCCAGCTTCCTAGGTCTTTAGAAAGAGAGAGCAGTGTTTTGTTAGGGCTTTTTATGTCTGTGCCCATTTTTGTTTCTGGGTTTTCGGCTTCTTCAGCTTGAAGTCTGGTATATATAAGGCAAAAAAAATACCCAAGGAACTTAGCATCATGTCATATCTTAGATCCCAAGGTTCCTAACCCCTCTGTTTTCTTTTATCCTCCTTTCATGGCCTTATATATACTTTAATGTAATATATATAAAACAAGTGTATCTACCTATCTTCCTAGAAATAGACTGAATTTATTTTTAATCTGACCTGAAAATCTTTATTTTGAAGTTGATTTATATTTGCTATATTTGCTGACATATTTGGATATATTTTCCCTGTGTTATTGTATGTTATTTGTTCTGCTTTTTTCCCATTTCCTTTTTTTCTTTCTTCTGGTCTATTTTTGGCTTGATGAAGGCTGTTTGGTTTTAATTTTCAAACATTTTTTATTTTACTATTACTCTTAAATTTTTAACATGCATATTTGACTGAATAAAGTCTCTTTGCTAATGAAATAAACATCTCTACTCTTCTAAAACAAAACTAGAACTTTAGAATGCATTAACTTCACTCAATCTCCTCTCATTTTATTTATTGTTGCTGTCCAATATTGTACCTCATCCTTATCCAAATTATACATCATTATTACTGTTTTATGCAGTCAATTATTATTTGGCTTTAACCACATTTTCTAATTTCTTTATAAGACATTTCTTCTTGTATCTTAGTCCTGGGTTCATTTTTCTTCTTTCTGAAGTATATTCATTAGAATTTCCTTTGATGAGGTTATATTGATGAAACTTTTACTTTTCTTTTGTCTGAAAATGTCTTTATTTTGCCCTAGTTCTTGATAGATGGTTTTGCTGTGTTTCACAATTCCAAGTTGGCAATTACTTTCTCTCAGCACTTTGAAGATATTATTTTATTGTCTTGTATATTTTATTGTTGCTGTGGGGATGCCTGCTGTCAGTTTAATTGTTTTTCATTTTTAGATAATCTATCTTTTCTCTCTGGCTGCTTTAAAATATTTCGTTTTGATATTTAACATCAATGTGTTTAGATGTGGAATTTCTTTTTAAAATTTTATTACAAGATTTGTGTTTTTTTAATTTGGAGATCTATAGCTTTCATAATTCTGTAAGTTCTCTGCTAATATCTTTTTGAATATTGATTACTGACAAGTGCAAAAACACCCAGAGCTGTTGAAGCATTAGCATCCACTACAGTTATGTTCTCAGCTTCTTTTTCACTTTTTGATCTCTGGAGATTTCCTCCTCTCTTTTGCTGGCTATGTTATGTTATATATCAAAATGATTAAAAATAAACCTACAGAATTTATAGTTATTTTGTAACAGAAGATTTTTCAGAAGATCTAGTGCTCCATATTCCCAGAAATGGAAGTCCAAAGGTACTCTCATCCTTTCATTTGTCTCTGAGACTGTATGTATGGCATTATTGTAAACAACATTTGAGAATTAAGATAACATTAAGAGTTACTGTTTAAGGTTCATTGAAGACATTAGGCTGGCGGCAACTGGCACCTGTTCCCATGAAGATGAACCCCGGGTGAGGGCTGGAGAGATGGAGTAAAGTGTAAAGTGAACAGAGTTTGCTTACCCTTCAGTTTTTCAATCCCTCTTATTCCCTTTTTAACATTTGCTAGCTGTGTAAGTGTTGGGTGCATTTCTTGAGGTCTTTCAACCTTAGTTTCATCATCTGTCTAATGAAGACAGTAGCATAATTTTGCAGGCCTGTTATAGAATTAAATAGATGGCATGTGTAAAATGCTTGGTTTAGCATCTGGCACAAAAAAAGATGTTGAAGGAATGTTAGTTCCTCCCTTTCCTTTAGTAGCACCCCCCTCTTTTTTTTTTTTTTTTTTTTCCTGTCTCCGTTTGCAAGCCAGCACTTAGACAAAATTGGACTAGGACTGGGCAGAAGAGATACTAGATAGTGGAAGGAAACATAGTGGTGGACAAAAAGAGATAGGCGAGGAGAACCCTAGTAATATAGGAAAGGAAAGAGGAATATTCACTTCCATTCCCATGGGGCAGGCATTCATAGGTAATTTGGGGACACATAATTAAAGACCACCTTTCTTTGTGTCATCTGAAATAGGCTGGCCATTCTTCTGTTTTTCAGCAGTATTTCAATCTTACAATTTTAGTTTATACACAATTCTTTGAAAACAGGAATCAAAGGGAAAAAGGAGAGGATGGGAATGAAAAGAGTCCAGAACTAAATCATAACTAAGAGAAAATAGGATATCATTCCCATTGCTTAGAATTAATGGCATATAGATTGGATGACATAAAAATGTTTCTGGAATTTCTTTAACTGGAAAAATATCTTTTTCAGAGGAATAACTTGTTATCTGCACCTTATTGGCTTTTGTTTTAGATCAAAAGGCCCAAATCTATGTTAACATGCAGTTTAAATGAAAACAAGATATACATCTATGTAGTATAGTATATGCTGTAGTATTAAGATTAATACAAAGGATTAAAAGTAGAATTTCCATCTCAATTCTTAATTTATGAGTTTCAGGGTGTTAGATTTTATAGTAATTTATATACACTGGCTTCATGGTTTAATTTTACCCATGTATTATTGATCCTAATTCAAATGCCAGAGTCTTAGATTAAGAACCCAGAGAGGACTTAAATTATGGGCTCTTGCTGTTTTTCACTTGCCTGATTTACCAATTGCAGTAAAGCATGAATTATAGCCTTGCTAGTCTCTGGAAGACCATGACTAATACTAGAAATAATAATTGTTGCCACCCTTAAATCAGAAGAAACAGCATAAAAGCAGTAACTGATTTGGGATGTAGAAGCTAGATTTATTACTTTTGGAGTGAGAATGAAAAATAGGTAATTTGCATATAGTTTAAGGGAAAGGATGTAAGATTGGTTTTGTGATAATCAGTTTATTGTTATTCAAGAGGGACTTTGAGAGGCCATGCAGAGAGGAGAGATCATTTTGAAAACTGGGGAGAATGTGAAAAAAAAAAAAAAAAAAAAAGGACAGGATCTGTGTGTAATTCAGAGGATGTCAGGATCCAGCTCAATTTTTTAGCATATTTTTATTAGTACATCACCCCCAAAAAATCAGGATTACTATTTTAAAATCTTCATTTCTCATATGACTTCTCAACTATGAAACAAGAATCTTAAATATCAGTGTTAGGTATATTAACATATTTGGTTGGAATTGTGTTCTGTTGAATATAGTATAGAAAAAGGATTATTATTACAAGCTGTATGAAAATTTTAAATAATTTATATGCTAAAGAGAGTTGAGTCTTTGGAGCATTGGTCTCATGTGCTCCTAGTAATTGTACCTCTGGGCATTCCCTGCCATATCCCTCAGTCAAACCTCAGGAAAACAATCTTTCTCATTTGTCTTCCTAGCCCTTCTCTATAGCAATTGGTCACTTACCATAAAGATATCAAAGCTACTATATTGAGGGGAGGGTTCAATTACAATCTAATTAAAAGCCATTTACAGATACAGAGAATCGTGACTGAGTCCAGCCTGAGTAGTTAGATGTCTCTCATTTTATGGTGATTGATTCAGAGAAACCTTGAAATCAAGAAATTTATGCATTTAGTAAAATACAAATAGCAAATCCTTTTTTATTTTTTAAACAAAGTTGCTTCTATTGTTATCTACTTCCGCATTCATCATCAGCAGAAATGCCAAATTCCTTTCTCAGCATAGTGGTTGAGTTCAGGCTTTGAAATTAGTGTGATTTCATATCATGTGCTACCACTTATTAGCTATGTGATCTTGTTCAAATTACTTAGCTTCTCTGTGCCTATTTTTTCTATAAAATATAGACGATAATGTTTTCTGCTTCATAGGGTGTCATCAGCTTTAAATGTGACTAATATATGTAAAACACTTCACACAATGTCTAGTATTTAGTGAATGCTCAGTAAAAGTTAGCTATTATTATAAGTAACCCTATCTTGGAATGACAAATGACCTCAAGCAATTAATATCTAACTATAATCAGCATTTTGTCATCTCAACAAACACTATTCTGATGCAATAGCATACCTTAATGAAAGCAGAACCCCCATTATGTTAGGAATAGCAGAGTCACAATTTAATTTGGCTAATCGTTTTTTGGACATTAATCAACTACCAATCAACTACATATCTAAACAGACCTACTTTATGTATTATCTTCTCTTATTAAAACAAAACCTTTAACAAACCATACAGACTTCATCTGTTAAAGACAGCTGTTCAGCATTTTTTTTTCTCTTTTTGAGATGGGGTCTCACTCTGTCCACCAGGACAGAGTGGAGTGGCATGACACAGACACGGGGTCTCTATATGGTGCCCAGGCTGGTTTTAAACGCTTGGACTTGCCGGGTACTGTGGCTCACGCCTGTAATCCCAGCACTTTGGGAGGCCGAGGCGGGTGGATCACGAGGTCAAGAGATCGAGACCATCCTGGTCAACACGGTGAAACCCCGTCTCTACTAAAACTACAAAAAATTAGCTGGGCATGGTGGCGCGTGCCTGTAATCCCAGCTACTCAGGAGGCTGAGGCAGGAGAATTGCCTGAACCCAGGAGGCAGAGGTTGCGGTGAGCCGAGATCGCGCCATTGCACTCCAGCCTGGGTAACAAGAGCGAAACTCCGTCTCAAAAAAAAAATAAAAAATAAAAAAATAAACTCTTGGACTCAAGCAATCCTCCTCCCTCAGCCTCCCAAGTTACTGGGATTACAGACATGAGCCACCATACCCAGATTGTTAAAGAGATTTGAAAAAAGGATGGTAAATCTAAAACAGGAAGAAATACTAGAAATGATGCAAAACTGAGTTTTCCTAGTGAAACTAATCCTATTGCCAGAATAGTTGACATTCTAGAATTTTTTTACTTTTAGTCATTCTTTTCTGTGACATTTTGAGTAAAACATGTTATTTATTATTTTAGTGCTGATCATGATTCTTTCCTCGAACATTGAAAATTCTGCTATATCCGTAAGTGTATTTTTTTTAAATAACCAAGGAACAAAATTCTTTCCAGGGCAATGTGGGGTTGTAGGACAAGTCAATGAAAAAAATGAGTTCCTTGTTCAGTAAATTCTACTTTACAGTAAGCTTTTTAGAAACATAGCAATTGTGTTAAGTTAGGGTTAGCACTGTAAATATTCAATGACAGTGTGTGTGATTACAGGGGAAATCAGAAAATATGTTCTTCCCAACACTTTGCCTGTAGCTTGCATCTTGCAGCTAGAAATAGAGCAAGGGGTTGTTACAGAGAACGCTTCTTCAGTAATTCACTGTGGCATGCATTCAGCTCTCTGCCCCCATGGTTAGAGACCTCCATCCTTTTGCCAGCTGCTGTGTTCAGTTGTCTGGGTTATTTTGGGTGGCAGTGGGTTGATCCTAGGGGGGAAATGATTGCATAGCTTTGCATTTTAAAATGTTCTGTACAAATGTGTTATGAAAGATTTGGGGGCCATGGGGAATTATAGCTTTTCTAAAAGGTTTGTGTTTGAGTTTTGGTGTATTGACCAGGTTGTTAAATTCAGAAGCCTGCAGAATGTAGTAAAGAAACCAATCCTTTGTTAGTTTTAAATACCTGCTCTGAGCAGCACAGTGATAAATGGAATGTTATGGACACTTTGCAGTAAAACACTTGGATCTCCAGATATCCTAAGGAAAAGGGGAAAGAGGGGATGTGAGTGGAATGATAGATGGTACAGTCAGTTGAATTGGTAGCTTATTAGCCAAAGCAATGGATTGATGTGATCCTGGAGAGAACTCTAGTCCCATCATCAGGGCTCTGCTTAAGTCCTGTCATGTGTTAAATATTTTAATCAATTATTTGGATGAAACCTGGAAAGCATGCTTTCCAGATTCAAAGGTGCCATAAAGATGAATGCACTGGATCCAGAATCACGATACAAGAAGAGGTTGGCTGACTGCTCCTATGGACTAAAATGATGAAATTTAACAGAGATACAGGAAAGGTCTATATTTAAGATGAAGGAGGTATTGTTGATTGGCTAAATAGTTGTTCATATTTATAAACTTCCAACTCTCTAATAAATAAGGTAGCCAGAAAATTGACTCTAATGTGAAGCTGTTGGATGCTGGAGGTATTTCGATTTGTGGATGTGGAGAAAGTGGTAGAGAGCAGTACCTCCAGAGAACCTAAAAAGTGTAGGACAGGGAAAAATTATAACCCTTATTATCTTGAATTATTTTTAAATAAAAGTTTAATTTTAAGAAATCAAAACTATATGCTCCTTGCCCAACTGTTCCATCAAGAAAACAAACTTAAGTATTTTATTCATGCCAGAGTAAACTTTGAGGTTTCTTTACTCCTGTGTAATCTTGGGGAAGTTACTTAATCCTGCTTGAGACTCACTTTCCTCATTTATAAATATATGTTCATGGTAAAAAAGAACTAACAGTGCGAAGGAACATACAATGAACAATGAAAAGTAATTCTCCCATGTCCCCAATTCCTAGTTTCTTTCTCCAGATATATATATATATATATATATATATATTTGTGAATTCTTCCAGAGACAGAGCTGAGGCATATATGTGTATAAATTTTCATCCAAAATACCACATAATATATATATGATTTCCCCCATGTGATTTGCTTTATTTGCCTAGCATGGAGGTTAAAATCATAGATTCTGAAGCCACATTATCTGGGTTCAAAACTCAGCTCTACCACTTGACTGTGTGACCTGGGCAAGTTATTCTGTGCCTGCAGGGGTGACTTAAACATTAGGCACAGGGCCTAGGGCCTGTTCTAGGTGCCCACAAAAATATTTAATTTTAGGATCTCATGTAAGTGTTTTCTTTTAAAATCAGAAGGAAAAATGCATATAAAATAATGAAATACAATGAATTCAGCTCAGATTATATTTGTTTTCATATACCAAAGCAATTGTAAAATACAATTTTAAATTTATTTTAAGAGATAGGGTCTTGCTACGTTGCCCAGTCTGGAGTGCAGTGGCTATTCACAGGTGTGATCATAGCATACTATAGTCTTTTTTTTTCTTCTCTATCAAATGTGGTTTTTTATTCAATTGACAAGCACTTTTGTACAGCCTCACTTGTGGAACATCACATGGCAAAATCAGGATTTTTTTCTTTAAACACTTCTTTTTTCTTTTTAACCTTATTCAAAATAAGATTGGTCCAAATGTGGGTTCACAGGCTCTAGGAAAGGCCAGGCTGCATCATAGGACTCCATCTCCATCAGGATAATCTCATAAAATGTGAAATCACTGTGGTGGCTCCACATTGAGAGTCACCGCTGCTTGGAGGAGGACAGCCCTTCTTCCAAGTACGAAGGCCCTGCTGCTGGATTTTCTCATCCCCTCAAGAGTACCTGGCATCCGTGGCCATCACCTTCTGAGAAGTTCAGCAAATAACCACTTTTCCGCTTCTGGCCTCGCTTTGGGAAACACATACTACAGTCTTAAACTCCTGGGCTCAAGTGTTTCTCTTGCCACAGCCCTCTGAGTAGCTGGGACTACAGACATGTGCCACCTCACCCAGTGACTATATATGTATATATATATGCAAGAAGGATCCCATAAGGGCCAAAGTGACCAGGACCCATGGAAATCATAATGTGGCCTGGCGTGCCTGGGCTTCCTCATCTGTGTAATGGAGATAACAAAAGTGCATGTGGCCGGGCGCAGTGGCTCATGCCTGTAATCCCAGCACTTTGGGAGGCTGAGGCAGGTGTATTGCCTAAGGTCAGGAATTTGAGACCAGTCTGGCCAACATAGTGAAACCCCATCTCTACTAAAAATACAAAAAATTAGCTGGGTGTGGTGCTGGGCGCCTGCAATACCAGCTGCTAGGGAGGCTGAGGCAAGAGAATTGCTTGAACACGGGAGGCAGAGGTTGTAGTGAGCTGATCACACCATTGCACTCCAGCCCTGGGCAACAAGAGTGAAACTCCATCTCAAACAAAAAAAACAAAAAAACAAAAACAAAAAACAAAAATCGCGTGCTTCATAGAGTCGTTATGAAAAATACCTGAGTTAATATTTGGAAAGTTGATAGTAATTAGTACAAACTAATTTCTGTATGTTTATTAAAAAATAAGTTTAAAAATAGGCATAGTAAAAAGTTCAAGCAGGAAAACGTATATATGAAACGGTAATCTCTTTTTAACTGCAGATCCCCAGTTTCTCAGTTTCCTTCTTCAGAAACAGCCACTGTTACCATTTTTCAGATATCTTCTAGAGATTGCTTATACAAACATACAGGTCTTTTATTTATTTAAATTGTCTCCTGTTTGATGGGCATTCAATTGTTTCCAGCCCTTGCTGTTGCAAACAATGCTGCAATAAATATCTGTGTGCATGTCATTTGCAAATGTTGGAGTAGGATAAAACCTCTGAAATATTGTTGAGTCAATTATTTTAAATTTTGATAGATATTGCTAGATTGATCTCCATGCTGCTTGCACCAATGTAAACCCACATTAGAAATGTGGGGCCAGGCACTGTGGCTCATACCTGTAATCCCAGCACTTGGGGAGGCTGAGGTGGGAGGATTGCTTGAGCCCAGGAGGTGGAGGTTGCAGTGAGCAATAAGCACTCTAGCCTGGGCGACAGAGGGAGACCCTGTCTCAAAACAAACAAACAAAAAATAAATAAAAGAAGAAAAAATGTGGGAGAGTGCCTGTNCGGTAATCTCTTTTTAACTGCAGATCCCCAGTTTCTCAGTTTCCTTCTTCAGAAACAGCCACTGTTACCATTTTTCAGATATCTTCTAGAGATTGCTTATACAAACATACAGGTCTTTTATTTATTTAAATTGTCTCCTGTTTGATGGGCATTCAATTGTTTCCAGCCCTTGCTGTTGCAAACAATGCTGCAATAAATATCTGTGTGCATGTCATTTGCAAATGTTGGAGTAGGATAAAACCTCTGAAATATTGTTGAGTCAATTATTTTAAATTTTGATAGATATTGCTAGATTGATCTCCATGCTGCTTGCACCAATGTAAACCCACATTAGAAATGTGGGGCCAGGCACTGTGGCTCATACCTGTAATCCCAGCACTTGGGGAGGCTGAGGTGGGAGGATTGCTTGAGCCCAGGAGGTGGAGGTTGCAGTGAGCAATAAGCACTCTAGCCTGGGCGACAGAGGGAGACCCTGTCTCAAAACAAACAAACAAAAAATAAATAAAAGAAGAAAAAATGTGGGAGAGTGCCTGTTTTTCCATACGCACATGAAAAATAGTCATCAAGTTTTTGGATCTTTGGCAATTTGATAGGTAAAAATGGCATCTTATTGTAAACATGTGTTTCTTTCATTACGAGTAAACTTCAGTAATTTTCATGTTGTAAAAGCAATTTCTGGCCAGGCATGGTGGCTCACACCTGTAATTCCAGCACTTTGGGAGGCCGAGATGGGAGAATCACCTGAGGTCAGGAGTTGGAGACCAGCCTGGCCAACATGGTGAAACTCGGTCTCTACTAAAAATACAAAAATTAGCCAGGCGTGGTGGCCCATGCCTGTAATCCCAGCTACTCGAGAGTCTGAGGCAGGAGAATCACTTGACTCCGGGAGGCAGAGTTTGCAGTGAGCTGAGATTGCACCACTGCACTCTAGCTTGGGCGACAGAGTGAGACTGTGTCTCAAACAAACAAACAAACAAACAAACAAAAATGCAATTTCTGGCTGGACGTGATGGCTTATACCTGTGATCCTAGCACTTTAGGAGGATGAAGTGGGAAGATCGTTTGAAGCCAGGAGTTTGAGATCAGCCTTGCCGACATAGCAAAACCCTGTCTCTACCAAAAGTATAAAAATTAGCCAGGCGTGTGGCTTGAGCCTGTAGTCCCAGCTACTTAGGAGGCTGAGATGGGAGGATCACTTGAACCTGGGAGGTGGAGGCTGCAGTGAGCTATGGTTGTGTCACTGTACTCCAGCCTGGGCAAAAGAGGACTCTATCTCTAATAAAAATAAAAAATACCTATAATCCCAGAATTTGGGAAGACGGAGATGGGTGAATTGCCTGAGCTCAGGAGTCCGAGACTAACCTGGGTAACATGGTGAAACTCCATCTTTACAAAAAAATCATCATCATAATAATAAATAATATAAATAAATAAATAAATAAAACCAATTTATTTGTCTTCCTGTGAACTGTCAGTCCATTTCTTTTGTCTATTTTGCTGTTGGTGTTTTTCTTTTTAAGTTGTAGGAGCTCTTTATTTTTAAAAAAATTTAGTGCTGCATCTGTGGTATGAATTGCCAATATTTGTCCAGCTTTTCTTTACACGTTGGTTATAGTGTTTTTTCCATGCAAACCACTTAAGGATTTTATGCATTCAAATGTGTCAGTCTTTTCTTTACAGCTTTTGGATTTCATATCTTTCTTTGGAAAGACCTCCATGTTGGAGTTATTTTTAAAAAGTCCATGCTATTTTTATGATTTAAAAATATGTTTAAATCTTTCATTCATCTAGAATTATTTTGAGGTGAGAAGCTTTTTTTCCCTTGTGGAAAATTTTAATTTTTAATCTAGTCAAATATATCAAAATTGTCCTTATGGCTTTTGGCATTTTGTGTCATGCTGAAATGGACATTCCCTCTCTTAAGGTCATAAATATATCCAACTAATTTTAAAATACACTCTAGTTTCTTAAGAATCCCTTAATCCCATCTGGAATTTGTTCTGGTACAAGGAATGTTGTAGGTATCCAACCTATGTCTAGCCAGTTGTCACTATGTCGTTTGTTGAATACATCCTTTTCCCCCACTGATTTGAAATGTGGCTTTTCTTACTAAAGTCCCATATATATTTGGCTCTATTTCTGGACTGTATTCTGTTCTGTTGCTATGCATGTCTGTTTGTTTATGCATCAGTATCAAACTTTTTAAAATAACATAATGGTAAGCAAGTATGTATCTATTCTTAATTTATAAAGAGTATTTTAAATCAGAAATGGATGTTGAATTGTTTCAAATACCTTTCAGCACCTATGAAAATGGTCATATTATTTTTTCTTCCTTGCTCTATTAATATAGTAAGTTATATTAACAAATTCCGTAACATTAACGTAAATTTGACTTCCAGAAATAAAACTACTTGGTAATCAGTGTGTTATTCTTCCCAGGGGCTATCTAATTCTGTTTACATCTTGTATAGGATTTTTGCATTGATATTCATGTGAGCCTGAGCTATTGCTTTCTTTGAACATTGAAGAAAATAATTTGGATTCTTCCCTGAGCTATGGAACAGGTGAAGTAACACTGAAGTTATTCAATGCTTGAGTATTTGGTAGAACATACCTGAAACTTCTGAGCCTCATGTATTTTGTGGGGTACTCTTTGACGCCATTTTCCAAAATAATTTAGAATAATTTATTGTTTATTGCAATCACTAGTTAATTTTTCTTTTACTTTTCCTTTTTTGTGGCTTTTGTTGTTTTTCCAATGAATTAATTCTGATAATTCAAATTTTCATAGCAGTAGTCCATTTCACCCAAGTTTGCAAATATATTTGTATAGAGTTGAGCAAATTCTTGTGTAATTATTTTGATTTCACCTGTCTATGGTGACTTCTCTATTATGAATTTTGCAATTGCTCTCTTTATTCCTTGAAACCAAATTTTATTGTTTGATTGATTGAGACAATATTGATTGATTGAGACAAAGATTGCACTCTTTTGCCCAGGCTGGAGTGCAGTGACACAATCATGTCTCACTGCAGCCTGGATCTCCCTGGCTCAGGTGATCCTCCCATCTCAGCCTCCTCAGTAGCTGGGACTACAGGCATGTGTCACCATGCCCGGCTAATTTTTTAAAAAAATTTTTGTAGAAATGGAGTCTCACTGTGTTGCCCAGGGTGGTCTAGAACTCCTAGGATCAAGAACACCTAGGACCAAGTTTTAAAAACAGTTTATTGAGATATAATTCACATATCATTCAATTCATCTATTTAAATAGTACAACTCAATGGTTTTAGTGTGTTCAGACAGAAGTGCAACCATTATCACAATCAATTTTAGGAGATGTTCTACACCCCCAAAGAAATACTGTATCTATTAGTGGTCATTCCTAATTCCCCTACAAAGCCCCGAGGCCTGGACAATCACTAATAGCTTTCTGTCTCTGTAGATTTGCCTATTTTGGATATTTTATATAAGTGGAATCATATAATACATAGTCATTTGTGACTGATTTCTTTCACTTAACATAATGTTTTCAAAGTTCATCCATGTTGTTATAGTCAGTTTAAAATGTAGATTTACAGTAGTTTTTATAATGTGCCTTATCAGTCTACTGTTTGGATTAGTTTGCTAGGGCTGCCATTACAAAATACCACAAACTGAGTGGCTTGAACAACAGAAATTTGTTTTCTCACAATTCTCAGGCAGGTTTGGTTTCATCTGAGGCCCGCCTCCTTAGCTTCCTTGTGTCTTCACACGGTCTTCCCTCTGTCTGTGTGTCTTTGTCCTAATCTCTTCCTCTTTCAATAAAGACACCAGTCATATTGGATCGGGGCCATCCTAATGACCCCATTTTAACTTAATTGCCTCTTTAGAGGTCCTATTTCCAGATACCGTTGTATTCTGAACTACTGGGGGTTAGGGCTTCAAAATGCCAATTTTGGAAGGAGACAATTCAGCCCATAACACCACCATAAAGAAAAAAATCAAGCCTGTATAGCCTAGTCTGTTTCTACATATATTTTTGATCAATTTGGCCTGTCAGTCAAAATGCTCAAACTAGTTTGTGTATGTGTTTGTATATGTGTATAAAGAATCTCAGTCTCTTCAGTCTAGCAGGTGTAAATTTTAATTTTTTTCTTATTACAAAATCAGTGTGTACAGTATATAAGATTCATAAATATGTACATTGAAAAGTGAAAGTATTTCATAGCCCCCATTGTTAACAATTTACAGCTCATTCCTCTAATCTTTCTCTCTCTCTTTCTTTCTTTCTTTCTTTTTTCTTTCTTCTTTCTTTCTTTCTTTCTTTCTTTCTTTCTTTCTTTCTTTCTTTCTTTCTTTCTTCTTTCTTTCTTTCTTTCTTTCTCTTTCTTTCTTTCTTTCTTTCTTTCTTTCTTTTCTTTCTTTCTTTCTTTTCTGAGATGAAGATTCACTCTTGTTGCTCAGGCTGGAGTGCAATGGCATGATCTCGGCTCACCACAACCTTTGCCTCCCAGGTTCAAGCAATTCTCCTGCCTCAGCCTCCCGAGTAGCTGGGGTTACAGTCATGAGTCAGCACGCCCAGATAATTTTTTTGTATTTTTGGTAGAGATAGGTTTTCTTCCTGTTGACCAGGCTGGTCTGGAACTCCTGACCTCAGGTAATCCACCCGCCTCTGCCTCCCAAATTGCTGGGATTGCAGGTGTGAGCCAACACGCCTGGCCTAATTTTTCTTTCTTATGTACAGGTACCAATAATGAAAATGGGATCATATTCAACATAGCATTGCACAGCATACTTTTTTCACTTAATATATAAGCACATCTTTCCATGTTGGTACTTATGAATCTCTGTGTGTGTATGTGTGTGTGTGTGTGTGTGTGTGTGTTTGTGTGTGTGTGTGTGTATGTGTATATATAACATTTCATTCTGTGCATATAGCATGATTTATTTAAATATTTCTCTATTGATGAATATTTGGATTGCTACCAACTTTTAGCTATTGCAGAAAAGTACAAACAATACTGCAACGAATATCCTTGTGTATACATCTTTGTGCTGTTATGGCATCCTGCAGAATAATTTCCTACAAGCCAAAAAGCTATATTAAAGGTTATGAACATTGAAATTTTTAATTAATACTGCCACATTTCACAGCAGCTTTTAACTTGATGGCAGTTCCTGCAAAAGATGGAGCATGTTGACAGAGACTACTTTTCCTCCAGATGAATCAATACATTGTTTAGAGGGCCATAGTGGACCCTCTTCTGTCCTGTCTTTTAGAGAGGCCCATTCTGGGTAATTTTTATATTCATTTTTGGAAAATGCTGATCTAAAATGATCTTTCAAAATTTACCCATTAGGGCCGGGCAAGGTGGGTGGCTCACTCCTGTAATCCCAGCACTTTGGGAGGCTGAGGTGGGTGGATCATGAGGTCAGGAGTTCAAGACCAGCCTGGCCAACATGGTGAAACCCCATCTCTACTAAAAATACAAAAATGAGCTGGGCGTGGTGGCGCATGCCTGTAATCCCACCTACTCGGGAGGCCGAGGCAGGAGAGTCGCTTGAGTCAGGACCCAGGAGGTGGAGGTTGCACTGAGACTCTATCTCAAAAAAAAAATTACCCATTAGGCTTTCTAAAAAATTTAATGAGAAACGTACTGCTGATGTTGAAGTAGTACATTTATAATATATATATGTATATGTATAATGCCCTGTATATTTGGCATTACGCTGTTTGATGCACTTCTTTTTCATTTTCCTTTTTGTTCTTCTCTACTAACAGCTTGCATATGACTCATTTCCATCTCAGCAACAGGATTATGAGTTATGATTGAGGCAATTCTCCTTTTCCATTAAAGATAATGAACTCACTAATGGATATGTTTTATAAAATATGTTCACAATGATATTGCAACATGATATTGAAAGATGTAATTATCCTATATCTCTATTATGTACAATATAATTCCATTCAAAATGTGTTTACTTAGCACAAAGGTTACATCTTGGAACTACAACTTCTGTTTTGAAATTAGCCCTGCACTTTACAACATGCATGTTATGGTGTATTCATTCATGATCTATGCTGTGATCTTCATACTTGTGAATATGTAGTATTTCTATTAAATATAAATATACTTTCAACCCAAGGTATAATACATTATACTGCCACTGGCAGGAAAGAGGACTACTCCAGTCTATTATTGCATTTTGTTTTCCTCTTTTCTTGTTACCATGCCAGTGATCTAACAGTTTGGTTGTCACTGTAAACTCCCTGGATTAGCCTTCTCCAAATCAACAAAGCCAGCATTATCCAATTACAGCCTAAGAATGGCCTAATCTTCAAAACCAGCTGCCATAAGATAGCACAGGCATCCCTTTAATCAAAATTATCACATCATCTCATTCTTTCATTGTGACCCATGGAAATGCTTAGCAAGAATACAATAAAATATCTACATTTCGCATCAGTTAGTTAATAACGCCTCCCAGCATTTTGACGGAGCATAACACTAAATTCAGAGACTTGCTTTAAAATGGCATTTCAAATATGTTCTTTTTCTCGTTTTTAAAAACTGTTGTTGCTTTGAGTTTTCCTAATGAAGATTAAAGTTGTGTTCAGACTCCCTTGTTTTCTTGTTCATTGTCTCTACTTGAAACAAAAAAAACTACTCTTTCATTGCTTACCATAGTAATGCATGCTCATTATAAAACAAAACAAAATAAAAAATAGCACTATAGAACAGACAGTGGAAGTAGGTTGCAATCTTATCCTTCAAAGACAATCACTGTTAATAGTGTATTTACAGCCATTTTTTGCATGCTTATCTCAACATATATGTTATTTTAATTATTCATATAAAATAGATATGCTTTGCTCTCCTCTCTTTTTCAACTTATTTTTTCCAAGAAGTAATTATTTCAAACAGAGAGACAAGAATAAAAAAATGTAACAAATACCCGGGCATTTGTTACATTTTTTTATTCTTGTCTTTTTAATTTCAGCCATCTTTATTAAATCTTAAAGGTTTATTATTTTAAAAACTAGATTCTAAAAATAGAAATAAACATTCACAGAGTTGGTGTCCTCTGTATATCCTTCCTTGCTCTCATTCTCCTTTCTTTCCAGAGATCACTGTTATCACAAATTTCATGTTTATTATTTAGGTATCCATAAACAATAAGTAATACTATGGGCCTTGTGTTTTTTGTTATTATTTATTTATTTATTGTTGCCTAATGCATTTTATTTATTTTAAAAATGCATATAATAGTTGTACATATTTTGGGGTACATGAGCTATCTTGATACCTGTATACAATGTATAGTGACCAAATCAGGGTAATTGGAATATCCATCACCTCAAACATTTATCATTTGTTTGTGTTGGGAACATTACAATTCTTCTCTTCTAGCTATTTTTCTTTTGTTTAGTTGACATGTAATAATTTTACATATTTATGGAATAAGAGTAATATTTTGATACATACATACAATGTATAATGATAAAATTAGATTAATTAGTATATCCATCATCTGAAACATTTATCATTTCTTTGTGCTGAAAACATTCAAAATTCTGTCTCCTAGTTCTGTTAACCAACTCCTTATCCTCTTCTCCTCCCTATGCTTCCCAGCCTCTAATAATCATAATTCTTCTTTCTGCTTCTCTGAGCTCAACTTTTTAGTTCCCACATTGAGTGAGAATATGTGGCATTTACCTTTCTGTGCCTTATTTCACTTGACACAATGCCATCCAGACTCATCCAGGCTGCTGTGAATGAAAGGATTTCATTTTTTAATAGCCCTGAAAATATTCCATTCCATTCTACATTTTCTTTATCCATTCATCCATTGATGGACACTTAGGTTGATTCCATATCTTTGCTATTGTAAATAGCACTACAATAAACAGGGGGGGAGCACATATTCCTGTGATATACTGGTTTCCTTTCCTTTGGATAAATATTCATTAATGGAATTGCTGGATAATATAGTAGTTCTATTTTTATTTTTACTGCAGGATCTCATACTGCTTTTCATAATGGCCATACAAATTTACATTCCTACCAACAAGATGTAAGAGTTCCCTTTTCTCCACATCTGCACTAGCATTTTATTTTGGTCTTTTTGATAATAGTTATTAAAAATGGGGTAAGATAAGATCTCATTGTTGTTTTAATTAGCATTTCCCTGATGATTAGTGATGTTGAACATTTTTTCATATATTTGTTGGCCATTTGTATTCCTTTTGAGAAATGTCTATTCCAATGCTTTGGTGGGCTTTAAGTGTTTTCTGGGCTTTTAAAACTTCATATAAATTATGTCAATATATGCATATCATTCTGCAATTTGCTTTTATCCCACCTACTTTAGGTTCTATTCACCATTTTCCTTACTTTCTCCCTCTTTTTTTCCCTCCTCAACTTTCTATTGGATTAACAAAGCTTTCCACATTCCTTTAATTTCTTTTGTTGGTTTAGAAGTTGTATATTGTATTTTTATCCTTTCAAGGATTTCTTTACAATTTTATGATACTTAAATATAATTTTTCTGATAAATCCAACAAGCTACTTAATGGTTCTGTCCTTCTCTTTACCAACAAAAGGATGTTAGCACATTTTACCCTACCCATTTACTATTTTGCTTATATATTGTCATTGCTCTTTCAACGGCTTTTACCCTGTACTCTAGTGCCTCCCACTATTAACATCCCACATCACAGTGGTAAATTTGTTATAACCGATGAAACTGCATTGATACATCATCATCACCCAAAGTCCATTGATTACATTAGGGTTCACTCGTGTTGTTGCACATTCTATGGGTTTGGACAAATGTATAATGACATGCATCCACCATTACAGTTTCATACAGAATAGTATCACTGCCCTAAAAATCCTCTGTGCTTTGCCTATTCATTTCTCCCTCCCCCTTTACCCTGGCTACCACTTTTTGATCTTTTTGCTGTATCCATAGTTTTGCCTTTTCCAGAATGTCATATAGTTGGTATAATATGGTATGTAGCCTTTTCAGATTGGCTTCCTTCACTTAGTGATATGCATTTATGGTTCTTCCATATTTTCTCACGTTTTGGTAGCTCAGTTCTTAGTGTGAATAATATTCCATTGTCTGGATTACTCTAGTTTATTTAGCCACTCACTGATTGAAGGACATTTTGGTTGCTTTCAAGTTTTGGCAATTATGAATAAAGCTGCTAGAAACATCTCTTTACAGGCTTTTTTTGGGGGACAGGATATTGCTCTGTCACCCAGGCTGGGGTGTAGTGGTGCCATTATAGCTCACTGCAGCCTTAAAATCCTGAGTTCAAGCTATCCTCCCACCTCAGTCTCTCAAGTAGCTAGGACTACAGATGTATGACACTACATCCAGCTAATTTTTTATTTTTGTACAGATAGGGTCTTGCTATGTTGCCCTGGTTAGGCTTACACTCCTGGATTTTTTTAAAAGAGAGACAGGGTCTCACTTTATTACCCAGGCTGAATGCCGTGGCACAATTATAGCCCTCACTGCAGCCTCGAACTCCTGGGCTCCAGTGATTCTCCTGTCTCATCCTCCCTGAGTAGCTGGGATTACAGGCATGTGTCACCATGCCCAGCTAATATTTAATTAAAAATTTTTAAAATATTTAATTTTGTGAGTACATAAGTATATATATATGTGTATATATATATATGTATATATATATGTATATATATATATTTATGGGGTACATGAAATGTTTTGGTACAGGCATGTAATGTGTAATAATCACATTATGGAGAACAGGGTATCCATCCTCTCAAGTATTTATCCTTTGTGTTGTAAACAATCTGATTGCATTTATTTATTTATTTATTTTGAGATGGAGTTTCTATCACGCAAGCTAGAGTGCAGTGACATGATCTCAGCTCACTGCAACCTCTACTTCCCAGGTTCAAGCAATTCTTCCACCTCAGCCTCCTGAGTAGCTGGGATTACAGGCACACACCACCACGCCAGGCTAATTTTTGTATTTTTAGTAGAGATAGAGTTTCACCATGTTAGCCAGGCTGCTCTCAAACTCTTGACCTCAAGTAATCCTTCCACCATAGCCTCCTGAAGTGCTGGGATTACAGGCATGAGGCACACGCCTGTGTCTAGTTATTTTAAAATGCACAATTAAGTTATTATTGACTAAAGCCACTCTGTTGTGCTATCAAATCGTCCTTTTCATTCTTTCTATTATTTGGCACCCATTAACCATCCCCACCTCTCCCCTCAACTACCCACTACCCTTCCCACCCTCTGGTAACCATTCTTCTATTCTCTATGACCATGAGTTCAATTGTTTAGATTTTTAGATCCCACAAATAAGTGAGAACATGTGATGTTTGTCTTTCTGTGCCTGGCTTATTTCACTTAACATATTTTCTCTGGTGGTACGATTTAGTTTCTTGCTTTTTTGTGTGTGTGTCCATTGCATGTTTTTTGGTTTGAAGTTACTGTATTAGTCCATTCTTGCACTGCTATCAGAACTACCTAAGATTAGGTAATTTATAAAGAAAAGAGGTTTAATTGACTCACAATTCCACAAGTCTGGGAGATCTCAGGAAACTTACAATCATGGCAGAAGGGGAAGCAAAATATGTCTGCACATGGCCAGAGGAGGAGGAAGAGAGGAAGAAGGGGGAAGTGCTACATACTTTTAAAATTATATATTTCTTATTATTCTTTTCTTTTTCACTCACTATCACCAGAACAGCAAGGAGGCAATCCGCCTCTATGATCCAGTCATCTCTTACCAGATCCCTCCCCCAACATTGACGATTACAATTCAACATGAGATTTGGGTGGGGACACAGAGCCAAGCCATATTATTGACCATAAGGCTTACAAATTCTATCTTATAACCCATTATTTTAATCTGATAACAACCTACCACTGTTTGAATAAACAGATAAGCAAAAAGGAAACTAATAAAAACTTTATGCCTTAACGTCATCCCTCTACTTTTTAACATTTTGTCATTTCCATTTATATCTTACTGTACTTTCTATGTCTTGAAAAGTTGTTGTAGTTATTATTTTTGATTGGTTTATCATTTAGTCTTTCTACTTAAGAGTAGTTTACACACCACAGTTACAGTGTTATAGTAACTCTGTTTTTCTCTGTATTTGTTATTACCAGTGAGTTTTGTACCTTCAGATGATTTCTTTTTGCTCATTAATGTCCTTTTCTTTTGGATTGAAGAACTCCCTTTAGCATTTCTTGTAGGACAGGTCTGGGGTTGATGAAGTCCCTCATCTTTTGTTTGTCTGGGAAAATCTTTATTTCTCCTTCATGTTTGAAGGATATTTTTGCCAGATACACTATTCTGGGGTAAAAGTTTTTTCCTTCAGCACTTTAAATATGTCATGCTACTCTCTCCTGTTCTATAAAGTTTCCACTGAAAAGTCTGCTAGTCTGCTGCCAGATATATTGGAGCTCCACTCTATTTTTCTTGCTGCTTTTAAAATCCTTTCTTTATCCCATATCTTTGAGAGTTTGATTATTAAATGCCTTGAAGTCATCTTCTTTGTGTTAAATCTGCTTGATGTTCTATAACATTCTTGTACTTGTATATTGATAGCTTTCTCTAGGTTTGGGAAACTATATGTATTATTCCTCTGAATAAACTTTCTACCCCCATTTCTTTCTCTACCTCCTCTTTAAGGCCAATAACTCTTATACTGCCTTTTTAAGGCCATTTTCTGGATCCTGTAGGTGTGACTCATTTTTTTAAATTCTTTTTTCTTTTGTCTCCTCTGTGTATTTTCAAATAGCCTGTCTTCAAGCTCACTAATTCTTTCTTCTGCTTGATCAATTCTGCTATTAGAAGACTCTGATGTATTCTTCATTATACTAATTGAATTTTTCAGCTTCAGAATTTCTGCTTGATTCTTTTTCATTATTTTGATCTCTTTGTTAAATATATCTGATATAATTATCAATTCCTTCCTGTATTCTTTTGAATTTCTTTGAGATTTCTCAACAGAGCTATTTTGAATTCTCTGTCTGAAAGGTCACATATCTCTGTTTCTCCAGGATTGGTTGCTGGTGCCTTATTTAGCTCATTTGGTAAGGGCATGTTTTCCTGGTTGGTGTTGATGCTAGTAGATGTTCTTTGGTTTCTGGGCATTGAAGAGTAAGGCATTTATTGTAGCCTTCACTGTCTGTACTTACTTGTAGCCTTTCTTCTCGGGAAGGCTTTCCAGATATCTGAAAGGTCTTGGGTGTTGTTATCTAAGCTGTAACTGTTTTAGGAGACACCCTAAGCCCAGTAACGCTGTGTTTCTTGCAGTCTTATAGAGGTACTGCCTTGATGGTTTTGGAAAAGATCCATGGGAATTCTCTGGGTTACCAGGCAGAGACTGTTGTTCTCTTCCTTTACTTTCTCCCAAACAAATGGGGTCTCTCTGTCTGTTCTGAGCCACCTAAAGCTGGGGGGTGGAGTAACACAAGCACCCCTCTGGCCACCAACACTACGACTGTGCTGGGTGAGACCTGAAGCCAGCATAGCCTTGGGTCTCACTGAAGGCCTACTGTAACCACTCCCTGGCTGCTGCCTATGTTCGCTCAAGGCCCTGGGCTCTGCCATCAGTAGGTGGCAAAATCAGCCAGACCTGTATCCTTCCCTTCAGGGCAGCGAGGTCCCCCAGGCCTCTTAGAAGTTTTTGACTCTTGTCCCTGACTAGAGTTCACAAGATGTTGTCCTTCCCACAAGATGCAGTCCTTCCCAGTCTTCCCTCCTTTTTCCAAAGGCAGAGGGGCCTCACATTGTAGCCACTGTCACCACAGGCCATGGGTCTACTATTACTACTACTACTACTATTACTACCAGACTACTACTGATGGATGTTCCCTTAGGGCCCAAGGGCTCTTAAGTCAGCTTGTGGTAAATGCTGCCTGGCCTGTCACTTACCCTTCAGGGCAGTGGGCTCCCCTGTGGCCCAGGGCAGGTCCAAAAATGCCATCCAAGCGTCAGTTCCTGGAATAGAGGACTCTAAGAGCCCATTTACTGCTCTAACTCCCTGTAGCTGAGCTGGTATCTGAATCGAGCAAGTCTCAGCAGCTCACTCAAGGCCCCTGACACAGTACCTGGGTATTGCTGCTGGTTATTAAAGGCCCAGGAGTTCTTAATTTACCAGATAATGCACTCTGCCAGGGCTGGGTCCTTCCCATAAAGGCAGCAGGTTTGCTTCTGGCCCAAGTAATGTCTAGAAATGTCATATCAGAGCTAGGGCCTGAAATGGGGGTCTCATGACTCTGAGCAATGCCCTATCCTGCTGTGGCCAAGCTGGTATCCAAGGTACAAGACAAAGTCCTCCCCACTCTTCCTTCTCCTCTTCTCAAGCAGAATGAAGAGTCTCTTTCGAAGCTGCAAGCTGTGCAGCCTGGGATTAGAGGAGGGATGATGTCAGCACTCCCTTAGTTACACCAGCTGGTGTCTCGTTATGTCACGTTGTGACATACTGGAGACAAACAACATGGAGTCTTGTCATGTTGCCAGGACTCCAGTTTACTGTCTCTGGGTCCAGTTCAGTACTGAGACTCACCTAAAAGTTACAGTCCTTGTGACCTGGACTTTCAAGTTTTTTTAGAGACCCAGAGCCCCTTAGACCTCAATGGTGAGGTGTGTGGGAACTCAAGTTGAAACCGCTGGGATTGGTGATTCCCTTCTGGCTAGGGCTAGTTTAAATGCTTCCTCTGTGGGCCAGAGTCAGCTGAGTTTGATCTGGGTTTTTCTTTCTGCTCTAATAGGACATGACTGAGTTCAGTGCCTCATGATTGTTATGCTTTCCCTCCCCCAGCACTCAGAGAACCTCTCTGCACCACACCACCCTGTTTGCTGGGAAGCAGGGGAGGAGTGGCTTCAGTGATTCAAGACTCCTTTCTACCTCTTCAGAGTGTTTTTCAGCAATATGAAGTTAAAACCAGGTACCCTGAGGGTTCCCTTGATTTTTATTTTCATGAAGGTGTTTTTCTGTGTGTGTAGATAGTTGTTAAATTGGCGTCCTTGCCGGGGGAACGATTGATGGAGCCTTCTATTCTGTCATCTTGTTCCACCTCTTCTTCTAATTTTCAAATTTTCTTTTGTTGAGATGGAATCTTGTTGTGTTGCCAGGCTGGTCTCGAACTCCTGGGCTCAAGTGATTCTCCCACCACAGCCTCTTAAAGTTCTGGGATTAGAGGCATGAGTCACTGCACCCAGTCTGTGTACAGGTTTTTGTGTGGACATGGGTTTTCAACTCCTTTGAGCAAATACAAAGAAGCGTGACTGCTGGCTCATTTAGTGAGAGTATATTTAGTTTTGTAAGAAACTGCCAAACCATCTTTTAAAGTGGCTATAGCATTCTGCATTCCTATAGCGATAAATGAAAGTTCCTGTTGCTACATAGTCTCATCAGTATTTGGTGTTGTCATTGTTTTGAATTTTGGCCATTCTAATAGATGTGTAGTGGTATCTCATTGTTGTTTTAATTTGCAATTTCCTAACGACATATGATGTTAGATATCTTTTCATATGCTTATTTGCCACTTATATATCTTGTTTGATGAGATCTGTTCAGGCTTTTGCCTATTTTTCAATTTTTAATTTTATTTCTGAAACAGGGTCTCCCTCTGTAACCCAGGGTGGAGTGCAGTGGCGCAAACATGGCTCACTGCAGCCTTGACCTCCTAGGCTCAAGCAATCCTCTTCTTCAGCCCTCCTGCGTAGTTGGGATCACAACAGTGCACTATCACATCTGGCTAATTATGTTATTATTTTTATTTTTTGAGATGGAGTTTTGCTCTGTCACCCAGCTGGAGTGCAGTGGCACGATCTCAGCTCACTGCAACCTCTGCTGCCTGTGTTCAAGTGATTCCCTTGCCGCAGCCTCCCAAGTAGCTGGGACTACAGGTGTGCACCACCACGCCCAGCTAATTTTTTGTATTTTTTAGTAGAGATGGGGTTTCACAATGTTGGTCAGGATGGTCTTGATCTCCTGACCTTGTGATCCACCCACCTTGGACTCCCAAAGTGCTGGGATTACAGGCATGAGCCACCGTGTCCAGCCTATTATTATTTTTTATAGAGACAGGGTCTCACTTTGTTTCCTAGGCTGGTCTCAAACTCCTGGGCTCAAGCAATTCCTCTGCCTCAACCTCCCAAAATAGTGAGATTATAGGCCTGAATCATCACTCCCAGACTTTTTGCCTATTTTTTAGCTGAGTTGTTTGTTTTCTTATTGCTGAGTTTTAAGAGTTCATTGCATATTTTGAATAATAGCTCTTTATTGGGTTTGTCTTTTGCTTGAACTTATTTCTGACTGTATCTAGATGTTATTAAATTGTATCTCATACAAATTTATTGTAGATTATGTAATATATCTCTGAGCCTTTTAGATACCATGTACAGTACACACATTACAGCTGAGGTAAAAATATGTTCCATAATCCCAGCATGTTGGGAGGCCGAGGTGGGTGGATCATGAGGTCAGGAGTTCATAGGCCAGGCTGACCAACATGGCAAAAGCCCGTCTCTACTAAAAATACAAAATTAGTCAGGCGTGGTGGCACATGCCTGTAATCCCAGCTACTCGGGACACTGAGGCAGGAGAATCGCTTGAACCTGGGAGGTGGAGGTTGCAATGAGCCGAAATCATGCCATTGTACTCCAGCCTGGGCAACAAGAGCAAAACTCTAACTCAAAAAAAAAAAAAATATATATATATATATATATATGTTCCAATACTTTTATTAAAGTTTGTCTCACAATTACAAGACATTTTATTTTAGGGAATTATGGGTATTTTTTCCCAATTCTAATTATCTTATTTGTCTTATTATCAAATTGGCTTCCTAATTACTATTCAAATAAAAGCTTATAATCTTTCCGTATAAGATTGCCTACTACTGTCTTCCACCCCTGCATTTTATTTTTTATTTTTATTTTTCTAGAGACGGAGTCTCACTATGTTGCCCAGAGTGGTTTTGAGCTCCTGGTCTCAAGTGATCCTCCTGCCTTGGCCTCCCAAAGGGCTGGGATTATAACTCTGTTCTTAGCCCCACCCCTCCATTCTAGGTCTTGATTACAGTAGCCATGGACCATTGATGGCAAGATTCTAATGAGAAGACAGTTATAAATAGGAGCAAATAAGTAAAATTTCTTTCCTTTTATGAGTAAATGAAGTCGATTGGCCAAAAGTCATTATAAATATTGTGACATTAGTTTTTTCAGATCTAGAGGCATAACTAATTAATATTCCCTTTTGAGGGCTATCCCTGCAAAAGCCATATGAGCAATCAGTTTATTTTTTAGACCCTGTAATAAAATTCTAAAATGAAAGCGTAATGAAGGGTAATTTGCAAAATAAGGCATGGACAATCTAGGAGAGAGTCATCGTCTATTATTGGTGGTGATCTAGTAAATAGCCCCAAATGTTAGTGCTCACAGTAAAGGAGACACTTCAGATATTTATGTTGAAGTGGAAAAGAACCCCTATTTAAAAACTGAAGCCATCCAATGAATGGACTGCAGTGATATCAATTTCATTTACTGGTCATGCAATGTTCTGAACTTGTTCCAAATATGGCCATCTGTCTTCCAATGCTGGCTGAAGGTTCCCCATTTAGATTTCATGGTCTGTTTGATGAGGGATTAAGCCTGAAGAGATGAGGCAGGTGTAGTTGACTGGGCTGATTACCTCATTCCTGGATTGCTGAAATAGGTCTCCAATGGCTTTCCTTGCTTCCGGTCTTCCTTTTCAGTCAATCTTCACTACAACTACTTCTACTACTCTACCAGCTTCTATAACATGGCTTTTGTTTTTATCATCTTGCTTTCCTGCCTAGAAACTTCATAGATTCCCTACCTCTTACAAGTTTAAAGCCTTGGTTCTTAATCTGATACTCAAGGCACTTCGTAATCTTGCCTAACCAATCATTTCCCTCACTTGTTTTTGAGTCTCAACATTGGGCCAGTATAGGTAGTCAGAACATTGCTGGTACCAGTAACAGTTTTACGTACCAAGATCCAAAACTGTGACCTGAAATTCAACCTGGGATTCAATCTGTATCCAGTTCCAGGACATAATGTGGAGAAAGATTATTCAAAGTCTGTGTATGGAAGACTAGGGAGATAGAATGGGATGGAAGGTGTGTGTGTCAGGCTGAGAAGTTCAGGACTTACTCTTTGAACTGAGTATGCTAAGAGTTATTGGCTACGCATTTTACTTAGTGCTTAGTACCTGTTGGTGGGCATAGGTCTAGCTTGTTAGAGCTACAGTGAGCAGATCTCTATTCCTTCTCATCCTCATCTCTGTCTCCCACTGCACGTCCCCCTATGCCCTGTGCTGGGCACTGTGAGAGTGTGCTATTTTGGACTGTAGCCCTACTCTTGCCCAGCTGCTTCAGCTAGACTTGGTGGTGCCAGGAGGAGTCCAAGATTTTTCATATGAGGAATTCTGGTTCCCGGGGTTCAAAACCTCCCCTGGTGGAGGAGTTTAAAGGGTAGCCACAATGAAGGGACCAGGGCCAAATATCAAGTGCTGGGATATGGCAAGCCAGAGAAACCAGAAGTCCAGGTGAGGTGTGGTCAAACAAAACACCTGACAAAAAACCAGAGAGACTACAGCAAGCATTTAGAATGCTGTATGGTATGGAGTAGGTGCTTAACTATTAAATGTTGAATAAAATGCAAAGTGTAATGATGAGAACAGGCGTTATCTGCAGATAGGTTTTAAAGGCAAGATTGGTGGCTAGGTGCGGTGGCTCGTGCCTGTGATCCTAGCACTCTGGGAGGCTGAGGGAGTGGATTGCTTGAGGTCAGGAGTTCGAGACCAGTCTGCCCAACATGGCTGGCAGGCTCCCATCTCTACTAAAAATACAAAAATTAGCCAGGCGTGGTGGCACGCACCTGTAATCCCAGCTACTGGGAAGGCTGAGGCAGGAATATCACTTGAACCAGGGAGGTAGAGGTTGTAGCGAGCTGAGATTGTGGCCACTGCACTCTAGCCTAGGCAACAGAGTGAGATTTCCTCTCAAAAAAACAATAAATAAATAAATAAATAAATAAATAAAAAAGAAAAAGGTAAGATTGGGGTGGAGGTTGTTGATAATGAGTTTAGGTTTTAAAATGTTGAGTTTAGTTTTTAAAATGTTGAGTTTAAAGTGTCTTCTGGAAATGTCCACTATGCAGCTGAATACATATGTTTGGAGTGCTGAGGAAGAGGTCTTGCTGGAGATATAAGCTTGGAAGTCATCAGCACAAAATATACTTGAATTCCAGGGAGGATATGTGGAGTGAAGGAAGAAGGGGGCTGAGGAAAGGGCTCTGGCGAACTCCACACTTAAGGACTGGATGGAGGTTAAGAGAAAAGAAGCCAGCAAAAGAATTAGGAGAAGTAGCTAATAATGGTGTCAGGGTAACTGAACTGCCGAAGTGTTTCAGTGCGAATAGAGCAGGCAACAGAATCAAATGCTGCAGAGAAACCAAGATAGATATAAACAGAAATGTATCTATTAGATATGACCATAGGGAGGACAGCGATGACCTCAGCAAAGGTGTTTCAGTAGAATGATGAGATCTGTTCTTACTGCTCTGAGGTAGAGATGGTTAAGTCTGGATTACTCATTTATGATATTTTACTGAGAAAGAAAGAGAAAAGGAAGTAGCTAGAAGCCTGTACAAAAG
>NW_016107760.1:1657956-1663275 GCF_001604975.1 Cebus imitator
GTTTCACCGTGTTGACCAGGATGGTCTCGATCTCTTGACCTTGTGGTCCACCCGCCTCGGCCTCCCAAAGTGCTGGGATTACAGGCTTGAGCCACCGCGCCCGGCCAAGGAAAGCTATTTTAAGGAAAGGAAAGACCTGAGCAGACATTAGTAGGTAGAGGGGAAGAGGTCAAGAGAGTGGGATAAGTTGAAGGTAAAAGTTCCTGGGGAGGTGGGAAGGATTGAAATTGAGAGTACAGACGTGAGTGAGAAGAGTAGGGAGGGGGTAGAGGGGCGGACATTAGCTCTAAACAGGAGAAGTGTCCCTTCCTCCTATGGAAAGAAAGAGTGGATACAGTTACAGGACAGTTTGAGGAGTGAAAAGGAAGTCAAGGAGGTTCACTCTGTGTATCAGCCACTTCTTACACCCCAGTTCAGGATCCTTTTGGCATTATCGTCTCAGGGTCTCTTGGCTATTGCTTCAGTCTCCAGCCCTGCTTTTGGGGGGGCTCTGACTGACTTACGTGGTGGTTCTCAGTCAGCTCTGCATTGCATGCTCACTCTGCCTCTGACTGGGGCGCTCCCGCAGAGTGCAGCCTAGAGATGCAGGGGAATTAATGCTGCCTCCCTTTAGTGCATACCTTTGATTCATAAAAGATGGGGGCCAGGTGTGGTGGCTCATGCCTGTAATCCCAACATAGAGTTGAGAGGATCCCTTGAAGCCAGGGGTTCAGGACCAGCCTGGGTAACAAAGGAGGACCCCCATCTCTACTAATAAGATGAAATAAAAGTAAAAGTTAGTCGGGCATGGTAGTACATACCTGTAGCCTCACCTGCTTAGGAGGCTGAGGCATGAAGATTGCTTGAGCCCCAAGAGTTCAAGGCCTGTAGTGAGTGACAATCATACCAGTGCACTCCAGCCTGGGTAGGTGACAGCAAGACCCTGTCTCATAAAACAAACCAAAAAAGAGATTGGAGCTAGATATTTAGTTCTCTTTCCATCTTCCTTCTCCACTCATCTGAGATGCAAGTCATGTTTATACTCTCTCTCTGAAAATGGTTCCAGGAGCTTAAACTTGATTACCAATGCACCTTCATATTGACTCTTACTTTTTCAGCTTTCCCTTTTTATTCCGTGGGATTGCACTCTCTAATAACATTTAAGCTGAGCTACATGGTTTCTGTATGTCAAAATGGTTGAACTTCAGCTTTTTTTAATTGTTCATCCAAATAGTAACACATAAACCATTTCTTTGCTTTCTGGGGAACCCAGTCTAAGAAACACTTAATGGTCTTCGTAAAGGAGGAAGTATAATCACCAGCTAATCTGAGCTCTTATTAATAGCTATCATTTATTGAGCACCTGCTGGATGTCAGGAACTGTGTTAATTGTTTTACATATGTTATCACATTTAACATATAAAATAGCTATAATTCCCGTTTTACTAATGAAGAAACTGACATGAAAAGAGGTTAAGTAACTTGTTCAATATCACGCAGCAAATAAATGGTGAAAGCAGATTTCAAACTCAGGTCTGTCTGCTTTCCAAGCCTGTGATCTTTTTATAGCACCATGTTGTCTTGCTTAGGATGAATACAAAGGGAGTTCAACAAAGACCATTAACAAGGATTGACTAGAGGGAGTGAGGGCCCAGTTAAGGTTTAAAATTATGAATTTATAGTAGCTCAAATTCATACAGTGGTACACTTTTCTCCAGCTGTGTTCAGACATTTGGCTATAGGATCAGAGAAGTCTGGTAATTGATTCAGCAGTGAGATATGGTTTTGGCAGTCAGAGATACAATGGTAAGAAAAGGGAGCAAGAGGACCGAGGATGCTAGCAAGACAATACAGAATACAGTGGTTGACCACAGTGTGCAGACTGGGTAGGAGGAAAGTGCTCTTCCAGGTGGGGACTAACAGAAAATGGAGGGATTCGAAGTCAAAGGGCAGACTTTTTGGGAAGTGAAGAGTTGGAAAACTTGTAGGATAGGAGTTGTAGTCAGAGTGGAATATTGCTTTGAAGGTATTGCAGGTGGAATATTGCCCAAAGGAGTAAGTTATTGAAATGGAGTGGAGGCAAAAGTCATTGAGGAAATCAAAGCACTATGAGGTTGTGGTGATATATCAATCAGCTTTATGGATTTAGCAATCATCCAGAATGATGGTGGGATTAAAGATGGATTGTGAACCAGATGCCAGAGTCCTTAACAAATATGGATGGACCAGTAGTTGGATATATAACAGGAGCAAAGAGAATTTGGATGAAATATATAGTTATTGTGATTTTCAAGTAACAAGGGATTTTATTTTTGCATAAGTGTGAAAGATTAACAGAGTAGAGGTCTGCAAACTACCTGTGGGCCAAATCTGGGTTTGCTGCCTGCTTTTGTAAAAAGTTTTATTGGATGGTTGAGATGTTGGCCACCACCTACAGAGGTCTGGCCTGCAGATTCTGACTCAACGATGGATGAATGAATGCACTCTCACACCATTACAGTGATTCAAGTGGGCTAGGGATGGCTGTTGGCTGCTTTCAGAGGTGAAATGCAACCAATCCACCTAGACTCCCTGTACATCCACACATTTATTCCATAAAGATTTCATAGCAGAGGTTCTAGGTCAACACACTTATGGATAATTAACATGATTAAAAGAGTGGTTTTATGAATGATAAAAGCTTTAGGTTCTGGGCCTAGAGTAAACACTATTAATGGGTAATTCCCCTTTGATCTCCCCCTGAGAGGACCATCCAGCACAAAGTTTACATCAGTAAACAGAGTAGAGACAAAGGGATGTGGGGTAAACAGACTTAAAATGGGAAAGCCTTTTATTGTCCCTATCTCTTCCCTAACATAATGGACTGACTGCCTTCAACTTGTTCCAATAAAACCTTTCAGCCTTCCAAAAGGTTTGGGACTAATCTATAACTTTGCCTAATATTTTTCTAATATTTTGCTAGCCACCCAAGTAAATTCCAACAGGTGGTAATATAGGTTGGCTGTGTCCCCACCCAAATCTCATCTTGAATTGTTGCTCCCACAACTCTCACGTGTTATGGGAAAGACCTGGTGGGAGGTAATTGAATCATAGGGGCAGGTGTTTTCCTGTGCTATTCTCATGATAGTGAATAAGTGTCCTGCGATCTCATGGTTTTATAAAGGGGAGTTTCCCTGCACAAGCTCTCTTCTCTTGTCTGCTGCCATGTGAGACGTGCCTTTCACCTTCCACCATGATTGTGAGTTCTTCCCAGGCACGTGAAACTGTGAGTCCATCCATTAAACCTCTTTCTTTTGTAAATTGCCCAGTCTTGTGTATGTCTTTATTAGCAGCATGAAAATGAGCTAATACAGGTGGTTAGTGGGTACCAAAAATACTTAGAAAGAATGACTAAGAACTACTATTTGATAGCACAACAAGTAACTATAGCCAGTAACTTAACTGACATTTAACAATAACAAAAAGAGTGTAATTGGATTGTTAGTAACACAAAGGATAAATGCTTGAGGGGATAGATACCCCATTCTTCATGATGTGATTTTTATGTATTGCATGCCTGGATCAAAACGTGTCATGTACCCCATAAATATATACACCTACTATGTACTCACAATATTGAAGATAAAAAAATTATAAACAAAATAAGATTTTATTGGAATACAGCCATGCTTGTTTACATATTGTTTATGGCTGCTTTTAAGCCATAACTGTAGAGTCAGGTAATTGCAACATAGCCAGTATATTCCACAGAGTCTAAACTATTTACTCTGGTACTTTAAAGAAAATCTTTGGCTAAGTGCAGTCGCTCCTGCCTGTCATCCTGGTGCTTTTAGAGGCCAAGGTGGGAGGACCACTTAAATTTAGAAGTTCAAGTCCAGTCTGGGCAATATAGCAAGACCCCATCTCTAAAAAATAAGTTAGCCAGGCATATGTGGTGCCGTGTGTCTGTAGTTCCAGCTACTTGGGAGGCTGAGATGGGAAGATTGCTTGAGCCCAGGAGTTTGAGACTGCAGTGAGCTAGGCTCATGACACTGCACTCCAGCCTCGGTGACAGAGCAAGACCCTGTCTCAAAAAGAAAAAAAAAATTTATTGAGCTTTTACTACTCCTAACCTCTGGAGACACAACAATGAAGAAGCCAAATATGGTCCCTGGCATACATATTTGGCTTCTTCATTGTTTAGAAAATGCAATGGGGGACTAAGGAGAATGGTAAGAAAATTGCATATTGTGCAAGAAAGACAAACTTTCAGATGGCTATATGGGATATGGCATTGCAGGGTAGAGAGCCAGCTTTCAGCTGGCAACAGGAGATGTAATGAGCATGGCGTGAGATGGAGGAAAGTCGCAGACTTAGAAGTGGACTTTGTTTACAATGGAACAAAGTCCAGATAGTGTAGTGGAAATGTTGAGAGAGAGAGGAGCAGCATGAAATTAGGTAGAGAAGGGTGGTAAAGAGGAGTGGCATGGAGACAAATTGTTGGATTGTTGATGTCAGCCAAAGTTTGCAATTTGGGTAGTGCCCAAGGATCACAGGCATAAAATGACAAGGAGGAATTTATCCAAGGTTCTTATTTGGGTCAGGCTGAGCTACTTCCACATTGCCTCTGGTTTAACAAGGAATTCCAAATTCAAAAGGCAAGATGCCATGGCAAGGTGGCTGCCAGGGCAGCCCTATGCCTCTCTAATTTCCATTTTTTGGCAGTCTGAGAAAATTGTCATCTGGTAATTCTTGAATATAGAATACAGTCCTGTTTTCCTCCTATTGGAATATTCATGGGTTTTATTTTCTGCCAGTGGAGTTACAAAGATTGTAAATTTCCTTTATTTGTTACCTAGCTGGAGGGTATGCATGCTGGTAGCTCTAATTTGAAGGTAGTGCATAAAAAAAATCTAGAAGGCATCTCTAGGTCAGAGTCATATCCTTTCTTTATTTTTATTTTTATTTTTTATTTTTGCATTTTGGGTTTTGGGGTACATGTGAAGAACATGCAAGATTGTTGCATAGGCACACATGTGGCAGTGTGATTTGCTGCCTTCCACTCCATCACCTATATCTGGCATTTCTCCCCATGCTAACTCTCCCCAACTCCACACCCCCCCGCTGTCCCTCCCTTATTTCCCCCAACAGACCCCAGTATGTAGTGCTCCCCTCCCTGTGTCCATGTGTTCTCATTGTTCAACATCCGCCTATGACTGAGAACACGCGGTGTTTGACTTTTTGCTCTTGTGTCAGTTTGCTGAGAATGATGGCTTCCAGGTTCATCCATGTCCCTACAAAGGACACAAACTCATCGTTTTTGATGGCTGCATAATATTCCATGGTGTACATGTGCCACAT
>NW_016107760.1:1668520-1696100 GCF_001604975.1 Cebus imitator
GGTCAATTTGGCTGTTGAAACTTGTGTATGCTTCGTGAAGTTCTCGTGTTGTGTTTTTCAGCTCCATCAATTCACTTATATTCCTCTCTATGTTGTCCATTCTCGTTAGCATTTCATCAAATCTTTTTTCAAGTTTCTTAGTTTCTTTGCATTGGGTTAGAACATGTTCTTTTAGCACACAGAAGTTTCTTATTACCCACCTTCTGAAGCCTGATTCTGTCATTTCATCACACTCATTCTCCATCCAGCCTTGTTCCCTTGCTGGTGAGGAGCTGTGATCCCTTGTAGGAGTAGAGGTGTTCTGGTTTTGGGTGTTTTCATCCTTTTTGTGCTGGTTTCTTCCCATCTTTGTGGATTTATCCACCTGTCATCTTTGTAGTTGTTGACTTTCAGATTGGGTCTCTGAGTGGACGTTCTGTTTGTTGAAAATGAGGTTATTTCTGTTTCTTAGTTTTCCTTCTAACAGTCTGGCCCCTTTGCTATAGGACTGCTGAGGTCCACTCCAGGCCCTGCTTGCCTGGGGATCACCTGCAGCAGCTGCAGAACAGTAAGGGTTGCTACCAGTTTCTTCTTCTGCTATCTTTGTCCCAGAAGGATACCCACCAAATGTCCGTCTGATCTCTCCTTTATAAGGTGGCTTTTTGGATATACAGGGGTCAGGGAGCTGCTTGAGGAGACAGTCTGTTCTTTATAGGAGCTCAAATGCTGAGCTGTGAGCTTCGTGGTTCATTCAGAGCTGCTGGGCAGGTACGTTTAGGTCTGCTGCAGCAGAACTCATAAACCACTTTTTGTTCCCAGGCGCTGTGTCCCAGGGAGTTAGGGCTTTATTTATGAGTTTCTGTTGTGCTGCTGCCTTTTTTTTTCAGGGCTGCCCTGCCCAGCGATGAGGCAGCCTAGACTCTGTCTGCCTGCAGAGGCTTTGCAGAGCTGCTGTGGGCTCTGCCCAGCTGACATGTGAACTTCCCTGCAGTCCTGTTTATATGGGTGTAGTTAGAACTGCCTCGGCAGTGGTGGCCCACCTCTGTATTGGCAGACTTTCTCCGTAATGGCAGGTTGCCTTGGCAATGGCGGGTTGCCTTGGCAACAGCAGGCTGCCTCAGCAATGGCGGACTACCTCTGTAGTGGTGGAGTGCCTCGGTAATGGCAGACACCCCTCCCCCACAGAGCTGGACCGTCCCGGGTTCAGCTGTGCTTGCTGTGAAACTCTCAATCCAAAGAGTTTCTGATTGCTGTTCTTTTGTGGGGGTGGGACCAGCGGAGCCTGGTCACCTGGCTCCCTGCCTCAGAGCCTTTTTTGTTTGTTTATTTGAACAGTCGACTCTCCCCCAGATGTTCCAGTTGCCTGTTGAAAAGGTGCTGGGATCTGTGTGATTTCCCATGTGGCCACTCACTGCGCCAGCTTAAACAGCAGCACTGAGATTCGTGGCGCTTTTTTTGCCGAGGAATCTCCTGGCCTGGCTCCCTGTTCAGTCCCCTTTTTAATCAGATGAATTGGTGACTTCCTGGGGCTCCAGTCGCCAGCTAAAAGGGCACCCGGACTAGTGTATTTTGTATGGAGAACCGCCACACCAGGGTGCTGGCAAAGCAGCCGTGCTGGCCAAAACAGTCCCGGCAGCCAAAGTAGCCGCACTGGCAACCCATGGGGCCCCTCCGCCGGTGAGTCTCCTGGTCTGTGGGCAATAAAAATCTGTCTGGAAATGCGGCATCCACTCACCCTCTGCGCTTTCACTGGGAGCTGCAATCCTGAGCTGTTCCTAAATGGCCGTCTTCGCTGTCCCACTTGTCATCTCCTTTCTTATATATCTTGAATAATATTCAGAACTATAAGTTCCTCAGGGCAGGGACAATATTTGGCTTCCTCATTGTTGTGTCTCCAGAGCTTAGGAGGAATAAAACGTCAATAAATTTTTGTTGGATGAATGAATGAGAAGAGGTTTTGTTTTTCCTTAATAGAATATGGCTTTGGTAGCAATGTTGAAAGTACTGTAAAATACCATTTAAGGTTTTCTATGAGAATTAGTGCTTGTGTGTGTGCGTGTGTGTGTGTGTGTGTGTACACACACAAATGTTTTAGGAAAAATTCTGATTTTGATTGTATTAATATTGGTGGATTTTAAAGAGTGCGTCATTTTCAACATGATTTTAAATGAATGATGTTTGAGGAAGCTGGGACTGAGATAGGGTGGGAGTTGAGGGAGAAGGCCCAAGATAAATGGTGAAGAGACATACAACCTAGGCTTTCAGTTAGAAGACTTTTTACTGAAACTTACGAACAGAATCATTGTCAGCGTATGGAAAGAACAAGGGTGGTAAGCCAGAGTTACAAATCTGTGAAGGCCATGAGATGAACAAAAACAGAACCGGGGTCTTATATTGCATTTGGCTATTTTGAGAAAGAATGTGGACAAGATCCTGGCCCCAAATTGTTTATTCTGAGAATAATTATGTACAATTTGAGTTATAGAGAAGCAGCATGGAATGGTGGTCTAGAACCTGGACTAGCTGACTTCAAGTCTGGCTCTACCACTTTGTGGCCTTGAGCAATTTATTTATTTTCTCTAGGCCTCGGTTTTTTCATCGGCAAGGTGGTTCTGATAATATTACCTACCCTACAGGGTTGTGTATTAAATTTATACACACACATCACATAGAACAGCCTGTTATATAAGTACTAGTAATTTTTAGCTGTTATTATGTTTGATGTCAAATTAAAAAGGCTCCAGTTGTTTTACTGGATTAAATGTAGCTTCTTATCCAACACTGAGTCTAGGAACCAAGTGAAAGATTTTGCTTAACTCATTTATGCCTAGTGTTCCGTTATTGGAACACCAAGCTTGTGGGATTTATGGATATCTTACTGCTCAAGGTCATTGCCAAGGTCTGATTTTGCACACAAAAATTTTGCAACCTCTTGCATAAATTCTTAGCTTTGTCCATTTTGACATTTTGAGCAAATTGTGGAAGAGGATTTACAGTCTATTGGAAGATGTGATCTGCATTTTTAATCCCCCTTCCATATGAGTTTCTAGGATGACGATTCTAAAAGTCTTGTAGGTGGAGTGAGAGACAAAGAGAATGAGAGACAAGCAGGGAAGACAGAAAATTGGGTTCAGAGAGTGTACTTACTTAGTGGTATTTTCTTTGGTGCACTTCAAAATATTACCATAGGGTGGAGCTCATTCCTTACTCTAGAATCTCAGGCAGTATGAAAGTGAACTTTTTAAGATGAGCAGATGGAGGGAGAGTAATGAAAGCAGTTTAAAATTGATGGCTGTCTTGGAACACAAAAATCGTCTTTTTTTAAAAAAAGAATAAAACTGTAAAACTTTCCACTTTAAATATCTTGTGATAGAGAAATAATTGCCTCTAGAAAAATCAAAACATTTATTTGAATATTCTAGATTCAAATAAAAAACATGAGAAATTATTTAAAAAATTAACACAAGCTAAAATGAGTTGAGTAATAAACGATATTACACATGAATATCTCGTTTTTTTTCCCCATTTATTTTATTGCATTTTAGGTTTTGGGGTACATGTGAAGAACATGCAAGATTGTTGCGTAGGTACACACGTGGCAGTGTGATTTGCTGCATTCCTCCCCATCACCTACATCTGGCATCTCTCCCCTTGCTATCTCTCCCCAGCTCCCCACCCCCCACCATCCCTCCCCTATTTCCCCCCAACTGACCCCAGTGTGTAGTGCTCCCCTCCCAGTGTCCATGCGTTCTCATTGTTCAACACCCACCTATGAGTGAGAACATGTGGTGTTTGATCTTCTGCTCTTCTGTCAGTTTGCTGAGAATGATGGTTTCCAGGTTCATCCATGTCCCTACAAAGGACACAAACTCATCATTTTTGATGGCTGCATAATATTCCATGGTGTATATATGCCACATTTTCCCTATCCAGTCTATCATCGATAGGCATTTGGGTTGGTTCCAGGTCTTTGCTATTGTAAACAGTGCTGCAATGAACATTCGTGTGCACGTGTCCTTGTAGTAGAACAATTTATAATCCTTTGGATATATACCCAGTAATGGGATTGCTGGGTCAAATGAAATTTCTATTTCTAGGTCCTTGAGGAATCACTCGTGCGTTTTTATGTACACACACACACACACACACACACACACACACAGGCAGACAGATCTCAATTTCCCAAAACTTCTCCCCTCACTCTCTCTCTCTTTTCTTTTTTTCTTTTTTGAAACAGGGTCTGTCTCTGCCGCCCAGGCTGGAATGCAATGGTGCGATCACAGCTCACAATAACCTTGAACTTCTGGGCTCAAGTGATTCTCCCACCTCAGCCTCCTGAGTAGCTGGGACTACAGGGGCTCCACTACACCATGCTAAATTTTCTATTTTTTGTAGAGATGGGGTCTTGTTATGTTGCCCATGTTGACCTCAAACTCCTGGACTCAAATGATCTGTGCACCGCAGCCTTCCAAAGTGCTGGGATGACAAGTGTGAGCCACCATACCCAACTCCAAAATTTCTTAAGGGCTTCAAATTGATGCCTGAGTGTGCTTGTTCTGTGGGGAGGATTGAGGAGGTCCAAGTCAGATGCCTGAAGTTATTTACTTACATTTCCCCAATGTCTGCCCCAGGTGTCTAACATGGCTGTGGGCCTTAAATGCTGATAGGGATGATGGACCCACTTATATACTTTGTGGCCAGCACACAATGAGAGGGGGAATTCCAAATATTCTCACTTTTTTTCAGGACCAAAGTTCTGGATCCTCTCATTCTGTGCCTACTGAACCAAATCTAATTGCAAGAGGTGGCAGAACACAAATGAATGAAGTTACCCAAGGCTTTATTAGGAAATTCTTAGCTGAGGCAGAAGAGGGCATCATCTGCATGGTGGAATCATGGATAATTTTTTCATCTTTATTCCATTCTCTATTGGCTGCTTTGTATTTTTTAATTTTTGCACTGAGCATAGAGTACTTATGTAATCAAAATAAAGTAACTCGACTCCAATTTTGGAAGAACAAACAAAATAAGCACAGTTGAAAGCTGGGTGAGATCCAAACCTCTGATCTTGGAGGGGAACCCATAGTGTCACCAAAACTGAAGAAGGGGACACATATGGGTATTGACATTGGGACATGGAGCCAAGAGTCCAGATTGTAGGTGATGAGAGCAAGCATAAATGATTGATTTTGAGAACAATAAGAACAGTGTCACTAGATAATCTTGAACAATTGCTTAGAAAGAAAAGAATCTACCCACTCAGGGGGAGCAAGGCTAAGCACTCCCAGAGTCGCCTCGGTGAAAGTCCTGACAAATTTTGTGGTATGCTTGAGATGGACTCTGCTTCTGGTTCATAGCCCCTGAGTTGTGGGTGGGAAGCCAGCACTCAGGTTTCTGGTCTGGGGTTGTTGGGGTGGGTCAGGACTGGGGAGTGGCAGGCAGAGTCTTGATGGGTCAGAGGTAGGCCCCTCCCTTTTCCTGCAATACTGGGCCATTCTCAACAGGTGACATTGCAGGGTTATGTGTTTATCAGTAGCGTTCCTGCGTTCTCCATATTCTGGCAGGCAGTAATGTTATATTCATGACATATAATAGCCAATAATGCTGCATAGTACTCCAGAGGGATTCTCTGGTGGGTGGTTGATGTAGAAGAATCACTTTTGTTAGGGAGGACCTGGGAATATTCATCTGCTCAGTTCTCCCCTCTCCCCCAACCAAGGCCAGTTGTGAGTCCTGGTGTCTATGAATGGCTATACTTGTAGAAGAAAACTTGGAAGTTTTCTGGCATCCCCTAGAATTTGGGTAGGTCTCCAGAGAAAGGTACACTTGAAAACAAAAAGAAAAAAATAGAATCTGGGTGGGGGGCATTGGTGTATATGTGTAGAGAGAAGCACAGGTAAGTGGGCACATTCACAGTTGTACTAGCAACTTTGCTTGGTTGTCAGTTTTGCCTAGAGTAAAGCTGCTTGGTTCCATCACTGCAATGTTTCCTCACAGTACTTTAGTCCCAGGAGTAAGAAAAATTGGGGCTCTTCCATATTGCCCAGGTGCAAAGCACTTGAAACCTGCCTGAGTTTCCCCTTCCTTGGTGTGCGTGTGGGGGGGGAGAGAGGGAGGGAGAGAGAGAGTGAGAGGAGACAAAAGTCAAAGGAACCAGCAGAATTGATATGTGTGCCAGAAAGCCAAGGTTAAAAAATAATTATAAAGGAGGCACCATGATTGATAGGATTAGAGGCAGCTATCAAAGCTGGAGTACAAATTTAGAAATCTAAAAATATTCCTGAAAAAGACAAGAGAAGAAAACAGTGGCAAAGAATTTAAATGATCATTAATCTAAAGCACAGATTCTACCAACTAATATTTTTAAAACCTGTCTTTGATGTTAGGCATGTTTTGTTCAGCATATACACCTTTTTTACTTAGTTGGATCTTTACAGCTCTGTAGTTTTAGCGAATTGCATGTTTGTTTCCATAACTCTACTCGAATTTTACAAGCAATGGAACTTCATTAGATAAAATAATTGACAATGATGCTAGATTCATCATTTTGCTTTCTTGCCATTGAAAAGTGCCTGTATATATCAATTGGAAAAGAAAGATGTTCGGGCCTCGACTAATTTTTCTGTTTAGACAAGAAATGTCATGTTTTTATGTAATTGGCTGTATTTTGAAACACAGATTTTTCAGGCCAACTTTGTTTCTCTGACCCAATTTATCCCTTTCTTCTGTCACTTGGCTTCTTTAAAATATGAAACTGGGAACCAGGCACTTGAGGCCTCATGATTACTGTGTCACTGATTTGGTATGTAATCTTGGCCAAGATGCTTAGCAGATGAGGCACAGAAAGGTTAAATGGGGTTTGAAAGACTGTAAATACTGACCTGCCTCATTAAGATATTGTTTAGGTCAGTACATTAAAAAAAAAATCCAAAAGCAAAGCAAAAATTAAGCCCCTTTTTTGCTACTCCCTGTTCCTTTCTTACTCCCTAATCTCCTTTCTTCCCATATCTGCTGATCAAGTATGGGGTAGAAAAGCTCCCTATCAAGATGGTTGTCATCCCTCTTGGTCTGGGACTTGAATAGTCAATCCAACACCATTTTAAAAATATACTTTTGGATGCTTGGCCTGTGCAAATGGGGAGTTTCTGTTTAAGAAGAGAAATAACTTTGTTTTGAATAATCATATTGGCTCATGTAATCTAGACTGGATATGTTGAGGGATTTAGGCCTAATCTCAGTTCTGTCTCTGGCTCATGGTGTGCACTCAGACCCCATTTGAGAGGTAACAGAAGGTTAGGATCACCATCTGCTTGGGAAAAACAAGCTTGTTTGCTAGAGAGCCCGGAAGAAGACTTGGATGTTGAGGCTATCTGAGAAATCCTATGACCATAAGCATCAATTTATTCCTGACCGTACCATAAAATGAGTATTACGTTATTTGTCTCCTATATAGTTTATATGCCTATCATGCATATTAGATGAAAATTTACAAGAAGCAGTAATGCATTTGAACTTCTTGGAAATATAATTTCAAGGCATAATAATAAAACAGGGTCATTGTATAATAACATCTGTTTGGAAGTCTGGTGATATAGACTGTGATTTCTGCTAATGCAGTTTATAATAGTCAAGGTTCCAAACGGCTCTTTTCTAGTTCTAATTTACATGCATGGCTATAACTAAATCTCCTGCTAGTGGGACTTTACTCGTGTAGTGTCTTCTGTGTTGCCCCAAGTAGGGAAACTAGTTTAAAGCTCTTCTTTAAAATACATAAATCTGCTCCAGAGTATATCAGGATTAAATACAGTTGTAAAAAAGAGAAAAACTCTTCTCCCAGCCACCCAGGCTAGAAAACTTGTCACCCCTGACATCTCCTCCTTTGCCTTGCTCTCTCTCTCAGCCTTTAAGATTTTACTATCTGTGGCAGACACTGCCAGTTACCTCCCAATAACCAATATCCATTTATTTTTAGTAAAAAAAAAAAAAAGAATTTTAGTTGAGCAAATTGTCACTCAGCTAAAAGACACTATTTCTTAGCTTTCTTTGGATGTGTTCATGTGACTAAGTTCTAGTTAATGAGATAAAAGTGATCATGTTATGTGATACTTTTAAGAAATCTCCTTTAAAAGGTAGAGATTACACATTTCTTCTCTTCTTTCTCCAGTACACTGTCAGGAACATGGATATAATGGCTGGAATACAAATATTGGGCCATGAAGACGCATACCTTAGGAAAGGCAAAGTGTACACCAAGAAGGAATCTGAGTCGTTGCAGATTTCATGGTGCTGCCCTACTAGCTCTGGACCGCCTACCTCTGAAATTCTATCTTATTTAAGCCACCCTTATTTTGTGGCTATGCTCGTAGAGGAAATAGGTTTTTTTTTTTAGGCAATAGTTTTGAGGAGAAAGAGGATGAGTTTGATTTTGGGCATGTGAATATGAAGCATTGGCAGGTCACTCAGGTAGTTATGGAGAGATGGTAGGGCTGAATTAAACCACATAACTTGTTCTGCTTCTGCTCTCCTGTTGTCTGGTGTTATTGAAATCCAGAAGAAACAGAGTTAGATCTACAGAGTTCGCTCTGGGAAATGTTGGCCTACATTAGAAGACTAATAGTTTTCTAACGGGTGTCTTCACTTCCAGTCCTTGCTTTTTGAAACGACTTTATATGTTGTTTTCAAAGTAACTCCTTAAAACCATTTTGACCTGTGACTACTGACTAGAATCTGACTTCCCTTTGCTGACATTCAAGGACTTCCACAATCTGGTTTGAATCTACTTTCCCAGTTTGTTTATTCACTGTGTTTTCTCATGCACATGTGTTTTAGTAAGACTGATGTACTCTCTTTGTCCTATTTATGCTCCACAATTTTCTCTTTTATGCTTTTGTACATACTCAGGATCATTGCCAGCCCATATGGATTCTTGACACAAAATAGAAAAAGGTGTCTCTTCCTCAAAATGCTTTACTTCCATCTGTCTGAAAATTGTTGTAATATACTGATTGTTGGAAAATGTCAATCTCTTGACACCTACTAGAAAAATTTTTTAAAAAATATACAAATCATCTATCTTTGAAATAACTAAAAAGTTATTAACATGAAAATTTTGGCCAGGTGTGGTGGCTCATGCCTATAATCTTGGCATTTTATGAAGCTGAAGTGGGAGAATCGCTTGAGTCTAGAAGCTCAAGACCAGCTTGGACAACATAGTGAGAACCTGTCTCTACAAAATATAAAAAAAAAAAATTGACCAGGCATGGTGGCGCATGCCTGTAGTCATAGCTACTTGGGAGATTGAGGTGGGAGGCTTGCTTGAGCCCAGGAAGTTGAGGCTGCAGTGAGCTGAGATCGTGCCACTGCACTCCAGCCTGGGCAACAGAGCAAGACCCTGTCTCAGAAAACTCCAAATACATAAATATAATATAAAAAATTTCAAAATGTCCACAATGTGAACAGCGTCTCCTTAGGTGTGACACTCTTCTGCAGCATACAAACTGAAGAATAATGAGTGGAGTCCTGCTCATACTGTTCCCTCCACCTGAAACTCCCACTCAGCATCATCTTTATGTGTCCAAGGACTACTTGAGTGCTGCTTTTACAAAGCTTTGCTTGATTTTTCAAGATGAAAACAATCTCTTCTTATCCTGAAAACTCAGCACAGTTATCTGCACCTCTCTGAGGGTATTTATCACTTTCTAATAGTATTCTGTTTATTCATGTGCATGTGTTATCACTTTACTATGCTAAATTCTCTTCGGAAATAGAATAGATTGACAAATTACTTGTGTAGCTTCACGCTATTTGGAGACTATTATTCCTAGGATTACCATATGTCTCAGTTTGTCCAGAGCAATCTGGGTTTATGGCTGCTGTACTGACATACGTATAAACAGTGCCTCCTTTCATGCTCAAAATGTACCAATTGGAAGGCTAAACTATGTAGTCAACTCTACTTATATGGTATGCACTCAGTGAATAATCGATGGATGTGTACATGTATGAATGAGAGGAATTAGGTAGGCATCCATGTTGAGAAGGTAATTGACTATGTGAAATGATCACCTAAAGTAGCTGCTCCAAATATCTAATTCAACTCATAGCAGCAAAAATGTATTATCTCTCAAAAGACACGGTGAATATATTCATTAAAAGAAAGAGTAGAAAGGATGAGGGCTCAGGACAGGACCTGTGGAGAATGCTTACCTTTCAGGGATAGATAGAGGAAGAGGAGCCAATAAAGGAAACAAACTGGAAGCAGTCAAAGAGGTAGGAGAAAGATTAGGCTTGGGCCAGCCACAGTGGCTCATCCCTGTAATCCCAACACTGCAGGAGGCCAAGGCAGGCAGATTACTTCAGCCCAGGAATTTGAGACCAGCGTGGGCAACATGGCAAGACCTGTCTCTACAAATAATGATAATAATAATAATCAGGGTAATTCCATGGAAGCCATGGAGAGAGTTTTAAAAGGGATGAGGTGGTCAATATTGGTAAAACCTCAGTGAGGTCAAGCAGGATGAATTCTAAAAAAAAAAAAATCCCATTGAATCTGCCAATGATTATGTCATTGCTGACTTTTAAGGCAGCAGTTTGAACAGTGTGTCATAGAGTGGTGAGTGGAAGCTAGGTTGCAAAGGGTTAGGCAGTGACCTAATACTGAGAAAGGAGTCATTGAGACGTCTGGCTTGTGGAAAGAAGGTGAGAAATAGGATGGTAACTTGGGTCAAAAGTAAGGAGAGCTCTGAACCTGGACCTTGGGGAAGGTGCCACTAAAAATAAATAATGGGCCGTTTCTCTCAGAAGTGGAGGGGTTGGAATCAAGTATCCGAGTAGAGGACATAGCCTTGACAAAGAAAAAGAGATACAATGCTTTATTTTATTTTATTTTATTTTATTTTTTAAGACAGAAGGGTTGTGGTAAGAGTTCAGTGAAAAGCATCATGCATTATGCAGTTTGAAGAAGGAAGGGGAATGAGGGAGCCTACATGGCCAGAGTCTTTGCAGTGAAGTAGGTGGTGAGGTCATCTGAGAGAAGAGGGACAGCTGGAGTAGGACTGGGGGCTTGAGAGCAGGGGAAACAGTTTGGATTCAGAACAACTGTTTTAAGAAATTCCCGAAGGAGTCAACAAGAAGCCTGCCAAGTTGCAGTGAAAGCCCAGCTGAGGTTTAACTTCCCTACTGAATGAGATAGTTATTTCCACAGAATCCATAGAAAATGTATTTCTCAAGCTTATTATCAAAGATGTTTTTCTTCCACTAGGAAGAGAATAAAGGAACACACGTTGGCAATTTACAATGTGGCGGAGAGTTATGAGCGTTTAGCCTCTCCCAAAAGACTGTTGTTGCTCGGTCATCCAGAAGCCTTACAGCGCCCTTAGTGAAGATGAATGCTTCCTACAGCTTGTTTGTGGTACGTTAAAAACATAGACCTAAAGCCAAGGATGTTCTATTTTCAGAGCTAGTCAGGGATGCACCTTGAGTTTCTATGCCCAGTTCAGAGCAAAGGCAAACACTGACATTTCTGTGAGACAGTGCATAAAGTTGCAAATAGCCTCTGTGATAAAACTTGATTTAACCAAGCAAAACCTTTAAGCTCACAAGCGGCCTGTAAAATCCACCAAAGGCCAAATGTCAGGCATTGCCCTTTAAATCCCAAGTAAATGACGACAGTACTGGTGGCTTAAGATGAGAAAAGTTAAATATCTCTCACCCACACAGGTAATCTTTCCAAATGTTGTTTAATCATATATTCATAATTATCATGGTGTTTTTTAAAAAGGTTAACATTTGGAGACAACTGTTTGGCCAAAGCGTTAGGCATGATTTTCTTGAAAACCGAGTTTGCTCCCTTTGTTTCAGTGGGGAATCAGTGTGGCATTGGTTCAACTGCACAGCTGCCCAAGTGCATAAACAAGTGACTCCAATTCTTTTTATTCACCTCTCTAGGCAAAGTGCAGGATCTACACATATGCATTTGATTAAGGATATTCGCATGAGTTTGTGTTGCCAAGCTCTTCCAATGGTACAGATCTGAGAGGTGAGCAGTAAAATAGGTAAGTCTTAAGACATGCATGCATAAGGAACAATAAGTGATTTCACTTAGATGTCTCTAAATTACTCACAATTTCCCTCTTTTGTTTACTCAGTGAAAGGATTGTTTATTAAGCACCACCTGCATTAAATTATATGAGTATTCATGCACTTTGGAAATAATTAGCTTGTTGTTTATGTACCATTTTCTTTAACCTCATCAACTGTACCATTTCAGGGACATTATAAAGGGAGAAAAAAGAGCACACTATTTGGGAATAGCCTTTCTCAATCTCAAGGGGAAATATAGCTCCCTCACTTCAACTAGAAAGAATTCCCTTCATTAACTCTGCCATGTAATTCTAATTAGCAATCAAGGGGTGGGGTGATGAGAGGAGACACAGGCAAAGGAATCTCCCTTCTCTCCTAGGGACCCCAGAAAACCTGTTTACTTCAATAATATAATTTATTATTTTCATCACCAAGCATTTATTAAGTGCCATTACTGTACCAAGAATGGTGCTAAATGTTCTATGTTATTTCATTTGATCTTCACAACAGCTCTGTGGTATAGTTAGGAAGCTTTTAAAACGAGAAATCAGGATCAGAGAGGTTAAATCATTTCCTCTAACATCACACAGCTAGAAAATAAGTGGAAGAGTTGAGATTTGAATCTGGGTTTTCTGATAGCTATCTTTCAACTAATATTCTTAGTGGCTAATTGGAGGAACACATTTTAAACTATTGGCATCCCAAAACTGGAAGTACCCTTAAAACCGTATTTTTCTACCTCATGAAAGGTTATTGGGCAAATATGTAACTTCTGTCTACTGTGAGTACTCATTTTTCCTGTCTGTGGCTAGCTCTCTTGGTTCTGCACATTTGTTAATTCACTGAAAATTTTGCTTTTTCTTAACTACTACTTGTTCATCTCTGAGTTCCTACAGAAGTATAAAAGGACAAGTTTGCAGTCTAAAAATATTCAGGCAGTTTACACAAATGGCTGCTAAATTCTAGAAGAGCTCTGATTTAACCAGCTAGTAATTATAGACTTAGCTATGCCCTGGGCCCAATCATAGCCAGTGAAACATAACTTCCTACTGCATAAGCCTGATCAAAGATAATTAGAGGAGAGCACAGGTGGCAAGTCTGTACCCTGGGAGAAGAATTATAGCTGGTTTCTAGCACAAAAATTATAGGCTGGCATACTCCAGGCCAGATTTGCAAGGGCTTTAGTTCTCTTTTCTAACCTCTGGCTGCTGCCTGTCTCCAACTTACTTTTTAAATTTTAGTTCTGCCATTATTGTAGCATGCGGGGTAGTACTCCTGAGCAGGTTAGGGTAAGCCAGTAGGCAAAGAGTGAAGCAGTCCATGGCATGTTTCCCCATCAGCTTGCTCCGTTCTGCCAGTGGCCTATTGAGTCCCCCCAGCATGCTCTCTGCATTGTGTCTGCACCCCTGGCCGTGTTATTGAGACAGAGGACGTATCAACCTGATTGTTCATGATGTGCTCCTGCTGAATAGGTATTTGCGCAAGCACGCTTTTAATCTTTTATATATCTGCAGCCATTTTGTAGCTCCACATCCTCACAAGTTTCCCTTGGAATGTGGACCAAATTGCATTTGTATCTAAGGAAAATAAACTGCTGAAGGCATGAATTTTAATACCAATTCCTTGAGTTTTCTAGGCCTACATGGGAATGGCATGCACAGACATTGAAGGGATGGATACAAGACCAGGAATAACAAACCAGCATAGTTTCTAGGATCATATTATTGTCTCTAATTTGTAGAAAATTGGGCTGGACATGGTGGCTCACACATGTAATCTCAGTAATTTGGGAGGCTGAGGCAGGCAGATCACTTGAGGTCAGGAGTTCAAGATCAGCGTGGACAACATGATGAAACCTCCTTACTACTAGAAATACAAAAATTAGCTAGGCATGGTGGTGTGCGCCTGTAATTCCAACTACTTGGGAGGTTGAAGCAAGAGAATTGCTTGAACTCGGGAGGTGGAGGTTGCAGTGAGTCGAGATTGCGCCACTGCGCTCCAGCCTGGATGACAGTGTGAGACTCCATCTCAAAAAAAATGTAGAAAATTAACAAATATAGAGCTAAGTCATATCAACAAAGGACAGCCTTGGAAGATTCTCTGTGGAAGCAAATATTCATAATTCTGAAGCATACATGAAGTTCTTAAACTATTGAAACACAGAACACAGGTACTCCAAATCTCTTCCATCTGATTTTCCATTCACTCACTAATGATTGTTTTATTTTCCTCCATTGTTATGCATTAGATGAAAAAAATAACCATATTTCAACCCTATCATTCACTACTTATTTTATGCTAATTTATACTGATATAAAACCAGGCAAAATACAAAGACAAAAAGAACCACTTCAACTCTAATAATCACAATTATTTTGAAACTGAGAAGTGTTTGAATTTACATCCTCACAAATACTGAGACAACACAAATATGGGAGCTAAGTGTATGCATTTTGATTACAATTCAGTATTCATAATTAAAGGAAACATTAGGCATCCAATTCAAATGTTTGTTCCTGTATATAATACAGAATACCAACATTATGTGCTGGAAAATGAATGAGTAGAAAATACATTTTCCCTTTCATTGATTCATATGCTAGAATGAAGAATTGCTATTTGATACGTGTACCTCAATTACATTTATTTTGCAAAAGGCAATGTTCACTTAGAAAATCTCACTTAGTTCTAGTTGCTTCTATTTCGAGATAAGATCAATGTGTAACTGTTGAAAAGATAGACTATTTCTGGACTCAGAGAGAGGAGCATCACACACTGGGGGCAGTTGTGGGGGCCTAGGGGAGGGACAGCAGGGGGTGGGAAGGGTGGTGAGGGATAACATGGCGAGAAATGCCAGATATAGTATGCACCTATGCAGAAACCCTGCATGATATGTACATGTACCTTAGAACCTAAAGAATAATTAAAAAAAAAATTTAGTTTAGGATGGGTGCGGTGGCTGACACCTGTAATCCCAGCACTTTGGGAGGCCTAGACGGGTAGATCACAAGGTCAGGAGATCAAGACAATCCTGGCTAACATGGTGAAACCCTGTCTCTACTAAAAATAAAATAAAAAATAGCTGGGTGTGGCGGCATGTGGCTATAGTCTTAGCTAATCAGGAGGCTTAGGCAGGAGAATCACTTGAACCCGGGAGATCGAGGTTGCAGTGAGCTGACATCGCACCACTGCACTTCAGCCTGGGCAACAGAGCAAGACTTCATCTCAAAATAAAAAAAAAAATAGTTTAATATTTATAAAAATCCTCTTTGTAACATAGTTTAGTTACACTTTCCATGTTTTTTATTTCCTGAATTATAGTCCTTTTTCTATTTCTTCTTTTCTTTTTTTTTTTTTTTTTTAACAGAGTCTTGCTCTGTCACCAGGCTGGAGGGCAGTGGCATGATCTCCACTCACTGCAACCTCCGATTCCCTGGTTCAAGTGATTCTCCTGCCTCAGCATCCCGAGTAGCTGGGATTACAGGTGTGCACCACCATGCCCAGCTAATTTTTGCATTTTTTAAGTAGAGGCAGGGTTTCACCATGTTGGCCAGGATGGTCTCGATCTCTTGACCTCATGATCCACCTGCCTAGGCTTCCCAAAGTGCTGGGATTACAGGTGTGAGCCACCACGCCCAGCCTTTTTCTATTTCTTTACATATTTTTTACTTTTATTATTGGAATATCAAAACATGTATAAAATAAAAAAATTCAAAGCAGGATCTCAAAAAGATATTAGCACTCCCATGTTCAATACAGCATTATTCACAATAACCAAGAGGTGGAAGCAAGCTAAGTGTTTATCAACAGATGAATGGATAAAGAAAACATGATATATACATACAATGGGATATTACTGAGCCTGTAAAAAGGAAATCCTGTCACATGCTGCAACATGGGTAAACTTCAAGAACATTATGCTAAGTAAAATAAACCAATCACAAAAGATGAATACTATATGTTACGGTAGCTCTAGGAAATCAAGCAGAGATGGTGTCTATTTCATTCCCTGCTGTATTCCCAGAATGGTGGTTTCCAGGGGTTAGGGGAAATGGGTATAGAGGTTCAGTTTCACAAGATGAAAAAATTCTAGAGATTTGTTGAACAACAATGTAAATATACTTATTACTGCTAAATAGTATGGTTAAAAATGTTTAAGAAGGCACATTTATTTTTGTTTTATTTATATTGTATATATTTTAAAGCATACAACATTTAAAGCATACACTTGGTATACAGTGATACCAAGTGAAGTACTTACAAAAGTTAAACAAATTAACCTATACATCTTACATAGCTACTTTTTGGTGCTAAGAGCACCTTATTCCTTCTACCCTTACTACTTTCTGAGTATATTTCCTGTGTACAATACAATATTACTAACTGTAGTCATCATGCTGTATATTAACTCTCTAGACTCATTCATGCTACATAATCATAACTTTATATCCTTTGACCTTTAGGCCCCATTTCCCCTCCCTCTCAGCCCTCTGCCCCTGGTAACCAGTATTCTACTCTGTGTTTCCATGTATTCCACATTTTAAAGATTCTATACATAAGTGGGATCATGTGGTATTTGCCTTCCTGTGTCTGGCTTATTTCACTTAGCATAATGTTCTCCAGGTTCATCTATGTTGTTGCAAATGTCAGGATCTCCGTTTTTGAAGGCTGAATAATAGTCCACTGCATATGTATACCACAATTTCTCTACCCATTCATCTGTGGTCAGACACTTTGGTTGTTTCCATGTCTTGAGTATTGTGAATAATGCTACAGTAAATATGGGAGCACAGATAACTTTATAAAGTGCTGATTTCATTTGGGTCATATGATGGTTCTATTTTTAATTTTTTTGAGGAACCTCCATACAGTTTCCCTTAATGACCATACCAATTTACATTCCCACCAATACATTTTTTTTTCTAACAAAATTAAAAATTAATTAAAAAAAAGATGAGGTTGGCTCGGGTGACATGGTGAAACCCCATCTCTATAAAAAAATGCAAAAATTAGCCAGGCATGGTGGAGCACACCTGTGGTCCCACCTACTAGGGAGGCTGAGGCAGGAGGATAACTTGAGCCCAGGAAGTGGAGGTTGCAGTCATGCAATGAGCCAAGATCACTGTACTCCAGCCTAGGCAACAGAGTGAGACCCTGTCTCAAAACAAAACAAAACAACGGAACAAAAAAGATGAGTAGAGAGGGTTCCTAGTCCAATATGATTGGTGTCTTTATAAGAAGATGGCTATGTGAAGACACAGACACATAGTAAAAATGCTGTATGATGCTAAAAGCAGAGATTGAAGTTATGCAGCTGCAAGCAGAACACCAGATGGTTGGTAAACTACCAGAAACTAGCAGGGAGCAAAGAAGGACTCCTCCACAGGTTTCAGAGGGAACAACATAACCCTGCCAACACCTCAATTTTGGACTTGTAGTCTCCACAACTGCAAGAGAAGAAATTTGTTTGTTTTAAGCCACACAGTTTATGGTATTTTGTTATGGTAGCTCTAGGAAATCAATATAAGCATCGATGGTGTCTATTTCATTCCCTGCTGTATTGCCAGCATCCAGCCCGGTGCCTGGCACATAGAAGGTGCTCAATAAATATTTGTTGAGTAAAAAAATGTACAAAAGTAGACAGAATAGCAGTAGTGTGCTGGTAAATGTTTTGACAACTGGTTTTGAAGGAGGAGGCTGTTTTGTAGCATGTGTTGATTTTCATGTTGTAAATAATCCCACCATGATCGATTTCAAGCTATGAATGTGATGTCAAAATTTCTGGAATATAAAAAAATGGGCTCTTGTGAGCAGGAAGGTGGAGATCCAGCACACTACTGCTAGTGTGATGAGTCCTCATGTACTTATCACCCAGCTTAAACAATTATCAACTCATAGTCAGTCTTGTTTCATCTCTACCCTTACACATTTCTCCCTACCTTTATTATTTCAAGGCAAAATCATATTTTGATGAATTAAATTTGATGAAATGAAGTTCATCAATAACATTTTAGTATGTATCTCTAAAATATAAGGACACTTAAAAATAACCATAATACTACTATTGCACTTGCAAGTTGACAATTTCTTAATCAAATATTGGGTCAGTGTTCATATTTCAAATTACTTCATACATACCATTTTCTCTGTTGCTTCTTTAACTCAGCACCCAAAAAAGAACCAGATTTTTTGATTATTTCCTAGGTATCTTAAGTCTTTTAATCTATAAGTCATTTCTCTATCTCTTAATTTATTCTAATCTGTTTCTTCATGAAACTGGATCATTTGTCCTGAAGTTTCCAACTATGTGGTTTTGTTGATTTTCTATCAGAAGCACACAAAATCTGGTTGTCTCTTTAGAATGTTAGCCACCCACCATTGGTGATCAGTATCTACACACATTAACTGACTTAAGGGTTGCAAAATGGTGACATTCTAATTCTGTCATCCCTTCTTTATTTATTAGCTGGAATACTTCCACAGTAAATAAAACTTTCCTATATCTTCCATTTGGTTACCTCGAGATACGGGGTATATAGGCAAGGCAGGATGAGTGCTTGAGTTCTTCCCCCTATTTGTCATCTTTCAAGATAATGAATTGGTTTACTTGCATCCTCCAACAGTGACCAATTTTATTTCCTTTAGCCTCATTATGAAATCATATATTTAAGTATATTTGATGGGCTTCAATCCATTGCAGCTAGTATTTTTATTGATACTGGAATTATCCCATCCCTGGCAACTGGGACTTTTCAATCTGGCTTCTGACTCCTTTTGACATGGTCTTAGAAGTCTTTGATAGCTTCCTTCATGTCTGGTATAACAAGATGTTCCAGTCTCAACATATACATTTCCTGCTCAGTCCTGAAGTCAGCCATTTCTTCAAGGAGAAATGGTTCCTTTTAATGAAAAATGTTATTAGAAACCAAAATCAGGGAATTTGGTATGCTCATTATTACTGAGCTGGATTTTGTTTTCAGATCTTTTCAGTGAACAAAGCTAGGAAATCATTATATATTCAACTAATATTTTCATTTCAAATTCAAGACTGTTAATTTCAAATTCAAATTAACATCTTCTGTCTTTATCCGTTTATTTTGCCTATGGTTTTTTGGCATGTAAAATTTGAAAAAAAGTTTATATAATAAAATTTATCTTCTTTTGCTTTTCAATTTTGAGTCATAGAAAGAATCTTCTCTTTCCCAGGTTATAGAGAAATTCACACATATTTTCTACTACTGATACTGTTTTTTGTTCATTTAAATCTCTGATCCAGTAGGAATTTATACTGTTGATGGTGTGAGGAATGAACCCAATTTTACCTTTTGTCCTTATGGCTATCTAGTTATCTCAATAGCATTTATTAAGAAGCTTAAATTTTCCTCGCTGATTTGAGGTGCTGATTTCATTATAAACCAAGCTTGCATATATAATTAGATCTATTTCTACATTTTATATTCTATTATTGGTCTGTCTTATCATTCAATTTTAATTATAGAGGTTTTAATGGTGTATTTTAATATCAGATGGAGTTAGTACACCTCCCCTGGGTTCTTATTTTTCAGGAGTTTCTTGGCTATTCTTATTTGTTTCTTTCTCCCAAATTAACTTTGTAATTATGAATTACAGTTTTTAATAAAGTATATTTAACCATCTTGCAGGTAACCTAATATTAGTTTCCTTTATTAGAAAAAGAACTTAATTGACTTGGCACAGTGACTCATGCTTGTAATCCCAGTACTTTGGGAGGCAGAGGTGGATGGATCACTTCAGCTGAGGAGTTTGAGACCAGTCTGGGCAACATAGTGAGACTCCCATCTCCACAAATAATTAAAGATTAGCCAAGGATTGTGGCATGTGCCTATAGTCCTAGCTACTTGAGAGGCTGAGGTGGGAGAATCACTTGAGCCTGAAAGGTCAAGGCTGTAGTGAGCCGAAATCATGCCATTGCAGTCCAGCCTGGGTGTCAGGGCAAGACCCTGACTCAAAAGACAAAGAAAGGAAAGTAGTTATAATGCATTTTTGTTAAGAGGCTTCAGAAAGAGTTTTCTTCTTCTTCCTCCTCCTCTTCCTCTTCTTCTTCTTACGTCTCCTCCTCTTCCTCTTCCTCTTTTGACAGGTCTTGCTGTATTGCCCAAGTTGGGGTACAGTGGCATGATCATCACTCACTGCAGCCTTGAACTCTTGTGCTCTAGGTATCTTTCTGCCTTAGCCCTCCAAGTAGGAAAGAGTTCATTTTTAACAAATGATTTCTATTTTTACGTTGAAATCTCTAATTCATTTGGAATTTATCCTGGTTTGTGGTATAAGTTTTTTCTTCCATTTGGAAGACTGAAAGGCAAGATAGGGTATAGGAATGAGACCTCAAACTGTTGCTGGAGTTATGAGTCAACAGAATCATTGTTAAATTTCATTCATAGTAGAAACAATTAGACCTACTATCTCTGTACAGTTTGCACTCTGTACTTCACCACCATTGATAGGAATCACTGCTCAACAGGAAGCCCTGTAGATTAGTCACTTCTCAAGGTCAAGCTGAATGTATATTGCTAAGGCAGGGAATGATTACCTTAAAATTTTCCTAGTTTATTTTACTGTGGGGTTAGGATGTTGATTGTAGTTTTACTCTGTGGTAATACATTGGAATCTGCTTTGTGCAGACACTGACTAACATTTATCTGTTCATTTGAATCTTTATTGAATAACTAGAACTGTTTTTATGGGATAACTGTTAATAAGCAGAATTGCACTGACAGAAATAAGACAGACACAATTTGATGAAAGAGAGTGGTGGAAAAGCTCAGAGCACACATGGGACACACAGCCTTGCACTGGAAAGTTCCAGTTTCTCTGAACATTTTGTGCAGAATGGCCACTCTTGCTAAAAAAGTAAAAAATACACACACACAGAGAAGTTGGTTCTGCCAACCAGCTGTGTGAATGATAAAATGCATCCCATGCTCCTTGATTTTCACTATTCTGCTCCCCCAATTTCTGTTATACAGGCATGTTGATCCCTACCTCAAACATTGTGTTTGAGGCCCTCACTGGAGAATTCCATCTTGAAATAACTTTGGTCAGCTTCTGTTGAAGAGTAGTTGAAGATATTTGAGAGACAGCTACTAAGACGTTAAGCACACACTCCCTCAAGTTCTCTAAATACAGTTGGACATAATATCCATGACTCTTATTGAGAGGTAGTATAATAAATGATCATATAAAGCAATTCTATATCTTTCAGAGAATGATTTATTGAAAATGATTGCAATATTTCTTGTCTTTAAGAATTCTTGTGAGAAATGCCATGTTGAATTTAGTACCTGGAAAAAAATTTAGTTCTATGGAAGAATCAGAGTTGTTGAGACAGCAAGAGCTATGGATTTTTTAGGGGGAGGAGTTGGCTTGGCTTGGCTATTTTTGGACCTCAGGATGTTCGGAGGGAAACTGAATACTCAATTACTGAATACTGGATAGTAGTTATTTCATATCTGATTCCTGATAAATTCACTTTTCCTGTCTCTATGACAGATTTGATGTATGTAAGTCACAGCTTTTTAAAATTATCTTTGGTACATGTATCCATGTACTTTAAAAACTATAAATTGTATCAAACCTTTTCAGAAGCAAGTGCAGTACAGTGTATAAATAAGTTAAAAATAAATAAATAAGTAAATAGATAAATAAACCAGACATCTTACAGCAAGAAGGGATGTTTACTTAAATATTTATCATATGTATTTTCCACTCAACTAAACTGTTACTTTTGACTTGGGCATCCCAAACTGTGGAAGGGTATTTTTTATCCTTCCTTAGTTTTTACAGGCTTCTTCTATGTCTAGAATAGGGCAAAACATTTTCCTATCTTCTCTTCTTTTTCTTTTTTTGGGGGAAGAGGGACAGTGGTTATTGCTCCTTTAAATTTGGACTCTTTCATTATCAACTTATCTTCAGTCATAGAAAGTTCATTTGATGCAAGACAGTATCTTGTCAGAGGGGAGTATTGTGTGTTGGCATAAACAGCTTGCTTCATGTGTCACCCTAATTCCCAAAGGCTTACTGTTACAACAGGTGATTTTAAGCACCAATAAATAGATGGAGGAGGCATGAAGCAGATGAGAGCCAGGGAAGCTGGCAGTAACAGTTAGTAGGTGGAACAGACTAAGGGGAGGAGAACTGACCAAATAAGTGTGCATGTGGCAGAGTGGTCCAAGTAATGGGGCTGGGCTGGAGCTACATCCCCTGAAATAATAGAAGAGAATAAACCACATTCAGAGTATTTCCACCTTTCAGTTTCAGCTCAAAATCATCTTCTGAGTTGAGCTTCCCTGTGTCTCTCCTCACCACTCGTTCCCAAGGCACAAATAATCTCTGCTTTATATAACACAATATAGCACATCATTCACACCACTTTTAAGGCACTTACGGTTTTTTACTGTATTTGTGGATATGTGTCCTTCTCTCCTAGAATGTATGTCCCTTGATAACAATTTATTCACCTTTATTGCTTAGAGGCCCAGCTCTATTCCTGGACTGCAGAGTTGTTAGTAGTTGTTTGCAGAATAATAAATGCCATGATGAGGAATAAATAGGGCAGACTGAATCTCTTCTGCCTATTCAGTGTTGATTGGCTTCTCACACTAATGGGCCTGACTATTGGCCTATGAAAGAGTTGGATACCTGGAAACCATAATTTCTCCCATTTAAGTTATCCCAGAACTCATGTCTCAAACCTTTTAGATGATACACAAAATGAAGTTTCCTTCTTTGGGGTGGGTAAAGGTATCTTGGTACTTGGGAAGTTGTGACTCATGTGTCTTGATAGGCATTAGGCTTTGGGGGGAGGAATGTTGCCTTTCAGACCATTTTTACATTTACTTACTGGATAACATGTCAAGGAAAGAGTGAAATGGCCCCTTCCCCATGTCTCCATGTTGACGTCACTTCAGTAGGGATGACAGCTTTTGTTTTGCCAGGCCCTGCCAAAAGTTCTATTCAGTGAGAGCTTCCTGTCCTGCAGAAGTCAACTTTTGCTTACAGTGGGACTGGTAACTTAATTTGTTCTTCCTGATTGTTTTTCTTCAAGTTTGCTATAAACTCTGGCTGACCACTCCAGTCCTCCTGGATGAGCCTGGGCCACACTTCTTTCCCATTTGGTTGGGCACAGAGTTCCTTTTTATCTCTAGTGCTACTTCACTGAAAAAGTGTACAGTGGAGGGGTAAGGGTCTTGTGAAAGGAACTTCCTGAAGAGACAAGTAAATATCTCCTCACATGACATTCATCTCCAGAGTCACTGTCTCAGGAGCAATAAGGTTTTTGTATTTGTTATAACATTTCTAAAGATCTTAAAAATTTCCTCACAATGAGCCAGCTGTCTGTACTTTCATGAAGGAAACAGTTGGCCATGGGTATTCCTGGCCTCTCCCCAATCAAAACTTCAAGTCCCAGGCATTCAGACTATCTGCTTCCTTTGACTTATCAAAATGTGTTTGCAGGAAAGGATCTTATATAGGTCATTTTCTTTTCAAAATTATTTATATATTTATTAGAGACAGAGTCTCACTCTGTCACCTAGGGTTGAGTGCAGTGGTGTAATCATACCTCACTGTAACCTCAAATTCTCAGATTCAAGGGATCCTAACATTTCTGCCTCCTGAGTAGCTGGGACTACAAGTGCTTACTACCATGCCCATCTATTTTTTTTTAAATTTTCTGTAGAAATAGGATCTTACTATGCTGGCCTAGTCTGGTCTGGAACTCCTGGCTTCAAGTGATCCTCCTGCCTTGGCCTCTCAAAGTACTGGGATTATGGTGTGAGCCACTGCACCCAGGATAGGTCATTTTCTTATTTGCATTAAAGTTCAATGTCATCTTTTTCCAGACTTGTTTTCATATTATCTTATCTCCATTTGTTGACTAAATGGCTTCTTGCACCCTGCCTTTTTTATTCAAATTCAAGTATCAAAAAATAATTAGATTGGCCGGATGTGGTGGCTTATACCTGTAATCCCAGCACTTTGAGAATACAAAGCAGGAGAATTGTTTGAGTCCATGAATTTAAGACCAGCCTGGGCAACATAGCGAGACACCGTCTCTACAAAAAAAAAAAAAATTAGAGAAAGAATCACATTGTACACCTTAAATATATACAATTTAATTTGTCAATTATACCTCAGTAAAGCTGGGGTAAAATAAATAATTAGGGGAGATTGAAAATTAGGTGACAATTCTATGGGTATCTTTATACTCCACCTAAGTGCCCAGATATGTAAAACATCTAGAATTAGGAGCCAGATTTCCTGAACCCCTATATAATGCCCATTATGCCTAAAAAACTATTGAGTAACACATCTTCTAGGGGCTAAAGATCATGTTCTCTTGTAGAGCAATGCCTCCACCTGAGAAAATGTTCTTATAATTTAATTGATCATTGCAAGCTGGACATTGTTCCAAGACAAGCAAATACTGTCGTGTCATTGAAGGTTGGATCACTGACTGAGATATGTATCCTGAAGTATGAAGGTGGAGAAATGGAGCCAGGAGCCAAGGAATGTGGGCAGCCTCTAGAAGACAGAAAGGGTGAGAGACTGTATTCCGTCTTAAAGCTTCCAGAAGGAATGCAGCTGGACTGACACCTTGATACACATTGATTTTTTATGACTTCTGACCTCCAGAAGTATAAGGTAATCAATGTGTATTATTTTAAGCCACTGAGTTTGTGATAATTTGCTCTATCAACTACAGAAAATGAATACAGAATCCATGCTTTTCATCACTATGCCTTGCTGTCTTGGATGGCTACAAAAAGAGAGCCTGTGGAATTACAGGGTCATCCTAAGGAAAAATAGAAAAACATGGCCATAGGCTGTGCACGGTGGCTCACACCTGTAATTCCAGCACTTTGGGAGGGTAAGGCAGGTGGCTCACTTGAGACCAGGAGTTTGACACCAGCTTGGCCAACATGGTGAAACCTTGTCTCTACTAAAAATACAAAAATTAGCCAGGTTTGGTGGTATACGACTATAATCCCAGCTACCCTGGAGCCTCAGGCATGAGAATCACTTGAACCTGGAGGCGGAGGCTGCAGTGAACTGAGATCATACCACTGCACTCCAGACTGGGTGACAGAGCAAGATCCTGTTTCTAAATAAATAAATAATTAAATAAAAAGAAGAAAAAAAGAAAAACATGACCATTTGGTGGATATGACCGACCAGTATCTATGTGCAGTGCAACAGGGGTTTAGTTTTGCTTTCTACCTTTAAACATGATCAAAAAAAATCTTTGATCATTTTTGAAAACCATATGAAAGAGAGAGAGAGAAAGAGAGAGAGAGAGAGAGAACCATCATACTCAAAATTAATACTTTGAAAATATTATAATTACTGTGGTATTTGGTATCCATCCACTAGATGTCAGGAGAGACAACGTCAAGGCTCCTACTCTGCTTCAACCTTCTACTTACGTAGCATTCCTGATAAAACTGAAAAGCAAACCATTGTAGAAACCATATGATAATTTACATGTAAAATGCAGGCAAGGTACAATAAACATTTTAAATGAGTATATGTGTCAAAATCTAGACTTAGTCTGTGGTCTCATGAGACCAAATATAGCCAGCTCTTTTAAATAGCTTATGGTGGCACACAGAGGGTATTCTCAGCGTTTCCCAGTATCCTGTGGCTTAACCTGTACTTTTTGCACTTTTGAATAACACCTCACCCAGAAAGCTTCTCAGCAGTCTACCTACCACAAGGGAATTTGCTTTACTGGCTTTGTGTAAGTTAGATCATTTTTGTGGCTTTTTCTAAAACCCGTTTCTGGCTGCCTTCTTAGTGTTCATATGAGAGAAGCCATTGTGTCTTGAGTGATATTTAATTTACTTATTCAGAAGGCTTAAGTAATTTCCCCTATATCCTGTCTGTTCACTGCTTTTAAATGGGTCAGCATGGTTCTGATTGACCACAGTTCCCTTTTAAGTCACATTTCTTTTGGTTTGCTCTTGGGGCAGAATAGGTGGGTCTGTTAGGAGAGCAGTCAAGGGTAGGACTGTAATAAAGATCATAAATAGCAAAAGTTAAAGTCAATGATGTCACATGATTCATTTGCATGGCGTTAGGGTCAAGAGAGCAGAAAAGTGAGAAACAAAAGCAACAACAAAAAAAGGAAAGGGCTTCTTGCTGAACTGTGGGGTGTGTGTGTGTGTGTGTGTGCGTGTGTGTGTGTGCACGTGTGTGCTGGGTCGATTCCCAGGAAAGAAAGTAGTCATTGATTCTCCTGTGGCATACCTGACCACAAATTGCCCAAGACATCCCCTTGGTTGTAGACAGAGCCTGAATCCCTTATCAAAAAATTGAATCAGAGCTTCTAATAAAATGATTCTATCCCAATACAATGGAAAGCTGAATTTTTATAGTTACCTCTTTAATTCCTCTTATTCTATCTCAGTGTCATTAGTGTCAAGAGATCTTTTCAGGTAGCATATTCTTCCTTAAGGTACAGTATAACTTTTTAAGTTTTCTTCTTTTTCTATTCATGAACCTTGGCTGAATGTTATTTTATATTTGTAGGGCTATGTGGATTTTCTTCTCTCCTAACGTACAGATGCTCTCAGATCATTGTTTGACTTTGATAGCTTAGCATTCTCTTTCCATAGTCAAAAAATCAGTTACCTTGCCTTCCATCTGCTGGCTTAGGCTTTCATTCACTGATCCAAAGCTTGTTGGAACATGGATATTTGGAGCTATTATTCTCCCATATATCTACTTTTTAAGGGATCTTTTAACTTTGATCACTTTTAAATAAGTTTTGAATAACAAATACATGCGTATGGTACAAAACCCAAGCAGTAAAAATAAGTAAATACATTTAAAAAACTCAAAAAGTGAAAAGTTGTCCTGTCTTTCTAATCACAATCATTCAATTTCCTTTCCCAGGGCAATAATTACAACCAATTTCTATTTATTCTCCAAAGATATTCTCAGCATTTAAATATACTGTACAAAATAATAACATACTTTATACACTCATCAACACTCAACTTTTTTCATTTAGCATTATTTTGGTGGTAGTTCATATCAGTACATGCAAAAATGCCCAATTCAATGTATGGATGAGCCATAATTTGTTGACGGATGTCTAGATGGTTTTCAATTTTTTTTTTTTTTGCTAATAAAAACATTGCTCTAATGCTTATTTTTGTAAGGTCTTTTTGCTCATATGGGAGTATATCTGTAGGGTAAATTCCTTGAATGGAAATTGCTGTGTCAAAGGGTGGGGGTATTTTTAATTTTGATAGAAATTACCAAATTGTCTATTGCGATCAAAATAATTATTAATCCCATCAGCAATGTATGAGAATGCCCATTTCCCCATACTCTTGCAACAGAATGTTATTTTTATCTTTCTTTATCTGATACATATTGTAGTTGTACATATTCTAGATTTAGTTTGCTCATTTTTGAGACTGAACATATTTCATATGTTTTTTTTTTTTTTTTTTTTTTTTTTTTTTTTTTTTTT
>NW_016107760.1:1696665-1697768 GCF_001604975.1 Cebus imitator
ATTGATCACTCTTTGCTTTTGCTTTTATGGCTTCTGGGTTATATGGCATCTTAGATCTTTCCCACCTTGAAATTACAAAATAAATTGCCCACATTTTATTCTAGTATTTTTATGGTTCTAGTACTTCAGATTCAAATATTTAATCAATTTGGTATAAGGCATGAGATTTAAAAATATAGTTTTAAAATCATTATTTTCCCCTTATTATATAAATATAGTTGCTCGTTGTAAAAAAATTTAGAGGTACCAAAAAGCTAAAAGAAATAAAAATTATCTCTCATGTTATCACCTAGAAATAACTACTGTTAACTTTTTTGCAATTCCTTTTTTCTTTTTTCCATATATAGAAACAGCTTTTTTCTTACAAAACTAGAGTCATGTTATATATAGAGTCACATTATATATATAGTTTAGTATCCTGCCCTTTTTAAACTTAAGACTGTATCATGAGAAGATTTCCCATGTCAACTGTACTTATTCTTGAAATAGAAACACTTACTGTCTATCTGGGCCTGTCCATCTGCATTTACAGTTGATCCTTGAACAACAGGGGTTTGAAACAGCAAAGGTCCACTTACATGTGGACTTTTTGTTCAATCAAATGAGGAACAAAAGTATTTCTGGGATGCAAAACTGCCTGTAAGGAGGGCCAACTTTTCCTATACAGTGGTTCCACAGGGCCAGCTGTGGGACTTGAGTGTGCAAAGATTTGGGTATATGCAGGTGTCCTGGAATCAATCCCTTATGGACACTAAGGGACAGCTGCGTTTTAAGGCTTAATTTGAAAGCTGTGGCATGATAAAAACTGTGTCTGTGCAAATGGTTACGACTAGTGTTTGGGCATTCCCTTTTTTTGGTGGATACCCAGCAAATACTTACTGATAATGTCATAGTTTCCTTTCCATGTTTTGAATCCATGATTAAAAGTTAAGTACAGATACACTTAATTTGGGACCAGATTCCATTCTTTATATAATGCTCCAAGAATAAATCACAGTGTTGTATCAGGTAAATATTCAATAAAATTTTGATCTAATACCACCTTTACACTGAACTATATACCAAATCGTTATTTTCTGTGAACGATTTTACTTTTTTTTTTT
>NW_016107760.1:1698038-1722653 GCF_001604975.1 Cebus imitator
GTGATCCACCCGCCTCGGCCTCCCAAAGTGCTGGGATTACAGGCTTGAGCCACCGCGCCCGGCCTGAACAATTTTACTTTTAAATTTATACCTCATTTAATGAAGTAATCATGTAATAATTAAACAGACAATGCAAACAGACTATGGTGGGAAAAGATTTGATTTCCAATGAGGGGCTAATGCAAGCCTTTATGGAACAAGTGACATTTGATATGGAACTGGATGGAATTTGACAGATAGAGATAGCTATGGGAAATGCAAGACACTTCTGGCAGAGGGGATCAAATGTGCTAAAATCCAGAAGTGGAAATATACCAGATATGTTCAGTAGATCGTCAGCAGTCCAGTTTGACTGGTGCAGAGGTTGCATGAGTTAGAACAGGGAGAGGCTAGGTTTACAAATTAGCTGGGTAAATGCAAAGTGTAACCAAGGCTTTGAAAGACAGACTAAGGAGCTGATACTTAAAAAATTTTTTCTTTTTCTTTATAAGTTTATTTCCCCTTTAGTCTTTCTGTCTCAAAAAGTTGATACATTTTTCGGCATTAGAGTGATTAAAGGTTTTCACCTTTTTACTATGGAAAATGTTGAACATATACAAAAGTAAACAGAACAATATGGCAATTCCTCATGCAGCTATCATCCTGCTGCAGCAATTGTCATCTTATGGCCACTCTCATTTAATCTCATGCCCCATTTCCCCCATATTGTTTGGAAGCAAATCCTAGGCATTCTATTGTTTCATATATGTGTCCCTAAAACATAAATATTTTTTATAAAAACATAACCACAACACCATGATCACACAAAAAACTAAGATTTCCTTAGCATGATTTAAGGGTTTTGAAGAAAGTGTGCCGTAAGCAGTATGGTGCTCAGCTAAGTTAATCAACTTAGCTTCATGTTCCATTGAGAGCTATCTAAATGTAGCTAACATAAATGAGTTATTTTTTTATGAGTGGTGAATGCTATTAATCACTTTGCTGACACAAAGTCATTTAGGGATGTTTTTAAAAAGCATGCAATTACGTCAGAAGCAGAGCCTAGAAATGATGTTTTTCAGAAAGAAAAATGTCATAGTCAATTTTAATTAAAATAAAATGCACAAAATAATTTCTCAACCTTTTAAAATCTTTCATATAATTAACAGGGTTCCATTTTCTTCAATATAGTACCACTAGCTAGAACTGGCCAAGGAAAAGAGAGGTTTTTCTTTGTGGGGTTTTTTTTTTTTTTCAGACTAAGGTCAAAGATAGATAATTAAAGGAAAGGAAGGAAATAAATAGCTCAGTATTGCAATAAATTGTGTCCTTCTAAAGAAACTGCATTACATTAGAATAGATTATTATCTGGGGGATGGTTGGAAAAGTCCTGCTATAATGGTGGAAATGCAATTACATTGTGTTGGATGTTGATGAAGAGAAGGCCATTGAAACCCCAAAGCCTCCTTATTCCCCTGGGTGCCTTCATCCCTGTGACATTAGCCACCTGGAGCCCTGTTTGTTCAGTTGCCCATCTGATAGAATATCCAATCTCCTCATTTCCTGTGCTGTGGAAAATTATTTTATTCAGCAAGTGACTGAACTCTTCTTTGGAATGGAAATCGCTGATGTATTTGAGACAATGTTTTTGGCATAAAGCAAAGATGAATCTTAGACTCCTTTCTCTAGCAGACCTTGCCCAAAACTCACTGATTTTTTAAAAAGGAAGACAATAGAAGGTCTGATTCTGTTTGATAAAGCAGAGATTATTTAAGAAGGTAAGTAGTTTCTTACCTTCTTAAATTTCTTTACTTGAATTTCTGAAGATTTACTCTAATAAGGTGGAAGAGGAAAAACAAGGCATCTATAGGAATAGCTGTTACTGCTACTAAATTTTAGTTGTAATTCAGTCCCTCTGTGAGGTCACAAAGGCTTTCAAATCTAGAAGGACAATTGTAAATTGTAGTGAGAGGCTGATACATGCTCTGAATGACTTTCCGTTCAAGATGGATAGAAAATGGGATATACACACTTAAAAAAAAAACTTGTACTTTCTTTGAAATACAGTAGTCCCCACGAGAAATAGACGCTTTTGAGCGTAGGAGGCAAAACTTGGCATATATTTTTATCTTCACTCGTTTTCTTATCCTAACAGGCCTTGCCTTTGCTTTTTGGGTTAATTGCGTGTTCTCTATTGTTCTGTTATTAACTACACTAAGGTTATACAACGCTAGCTTTTCTAGATCATAAAGCTCACGTTTCCTCTGCACAGCATGAAGATAGAGCAAAGATTTCAACAGATTAGATTAGGTAGATGTGAACTCTGGTAACATCCCCATTCTCTGTAGTTTAGACTGCCAATAATCTTGGATGGCCTTTCTGGAAGATGACCAGAACCTGGAAGGGAAAAAAGAAGGCCTTTAAGAGGTCAAAATAACTATCATCAAGTCCATGGACTTTATCCTGTAGGAGAAGCATCAAGAGAGGCAGTCAGATCTTAACTTTACTCAGTAACCTTATTTTGTACACAATTCTAATAGACTTCATTATCTGGTTTGCTGGCCCACAGCAAATTAGATGAGAGGCTATTAGCAGCAGCTCCACTGAGAATCAGGAGAAATAACAGCCAAAATCTTGAATGCAAGGGTGGAATAGAATTTTAAAAGACATATGCAAAAACTGGGAAAAGCTTAGGAGTCAGAGGCCATTGAGTGAAAGACAAAAAATCATATGGGCCATAACAGCCTTGAGTGTTATCTCCACCTGTTAAGGTAGGGACTCTCTTGCCTCTCTATATGTATTCTCAGTACTTAGAACATGAAGTGGTATAAAGTAGACACAGCTTTTTTTCTTTCTGGAAGCCATACATTAAAGCAGGATCCCAGTATAACCCAATAGTGCTTATAATGCTAGACCCAAGCCATCAAACTATAATTAGGTTATATTCACTTTACTCTGATTAAGAAGGCAGGAAAAAAACCATCTTGGAAAATGTGATTGAAAACACTTGGGTAAATACCTAGTAGTGGAATTGCTGGAATGTATGGCAAGTTTATGTTTAACTTTATAAGTTAAACATACTGAACTGTTTTCCGAAGTGGCTGTACCATTTTGAATTTCTACCATCAATATGTGAGATTTCCTGTAGTTCTGTACTCTTGCCAGCACTGGGTATTTTCAGTTTAATTTTTAAAAAATATTCTAATAGGTACACAGTGGTATATCATCTTGGTTTTAGTCTGTGTTTCCTTAACAAGTAATTATATTGGCCATCTTTTCATATGCTTATTTGCCATCAGTATATCTTCTTTGATGAAGTGTCTGTTGAAATATTTTGACTTTTGTGAAAAATTGGAATATTTATTTTCTTATTATTGAGTTTTCAGAGTTCTTTATATGTACTGGATATAAGCCTTTTGTCAGATAAGTATTCACCCAAGTGAAATAAAAACTTATATTTATACAAAATCCTATATGCCAATGTCTATAGCAGCTTTATTCATAACTGCTAAAAACTGGAAACCACTCAAATGTCTTACAACTAGTGAATGGTCACAAGTTTTAGGACATTCATAAAGTAGAATCCTACTCAGCAACAAAAATGAACAGACAGCTGATTCACATAACAAAATGGATGAAACTCCAATGCTTTATGCTAAGTGAAAGAAGCTGCATACTGTATAATTCCATTTATTTGAAAATAGATCAGTGGTTGCTAGGAGCTGCAGGTGGGGACAAAGGGGCAGCATGAGGTAATTGTGTGTGGTGATGGAACGGTTTTATACCTTGATTTTGTTGGAAGTTTGTCAACACATAGAACTAATTTAACAAAAGATGAATTTTACTGCATGTAAACAATATGTCAATTTTTTTTTACAAAAGGCAAAAATAACAGTTGAAAGTATTGAAAGGAAGTAAGCTTTAAGAGTGTGGAAAATGCACTGCTGTGGCTGCATTTCAGGTGGCTTTCAGTAAGCTAGAACATTAGATTAGGCATTAGAATTTCATAAAAAGTTTAATCCTGTTTTGAGGGGGCAGAAATAGAAAATTGTAATCACGTGGATTTTAACTTGCAGAGAATTATAAATGCAACACTATCAGGCTTTTGCTTGGCAGTGAATTATTCATGTGAACAGAGTCTTGGTGGAAGGAGGGGGTAGAGAAAACAAACTGTGGGTGAATGATTGCTTCTCCAGCTTTTTCTTATTTTACACACACACACATACACACACATATGCATGCATACACAAACACACACACATGTATACACACACACATGTATACACACACATGCACACACACATGCACACAGACACAGACACACATGCAGACACATACATATGCACACACATACATACACATGTGTACATGTACACACATGTGCGCACACACATACAGACCCATGCACACACATATATACACATACATGGACATATCAAATGTGCACACACATACACACAAATACACACATACTGACACATATGCACATGTACACACACATGCACACACATACACTTATACACACATGTACACACATGTACATACACATGCATGCAGACACACAGAGACACATATGTACGCTTCACCTTTTATCTTTTTTTCTTCCTTCTCCTTCTTCTTCATATACCAGTCTATCAGTTCATCTTTCACATTGGGGCTAAATCTCTTTGTGATCCAGGCACCCTAGCAGTGCCTCAGTCTCACAGCTTATTTCCTGTGAACATTCCTACCAGTGTGAATTTGCTCACATTGGTCCCTTTGCCAGATGTAACCTGTTCTTTCTAACTCCTTTAGCCTCTGATAGGCAGAATTCAACCTTTCAAGGTCCAACTCAAAATCTGCCTCTTCCACGAAGACTTCTTTGATCACCCCAGTCAATTTTGATCACCCAGTGTCACCCCAGGGCACTGAATTTTCCCTTCTTGTATTTGTGGTAAAAGAGTTGCAGAAAATTGACTTGGCTCTCAAGGCAGCAAGTAGAACAAAATATCAAACATAGGCACATTATAGATGCTAGATTAATGGTGGATGATGGGTCCGCACCATTAGCTTTGGTTGAGGCAGTATAACATAGTGGTTAAGAGCATGGAGGAGGCACATGCCTAGGTTTGAATACCAGCTCTGCTATGTACTGGCTGTGTGATATAGACAAACTACTTAACCCCTAAGTCTCAGTTTCCTCATCTATAAAATGGGGATAATAATAGCTTCTACCTGGGGTTATTGCGAAGAGTAAATAAATTACTTTATATAAAGTGCCTGGCACATATGGAGCCCCTTGTAAGTGTTAGCTGTCATTATTTTGGAAGCATAGAATTAGTTGAAACTAATCATAATCAGATGGGCTAAATATATTATTGCAAAGGATATGTTGGTTTCAAGGGAAATATTACCGTTAAGAGAGGCAGAAATGTAAGACAGTATTCACATTCATCCCGTTCAGGCATGTTAGAAAGATCAGCAACACTGGTTCCATTAAGGATTCTAACGTAACTCTGTGAAAATATATAATTCCAACCTTCATAAGGGGACTTTAAAGGGGGCTGTGTAGGCGAGGGCAGGGGCAGGTGGGGCGGGAGAGTCAGCTGCTGTATGGACTTCTCTGAAGAGAGCCCTTATAGTTGGCCTGTTTCACTGGCAGCCTTTTGATATTCTAGGCAGCTGCCTGACACTGCACTTTGGTGCTCCACAGTGTAATTAACAGGCACGCACACAGCTGCCTTGTCAAACAATTGGCCAGATTTGGCAGGGTATGCTACAGACGCGGGGTGGTAGCAGGGAGCACCCAGGATACATTTACCACCTTGGGCACTGACCTTTCCCAGCAGTTCCATAATAACACCGCAGCTGCACCCTGAGCACTTCTCAAAACAGTGCACCTGCTAATTTCTTAGAGAGGATTATCCAAATTCCTCGATTCACAATGCATTTCCATTTTCTAGCTTACACAAGAATATCACTAGCTTGACCTCCTCCTTGATGCTATCAGAGCCAACGGTGACTGGCCCACTAGGTTTTTTTTTTTTTTTTTTTTTTTTTAATTCCCCTCTAAACCACACAAAGACTTTTTCATCTTTGTTACCATTGGCAGGATAAATCTTGTTCAGGGAAGGAAGTGTAAGAGGAAGTGTGATGTCAGGAAAAAACCATGGGACTGGGAAGCAGGAGACCTTGTTTTTTGTTCTGGCTCATTAGTTTTATGACCTTGAGAAAGTCATTTGTTCTCTCTGGACCTTTGAGTCTTGTGTACAAGTGAGATGGTTAGGTTAAAGAGGAATTTTCTGGGATATTTGTGGCCTTGAAGATTTAATACTCATAAGCCATTGCAGGGACTCTAGATCTTGGATCTTTGATGCCATGGAGCCCTGTGTAAGAATTTCAGAACTGTCCCTACCATGAAACTTTGCTTGTTGGCAAATAACTGAGTCTTATGCAGAATATCATCCCTGTCCCTGAAACTTTCATCCTACCATATTTGCCAGCCTTTCTTGAGGGTGCTGAGTAATTTTAACATGGGGTTGTATTTGGAATCCTACAGTGGCTTTTGGTCCAAAGATCCAGAATAGCAGGACAGACCTAAGGACTAATTCTAAGCCCAGCTTTGCCATTGCATACATAGGGTATGCACCCACCCTGGACTTGCTCATCTAGGTTATGTTTTTCACATTTTATCTGTGTCAGACATCAGGCTCCTAATTTGAGAAATGTACTGTTGGCTTTAGCTGAAGTCATTTAGCTCATTTTCTTGTTGGAGTAATGCTGTCTCATACCTACAGACTTCCTCTAGAGGTGGAGGGGATGGCACTGGCAATCCTACCATATGCCTGCTGTCCATGTTTATCCATTTGAAATCAGGTTGGGGAGAACACCAGAGACAGCTTAGATGGAGCTGAGAGTGCCTAAAAAGGAGACCAACAACCTCAGGGTGTGTGTGGCCAGAAGGCTGAGACTCAGTAGCCCCCAGTACTGCTGCTTTGGGCTGGGGAGTGAGCACTGTTTGTGGGTAAGAGCCAGTTGTGTGCATCTCTTCCTAACTATGCATTAATTGATGGCTAGTTGGTACCTTTACATTGCCCATGGTGGAAATATTTTCAGTATAGAAACCAGCAAACACTAAGAGATATTTTTTAAAAGTCTCTTTCCTTTTTCTTGTTTAATTGGATAATTTCTATTGATTGACCTTTAAATTCATTGCCTCTTTCCTCTGTCATCTCCACTCTGCTATTGATACCTTAGAGTCAGTTTTAAATTTTGGGTTTTGTGTTTTTCATTTCTAAATTTTACATTTGGGGTGGGTGTGATGGCTCATGCCTGTAATCCCAGCACTTTGGGAGGCTGAGGCAGGCGAATTACTTGAAGTCAGGAGTTCAAGACCAGCCAGCACGGCCAACATGATGAAACCTTTTCTCTACTAAAAATACAAAAAATTTAGCTGGGCCTGGTGGTGCGTCCCTCGGGAGGCTGAGCAGGAGAATTGCTTGAGCCTGGGAAGTGGAGGTTGTAGTGCGCCACTGTGAGATCGCGTTACTGCACTCCAGCCTGGGCAACAGAGCGAGGCTCTGTCTCAAAAGGAAACAAATAAAGAAATAAATTTTATGTTTTCTTCTCTTTTATATCTTCTGTTCCTTTTTGAGATTTTCTATTTTCTCAATTGTTGCAATAATGTTTACAATTGCATACAAGAGCATTTTTATAATAGCAGTTTTAAAGTTATTGTCAGATAATTACTACATGTGTGTTATTTTGACACTGGCATCTGCTGATTGTCTGCTGTCATTTAAATTGAGATTTTTCCGGCTCTTCATATTCCAAGTATTTTTATTGTCTCCTGGACATTTTGAATATGATGTTATAAGACTCTAGGTCTTGTTTAAGTCCTATGAAAGATGTTAATATTTTAGCAGGCAATTGACCTGGCTACAGTTGACCTGTAGTTTCCAGCCCACCTCTTGTGGCTGTAGTTCAGTTCCATTTTCAAACCTTTGCATTGCTATTTGAATCTGTCCTACACTTGTGCCATTCAGTGATTAATTTGAGACCTGAGTATTGGCCCGTCTTGTGGTTCAGTTCTTGAAGTTTTTGGCAGGGTCTTTAGGATCAGAGTGATTAGGATGAGATGCACACACGCACAGCTGGGGTGAGCCCAAGCAGTACTTTATGGGATCACTTTCCTGAGCTCCTCCCTCTCTGCAATCTCCCTGATATGTTATGGTTTCTTGGGGCTCCTTTTTTGGTCCTTTAGCCAGGAATCAGGGGTTTCAGTTCCTTCACTCTGCTATACACTTTTCTGAGTAGAACAGTAAAACAATAACAACAAAAGAGCATGGTTTGGAGATGGCTTTAACCCACCTTCTTGGTGTCATAGGTCCACCAATTAAAAAGGAAAGTTTGGGCCCATGCAGGCTCTTCTGCTACCACTACTGGTGAGCTGCCAGAGGATTAGGTCATTAGAGAATGGAGAGAGGGAGAGACAAAGAGAGAGAGACAGAGAGAGAGAGAGAGAAACTGAGAGAGAGAATGGAGACAGAGAGAGAAAAACTGAGAGAGAGAATGGAGACAGAGAGAGAATGGAGAGAGAGGGAGAATGGAGAGGGGGAGACAATGGAGAGAGAGACAGTGGAGGGGGAGAGAGAGAGACAGAGACAGAGACCTCTTTGACAATGAGGAGTTTCTTCTCCTCCTCCTTAAGCCAGAAATGAGTTTTTCCTGGAGCTTTCTCTGTGCTGATGCCTACTTCCAGGTTTCGGGCTGTGTTGTGTTTAGGCTGAGGAATATCTCGGAGATGGAGGGGTGGGTAGGTTTGGGGGTGGTAGTAAACTCACCATTGATTTGGTGATACTTTGGATGCAGGTTTTCTTCCCCCAATGGCCTGCTACTATCTACTTTTCAGCATCTTCAAATCATTTTGAAGATGCTGAAAAGTAGATAGTAGCAGGCCATTTGAATTTTGTCCAATAGGAAAGAGTGGGTGGAGTACGTTTACCATCTTGCCTGGAGCTGAGGGCCCTTTATTTCTTCCCTGAACATCCAGTTGTTAAACATTTATCAACACAGTACTGGCTGATTGTACCAGCTGTAGGTATAAGCAAGGAGACTCCTTATGCAATCTTTCATGTTACATTCAGGCACGTCTACCATTTTCTATCTTTGCTTCTGAACAATTAGTTACCATACCATGCTAGGCCTCAGTATCCTCATTTGTAACTTGGGAATAACAATAGTGCATACCTTATTGGATTGTTGTTAAGGGTTAGATGAAATAATACAGTACCTAGAACAGTGTCTGGCACATAGTACATGCTCAATAAATGGAAGCTATATTATTTTAAAAAATAAACAATAAACGCTTTGCATCTTAGTCTCTCTCAGAATCAGAGAGGTGTGTATTTACTGAGGAATAAAACCCAGAGTTGGGGAGCCCTTAGGTCTGCAGTGTTAGAGTTTCGGCTTTAGAGCCAGCTGGTGAATCTCCAGTTCAGATATTTACTAGCCATATGACATTGGGCAAGTCACTTCACCTTTCTCGCTCTCTCTCTCTTTCTTTCTTCTTTCTCTTTCTTTCTCTCTCCCTTCCTTCCTTTCTTCCTTCCCTCCCTCCCTCCCTTCTTTTCTTTCTTTGTTCTTTCTTCCTTTTTCTTTTTTTCTCTTTTTTTCTTTTCTTTCTTTCTTTCTTTCTCTCTCTTCCCCCTCCCCCTCCCTTCCCTCCCTCCTTCCTTCCTTCCTTCCCTCCCTCCCTTCTCTTTCTTTCTCTCTCTCTTTCTTTTTTCTCTCTTTCTTTCCTTCTTTCTTTCTCTTCTTTCTTTTCTTTTCTTTCTCCCTCCTTCCTTTTTTCTTTCCTACCTTTCTTTTTTCTTTCTCTATTTTTTAAGACAGGATCTCACTCTGTTGCCCAGGCTGCGGTGCAGATGTTCTATCATGGCTCACTGCAGCCTTGGGCTCACGTGATCCTCCATCTCAACCTTTCAGGTAGCTGGGACTACAGGCTCGCCCCGCCACGCCTGGCTAATGTTTTAATATTTTTTTTTTGTAGAGACACGGTTTTGCCATCTTGGTCAGACTAGTCTCTAACTCCTAGGCTTCAAGTGATCCTCCCAATTCAGCCTCCCAAAGTTCTGGGACTACAGGTGTGAGTCTTACACCTGGCCCCCTTCATCTTTCTGTACAAGCAGTAAATTGAGCACAATGAAAGTGTATAGTTCAACAAGGTTATTGAAAGGATTAAAGGAGATAATACCTTAAAATGCTCAATAATTATTGGCTATTATTAATATTGGGTCAACTTAATTTAGTGATTTCTGTGAGCTAGGCCCTATAGGGCTATGTAATGGATATCTTATAACGCCCATAGATGATTGTGTGTAAACACACACGCACACCCATCCAATCTTGGGGTGTTTTTGGGAACTCACTGACAGCACTGTGTTCTCTCCCTGAGACACCTGCTGCCTGGTCTCTGCAGCATTGCAGGGCAAGGAGCCAGTATCTTGATCTACTTTAAAACACTGGACCATGCTTATTGGACGATTGTGAAGAGAAATTAGTGAGCACGCAGTTAATCTCTGCAGATTAACTGAGGGCTCTGTTACTTTCTGCTTACAGTTTGTAGTCCTTAGTTCATCTCAAGTTAATAGCTTGTGACTTTTTGGCCTACACTTTCTGTGGGCTGGGCTTACTGCTCACCCGGCTTCTCTGCGGGAGCAGCATGGGCATTGTTTCTGTTGCAAATGGCTCCTGGAGCTAGAATTAGAAGTGGCTTTGCTGATAGATTTTTGTGGTTTGTCTTACACCCTCTTTCTATAGCAGCACATTGCCTCTAGTTTTCCTGTTTGGGTGTCTGTTTGTATTTTTAATTTCCTTTTTGTAGAGTCTTTTTTGATTAAAAATTCTCCATGCTCAAAGGATGTTGAAATTCCATTTTAGCGTTTTGATAAAGTGTGGCTATAATATTTGATATTCAAAGCAGTATCAGCAAAGCTCTTAATGTGATATGATGCTGTTTGACGTGCCCCAGCTTCTGTTGCCTTTTAAAAGACAGCATGGAATGGTAAACAGACCTCTTCACTGGCAGTCAGAAGAACTGATGTCAAATTCAGTATCTGAACTCTCCTCCCTGAAGTCATAGGACAAGTCATATCACTGCTCTGGTGCTCAGTTTCTGTTATTCAAATACATTGAGGTTAGGGGCCACAGTAGCGGAGATGAGCTAAGGCCACAAGTGGAGCAGATGGATACCAGCAACTGCAGAGGAAAATCTCAGTGACTGGCAAGAGCACAGGATGCCCCCTGGGCCCCTGCTGGGGAAACCGAGGGATTTAAGGAGCTGGTTTCTGGCCAATCTCCCTTGCTTTTCCTCCCTCAGGTTGGTTAAAGTGTGGGAAACATGAGTTCACTGTGAAACATGGAGGCTTGAGCCAGATGATTACTGAAGCTTCTTAGCTCCAAAATTTGGGGATTATTACCATGGGAGGGACTGGACTAAGGCAGGTGCAGGAATATTGCTGAAGCTGCTGCTGTTATGCCTGTCGGTCCCAGGCAGGAGGAACAAAAATCAACTTATTTCATCTTAGAGTTTTCGTTTCCTCATTTCGGAAATGGAGATAATAATACCTCCTCGGCTTAGTGCTCAGTGCGGCTATGAGGAGCAAATGTGGTAGTGGCTGTGAATGTGGTCCTGGTAGCACTCCCAAGCAGAAATACAAGCCATGTAAAGGTACCATTTGGGAAAATCTGCTCCTTTCCTGGTCTTCCCACTCTGGGCGTCAGAACTTTAACTGCATTTGCCATCCACACAGTTTAGCTAAAAGTGCTTGAACACAACAAAAAGGCTTAGCTAAAAATGACTCAATGAAGGAAAGGATTATATAAAATTTAGTGTAATTTAAATGGAAACATAATTATCTGTAATAAATCACAGATCCTATGTTGGTAGGTTCTATGTTTTTTTTTTTTTTTTTTTTTTTTTTTTTTTTATTTTTTTTTTTTTTTTTTTTTTTTTATATTTTTTTTTCTCTGAATTATAGATTTGCTTCATTTCTCCAAGATCTTGCTTTGTTGCCCAGGCTGGAGTGCACTGGTGCAATCTTGGTTCAGTGCAACCTCCGCCTCTCAGGCTCAAGCGATCCTCCCACTTCAGCCTCCCAAGTAGTTGGGACTGCAGGCATGTGCCACCATTGGTTAAATTAAAAAATAATTTTTTTGTGGAGACTAGGTTTCACTATATTACCCAGGCTGGTTTTGAGCTCCTGGGCTCAAGTGATACTCCCATTTCGGCTTCCCAAGATGTTGGGATTATAGGCATGAGCCACTTCACACTGCACCTGGCCAGGTTCTAATGTTATTTCCAATTTTCCTTTTCACTAAGGAATTGGGGAAGACCCTTATCTTTTGTGATTAAGAAATTGTTGCTGTTCTGGTGTTTTCAGGATTCTCCTCCATGTTTAAGTCCTACATATCCTCTTTTGTGTGTTCCATGCTATTTTTGTCTCATGCCAAGCTGCACTGAGATGGGTATTTTTTTTTTTGTATAAAGACACTCATTAATCAATACGGGAAATTCACAATCATTCAGCGAACATTTATTGTGTTGGCCATGTGCAATGCACTATGCTGGAGTGTGGGAATACAGAATTTTTTTTTTTTTTTAAGTTGCCATCTTTTCGGTCTTTACAGTTTAGTGGAATAGCCAGACAATTATAGTAGTGAGATAAGTACTCTGATCATTTCACAGAGGGCCATAGGAGAGTATAACATAATTGGGAATATTGATGGGGCTGGTTCCAGGAAAGCTGAATGTGAGTTGAGGTCAAAGGAGTAGTTGGAGTTTCCCTGGAGGACAGGGCTGGGAGAAAGATTTTCCAGGCAAAAGTAGCAGTATGTGCCAAGGCATTGAAGAGTGTAGCATCTACAGGGAGCTTTAATAGCTTGGCTGAGTCAAAAGTAGGGATTAAGGAAGGTGTGGAGTGATGGGAGATAAGACTGGAGGAACAAGAAGGGCTGGGGCATGAAGAGCCTTAGACATCCTGCTGGAAGAGAGTGGGAAACTAGTGGAGAGTTTTAAATAGGGAATCAACATGATCAGGTTTGTGTTTTTGAGAATAAGGTGTTAAAAGAAGACTCAAGATGCTCAAGCACAATGCATCAAACACAGTCAGGGAATGTGGTAGAAACCCACAGTTTCTATCCAGGAGATGGCAAGGTGATTGGTTATAAGGCAGTAGCAGTAGGGATAGAGATCCAAACTTGTTCCTGCTGTCTTGGTCCAAGCAGTAACTGAGGTCTTACAGCAGTATTCGCTGAGTACTACAGTGGTCAAGGCTTATAAGAAAGGAGAAAACGCCCTAGATTTGTCTCAAAGGAAGTCACTGGTTCCAGGCGAAAGATGTGGATAGCAGGAAGTGATGATGGCAGTACTTTCACATGCAGAATCCAGGAGAGAGTCAGCAAGGTACGGTATGTTGAGGTCAAGTCCATGATAGTTAACTTTTTGTATTGTTTTTATTGTTTTAAAGAGCACAAAATGGTGTTTGTGTTTTATTTGGTCTATACAACATTCCAAACATTTTGAGTCAACAATGAAAAACCAGGAGATTTTACCATTTACAAATTCAAATTTCTGGTTTCTCTTGAAAAATCCAGATGCTCTAGCAGCACTGGGCCTGCATTAGTTCATGTGGGTCAGCTGGAGCTGAGTAGCTACTGGCCCCTTTAGATGACTATTTGCTCTCGAATCTACCACAGACCTGCCCCTCACACCATGTATGCAGATGCACTCACATTCTGCCCTTACATTCTTACTTTGCCTGCTTAGCCTGGGTGGGCTTTGAGTTTGTAATCCCCAGCTTATCTCAGGCCTGGCTTTACAGGTGATGTGTAGCAGTCAGATTGCTCATACAGGATGGTCTTTATTACTCCAGTGAGGAGACTAAGCCATCAGCTGAGAATAAAGGAAATGGATGACAGATTGGATTTCAGAAGGCATGATTGCACTTTTAAGTATTGTCTTGATAACAAACATAGTAAGCTTAAAAAAAATCTTGAAGTATGGAACTATCTCAAAGTTCTTTTACAAAATACTTCTTATTGTTCTGTATTGTGATTGTCTGTTTACATGAATGTCTTTCCCACTCATCTGGTGAACCTCTTATGATCAGTAACTGTGCCTTTTCCTTGGCTGTGGGTCTGATATAATAGAAAGATATACATACATAAATACATGCTGATATATATATATATGTATATATAGATGTTGAAATATACATCTATATATATCAGACCCTTGAAAGGCTTGATATAATAGAAGGATACACACACAGACACACACACACACACATACATATATACACACACACACACACACACATATTGACATATATCTATATATGCTGATATTATATATATGTCTTTCTGATATATCAGACCTTTTTAAAACACACGCACACACACACACACACACACACACACACACGTATGTGTATTGAAAGGAAAAAAGTGGTGAAGGGGAGAATAAGACTGTCCCTCAGGGTTGTTGTCAGGAGACCAGATGAGACAATGTATGACCAAATGCTTAACATAGAGCCTAACACATAATAGGCACTCAAACTGATTTTTTCTTCCTGCATATGAAAGAGGTTAAAGAGCACATACTCAATAAAAGATGGTTGCCTTTCTTTCCCCTTCCCCTTCTCTGATGTCGACATTCCTGGGAGATTCACCTTTGACCATTCTAGCAGGGTTTTACATGCAGCCTCTCTCACTCAGCAGGGCACTTGTTTATATATTCAACACATTGATTATGATGGTAGATTACATAACTACTATGTGTACAGCCTTGTGCTAGATGATGCAGGGATACTAGAGGTAAGATCCACTTCTTCCCTCTTGTTCTTTGCCTGGTAGGGGGATTAGACACATATTTAAGGAACTCTATATATGAAAAACAAACTGTTCTATGTGCCATAAAATAGGACAACTGCCATCCAAAGGACTGTGGAACCCCTTGAGGTTGGGGGAATCAGGAAAGGCTTCCTGGAGAAAGTGATACCAAAGACAGCATGGGAAAGGGTAGGATTTCAGCATGTGGAGATGGAGTGGCTGTGGAGGCAGTTTTCTGCCTACATGCAAAGTTTTCCTTGGAATTATGCCTAGTTGTCAAAGGCCTTTAAAAAATCTAAATAAAGCAGACACACTGATTCTTCTCTTGCCAACAGCTCTCTTTACCCTCTTAGACAACTCTGTAGATGAATGAGGCAAAAGCAAACCAAAACCTCAAAGTGTGACACTTAACTAGGTCATACCGCCAGACTAATTTGAAATATTGAACTTGTATTATTTTTTCGCTTATAGCTGAACACTCATTGGCAAATGTTTATTGAGTGTCTATTAATGTGAGCACTGGCACAGTTACAAGATACTGTGGCATATACAAATGAATACAATATAGGCCATGGCCTCAAACAGCCTTGACTCTATTGCGACAGATATTAAAATCATTTAATGTGGTAAGTAGTCTAGTAGGGATCTGATCTGAGTGCTATGAATGTGTAGAATGTGAAGGCATGATTAACTATCTATATAGAGGTTTAAAAAAAGGTATCACAAAGGTGGTAACATTTTTAGTGGGCCTAGAAGAATAAGTAGAATTTCTCAAGGCAGAGAAGTGGGTAAGATAATGAATTAATATTAATCAGAGCCAGGAGCTTTGGACTTAACCCTCAGTAAAACCTTGTGATCTAGCTATGATTATTTCCATTTTGCAGATGGAGAAATTGAGGCTCAGAGAGACCAAATGAATCATCTAAAGTCACACAACTAGTCAATGTCAGAGTTAGGCTTTGAACTCAGGTCTCCCTGGTTCCACTATATCAAGCTGCCTTCATGAGGAAGAAGCAGGGGGCAATGAGGATATGCAAAGACATTCTAGGCAAAAGCAAACTTTGCTGGAGAAGAACAGGGTTTATGTCAGCAGGGTCTCACTTTAGCTATGATCATAACTGCCTGACTTTGGAGCACTTTACAGATGATTATCTCCTTTTTCTTGGACCTGCTTTTGAAATTAGAGTTGTTCACTGCCTGCTTATATTGATTATAGCATTCAGTTCAGCAAGCATTTATTGACTGAATTGGCTGCAACAAATAGGATTTAGGCTGTTTGACCATCTTCAAAATCATTTGTACAGTGATAGATTGGAACAATTCTCAGAAGGTTTACTTTAGCCCTTCAGTTAGCCAAAGTCACCAGATTGGTGATGCTATTTCCTGGTCCCTACAGACAGAAAAATACAGCCTGAAAGTAAAGACTGACAGAACTTATTTTTCCAGAAGTGGCTCTCTTGAAAGTATAATATGTTATATATTTAGGAACTACCTTAAATCCTTTCCTGAACAAAAGAAAGTTTAAGTAAATAGATAAATAGGCATATAGATAGATAAAGTGGTAGAAAAACATATATAGTCATGCATTGCTTAATTATGGGAATATATTCTGGGAGATGTGTCATTAGATGATTCCACTGTTGTACAAACCTCATAGAGTATCCTTACACAAACTTAGATGGAATAGCCTACTACATACCTAGGCCATCTGTGTAGCCTATTGTTCCTAGGCTACAAACCTGTACAGTAAATTACTGTACTGAATATTGTTGGCAATTGGAACACACTGCTAAGTATTCAAAATATGTCTAAACGTATGAAAGGTAATGTGTTGTTGTATGATGTTAGGATGGCTGTGATGTCACTAGGCAACAGGAAGTTTTCAGTGATTTGCCATTATCATCTTATGGGACCCCCATAATATATGTAGTCCGTCCTCAACTGAAATGTCCTTATATGGGGCATGACTGTGTTTATGTCTATAAACCCATGTGCATTTATATATGCATACATGAGTATTTCATTTAGAAGAATTTGTACAGTGGCTAAACTGATAAAAACGATGCCACAGCAAAGTCTACTATAGTCACTCCCTATCCTTCTTAAAAAACAAAAATGTCCCCCCTTTCACTTTTGAGCAAAGGAAATATGCCTGGCTGAGGACTGATGATGTTCTTAGTGAAAACAAAAATGCTGTAACCCTGCCTGTTTTGCTTATGGGAATACCAACTATGAGGCAGAAACCTTAGTACCACAGTGCCCTTGACCCATGCAACTGAAGAACTGTCCTTCATGCTGCAGTTTAATGCTGTGGAGTGGTGTGTGTGGACATGTGGGTGCCCCCAAATTGCCAAGCCTTCTTGATCCCTTTTCCAAAGCAATTTTTAACTATATTCTTTTCTTTCCGTTTGACAAGCCATCACCCTAGTGCAGATCATTATCATGGCACGCCTACACTATTGCAACAGCTTCCAAATCATTTTGTCTGTTTCTTGCTGTGTTCAAATCCATCCATGCACAACTGTTTAAAACTAAACACTATTTTGGCAAGTGACACTGGCACACACACAGAAAACTAAACGAAACACTGTCTTCTCCTTCCTGTCTTTTATTCAGTAAAAATAGACATTCTTTTTTTTCTGATTAGTTAACTGACACCTTTGTGGTCAAAAATACAAAAAATAAAATTGATAAAAATATAAGGAATAAAGTGAAAAGTCACCTGCAATTTCATCACCCTGAAATCACTACCATTAATATGTTGGCTGCCCTCCTCCCATTCACCTCTTCTGTGTATTTACACACATATGCGGTTTTACAACTTTTAGTTGTTTCCCTATTACCCTCCATCACATAATCAGTGTTAACAACGGGGTGTGTATATTCTTCATCTCTTTCTTCAGGTTCATATAACTATGTTAAAAATAAGCAGATATAAAGCCTGGCATGGTGCCGCATGCCTATAGTCCCAGCTACTCAGGAGGCTGAGGTGGGAGGATTGTTTGAGCCCAAGAGTTCAAGTCCAGCCTAGGCAACATAGCATGACCCTGTCTCTAATTTTTTTTTAGAAAATAGACATATACATATATAGGGTTTAAAAACAGTTGTTCATAAAAAAGTGTCAAGTTATATACTTTACCTTGCCTCTTGCTTTTCTTTCTCAACAGTAAAATTCCTTCAAGTTTACTGATACAGATCTAATTAATTTTTTAATGCCTGTATTATTCTTTGGTGTAGATTCACTATTTATTCATTTCTTTCTCTGTGGAAAGGCATGCCTTTTGTTACTAGTTTTCTGCCACTATAGAAACAATACTGCTGTAAATATCTTTGTGTATATATTTGTGTAACTCTCTTCATACTGGTATTATTATTTTTTTTATTTGGGATAGATTTACAGGAGTGGAATTACTGAGACAAAGGGTATGGGTAGTTTTGATTTTTATAGATATTCCAGATTGCTGTCCCAAAAGGGTGTAAATACTCACATTAACATATGAGAGTATAGTTCTCCTTTCCTGTCCTGCCAAACAGTAGGTGTTAGCACTTAAACATTTGCCAGTCAAATGAGTGAGAAATATATCCTTATGTTTTTAAAATTTGCATTTCTCAAACTGCAATTGTTTAATGAACATTTGGATTTGCACTTCATATTCTTTATTTTCCTACTGTGTTATTTATCGTATGAGTTTGAAGGAGCTATTTGAGTATTTTAGATATTAATCTTTTATCTGGCATATGTATTATGTTTTATTTCCCAACATATGGTTTGTCTTTCAATTTGTTTATGGTATTTTTTTTCATAGAAATGTTTAAAAAATTATACAACTAATATGTTTGGGCTTTGCTTTATAGTTTCTGGGTGTTCTATCTCAGTTAAAAGGTTGCTGAACCTACTGCATTATATATATATATATTTGCCTAAATGTTCTTGTAGCCATGATTTGATTAAAGTCATTCTTGTACCATGTCTGAAATTTACTTTTAAAAGTGGAGTATGGTGGATAGAAGTTAATTTTAATTTAGATAATAGTCAATTATGCCAGATACTTTTTGATTATATACACGAACCCTTTCCTCCTCAATTGAATTTCCGTCTTTGTCACATGTCAAAGTCTCATATACAATGGTCCCTATTTCTATACGTTTTTGTTCCATGGAACAATTTGTCTATTCATGTGCCAATATTATATCATTCTGCAGTTGCTTCATAATATATTTTAAACCTGGGATGGCAAGTATCATTTACTATTTGTCTTTTATATAATTTAATTAGATATTCTTAGACATTTATTTTTCCATCTAAGCATGAAGATTATTTACTATGTTATTAAATAATGTAATACAAAACTGATGGAATTCTAATTGGAATTGCATTAAATTTATTCATTTTGGAAGAATTGCCATTTTTATTATAGTTAAACTTTTTACCAAAAAACATGGTATTTGGTTTTATTTATTCAATAAAACTAACTTTAGCAGTACATACTTGATAGCCAATGTTATAACCCAAGAGTGAAAACAAGAAGCCTAGCTATTGAACGAGGTGGAGGCAAGAATGATAATTATTTAGTGACACTTCAATTGCCTTTTGTAAACTGCCAGAGAATGACTGAAAGTCAATTAGTACTAATGAGAGATTTTTGAAATGTGGTAAATACAAAATAAATGCAGGTAGCTTTCACTCTCACTATCCAAATAGTCACTAGACTGACATAAAAATTTATGCCCAATTTTACTATTTGAATTGAAAACCTGCTATAATGGACCCATATGCATACATCATTTAAAATTTTACCACTACGTTGATTTTGCTAAATGTCATTTGTAACAATTACATATCTTTAACATATTATTTTATTGTTTATTTACATTAAAGTATGTGATTGTTGCAGCTTAGAAGGAAAATTGATGCATCTGACATTGTATCATGTCTGCACACTGCATGCAAGAACACCCACTTATAGACTCATTAATGGTTAAATAATTAGGTAATTACTGTTTTAAATGCTTTGCATTATATTGAAAGTCTTGATTGATGACTATATAGTTATCTAAGAGTGCTTTAGTGATATTTGAGGAAATTGGAATTACTAGATAGGCTGGGAAGACATTTTTAAAATTTGAAGCAGCAAACTCAGCTGGGAGCAGTCAGTGGCTCATGCCTGTAATCTAAACACTTTGGGAGGCTGAGGTGGGAGGATAGCTTGAACCCAGGAGTTTGAGAGCAGACTGGGGAAGAACATAGCCACATTTGCAGCCCATCACTACCTAAAAAAAAAAAAAAAAAATATATATATATATATAGATGTGGCATGTGCTTATATTCCTAGCTACTTGAGAGGGAGAAGGACTGCTTGAGCCCAGGAGGTCAAGGCTCCAGTGAGCTATGATTATGCTACTGCACTCCAGCATGGGTGATAGAGTGAGACCCTGGCTCTAAAAAGCAAAAACCATCCCCCAATAAGCAGTAGAGTATGGGTTCCTGCTTTTTGTAAATTTGTTAGCCAACATGTTTTTAGGCACTAAATATGAGTGATGCCTGTACCCTCAAAACAGTAGCTTTCCTCTACTGTACCAGCAAAAACTAGTTTAGAATATAATGGTAACATATATATTCACAATGGCCAGTGATTTGGGGGGAGCCAGAGTAACGCTTAACTCTGCTCCCTGTGGTGGATAGTCTTTAAGATAGTTCCCATCCTATCTTCCTGGAATTCCTGTCTTTATGTAACCTCCTTCCCTTGTGTGTGGGCTCAGCCTAGTGACTTGGACTTGCTTCTATAAAACAGAATCTTGTAAGTGTTATGGAATGTAACTTTTGAGATTAGATTGAAAAAAAAAAAAAAAAAAAAAAGACCTGTAACTTCCTTTTTGCCTCTCTCCCTCCTTGAGCCTTCACTCTGGAGGAAACCGGCTGCCATGTTTTGAGTAACCCTATGGAGAGGTACATGTAGCAAGGAACTGATGTTTCAGGCCAATGGCCAGTAAGAATCTGAGGCCTGCCCAGCAGTCGTGTGAGTGAGCTTGAAAGCAGGTCCTCTCCCAAGGAAGCCTTGAGGTGACTGCAACCCTGGCTGATACCTCAAGTGCAGCCTTATGAGAGACCTGAGCCAGATGCATTCAGTTAAGCCACAGCAATGTTCCTGGCCCACAGAAACTGTGAGATAGTACGTATTTGTTGTTTTAAGCCACGAAGTTTTGTGATAATTCGTTGTGCAGCAATAGATAACTAACGTACCACCAGAATGTAAGGGGTGTGAAGAGAGGCATCTGGAATATCTGCTTCACCACTCTATTTCTCTAGCACTTAGTGCAGGGCCTAGCGCAAAGTAGGTTTGTGATAAGGATTTGTTGAAGATGTGAATGAAAAGATAAATGAAGAAGCCAAGAGAATAGTCCTTTTCCTGACTCTGTCCCATTTTGTCATCTTGGCCTCAAAGCAGTTTGTCTTACGTATACAATATCATAAAATCTCTTCTGAAAAGAGTTGCAATTTACTTCTGACCCACTCCTCTAACTACAAGGCCCAAAAGGAGTACAGAGAACGAGGCAGGTGATGGACACTGTGCCACTTCTCTTCCACCAGAGACATACTTTCTCTCAATGTATCCTGGTCTTCAGAGATGTAGCTCTGCTTCCAAGCAGGGTACCTTTAACATTATCACCCTAAAAGGAGAAAATTGAATTCTCTTCTTTACTTCAGAAGAAAGTCTTTGTTTAACATCTGCCTAAAGGGTTCATTGGGTGTTATCTCCCAGAACAAAGGAAAAGTCTCCTTTGAAGGAACACTGACAACTCTACTACTTGCTAGAAAGAAACTGCTTGCCACTTGGAAATAGCATTTTGTTGTTGTTGCTTTTCTTTTCTCCCAGCTTCTATCCACTTAGGTTTCAAACAAATATCTCAAGAGTTAGAATTTCCACATGGACCCCCTTGGCATGCTGCAGCCCATAGACCCTCAGGCTATGGATCAACTGCCCCAGCGCAGTTTCCCCCTGAACTGTATATAATTGTACCATAAAAGTTTTATTTTGTTTTTGCTTTTAAATCGCTGTGACAAGAAAGGCAATTTGACAATGTCAGCTATCAAAAAGGGATTTCCTTTGAGACAGGGTCTTGCTGTGTCACCCAGGGTGGAGTGCAGTGGCATGATCATAACCCACTGTAACCTCAAACTCCCAGGCTTATGCGATCCTCCCACCTCAGTCTCCTGAGTAGCTGGGACTACAGTTGTGAGCCACTGAGCCCAGCCAAAAAAGCATGATAAAAATGGAGGTCAATTCATGTTACCAGATCTGGCCATTATCACCTGAGAATTAAAATTTCAAGTGGTTATATTTTCTCCTAACTGTGGAAATGAAGCTCAAATAAAACAACCCAGTGAATTGTTTATTCAACACTTTTCATTGGTCCTCTTCCTGAATAGCAAAAATGACATGAAAAATTCCAACCCATTTTATCTATTAGCTACCTAGTATTATAACTTAAGCTTGATTGTATCCAAACAATGTACTTCTCTGTTCTAATTTCATTTAGATGTAAACATGTTTCTTTCAGGATAAATGTTGTGGATATAAACATTTCAAGTTTGTTTACATCAAAATTCAGAATTTAACTCAACACACTTTTATAGAGTCTGCTAATGTGCACATATTTTCTGTCCTCAAGGACTTTGTAATCTACTAAGAATTATAAGAAATGTGGTGATAATGGCATCTTTTATTTAGTGCTCAGTACTGCCAAATACCGTTTCCCTAGATTGCTTCCTTTAGTCCTTACAGGCACCTGTTAGGTAGAATAATTATTACCTTAATTTTAAAGATAAGTAAAGTGAGTCCTAGAGATATCAAGTACTTTGCCCAAGGTCAGTCACACAGCTTACATTGATGGTCTTGGAAATAAAGTCCAGGTTTGTCTGGTGCTGAAGGTCTTAATTGACAAAGGACTATAATACCAAACTTATTAACAATGACTCTGGCATGAAAACTTGCTGGGCAGCCTCCAAGAAAGCAAAGCCTATGGGTCCCTTGGGGTCGGGTAACAGAGAGTAGGGTTGCAGAGTTGACACTCAGAGGATTGGATGGAAGGGCACCACCAGGTGTGGAGCCTGAGGCTGAATTTCACTCAAGAGTGGAGACCTCACCTGACCTGGATACAGAAGGGACTGTCAGGACTAACAGATTGATAGCTCTCTTGATTCTGTAGGAGACTGTGCATGATTGTCTTAAATCAGTAGTGATTTACATGTTTAATACCACTAACAAGACAATACAGATGTGATAAATGGCATAAGGGAGCTTTATGTAAAATGCCATTGGGATTCAGATAATAAAAAATAAGAATAAAAGCTTGCATTTCCGAAATGCTTTCTCTATGTCAAGCACTTTGCTAAATGCCTTACAGGCATCATCTCACTCAAGCTTCGCAACACTTACCTTATGAAATGAGTAGCTTTTCTCATGCTCATGTATAACTCTGATACATTTAGCATCTTGTTCAAGGCCACAGAACTAGTAAGTAGTAGAGCTAGGTTCAAATCCAGATCTGTGCTGGGCATGGTGGCTCGTGTCTGTAATCCTAGTATTTTGGGAGGTGGAGGCGGGAGGATCACTTGAGGTCAGGAGTTCAAGACCAGCCTGGCCAACATGGGAAAACCTTGTCTTTACACAAAAATTAGCCAGATGTGGTTGTGCATATCTGTAGTCCCAGCTACTCAAGAGGCTGAGGCAGGAGAATTGCTTGAATCAGGAGGTGGAGGTTGCAGTGAGCTGAGATCACACTATTGCACTCTAGCCTGAGCAACAGAGTGAGACTTTGTCTCAAAAAACAAAACAAACCCAGATCTGTCTGATTGGCTTCAGGGAATTTCAAGGTGGACAACTCAGAGCAGTCTTTAAAGCAGGTGGCATTTGAGGTAGACTCTAAAGGACAGGTAGATGGCCAGAGGCAGAGATCCATCCAAACAAGAAGTCAGAGCCTGAGCAAAGGCATGCGTGTGGGAGGGGGTGGAGCCAAATGCAGGAACACCAAGTTGTATCATTTGGAGCTTTGGGTGGTTGAAAGTATATAGGTAAGAGGAGAAGGAGATTGGGACCACATTTTGGAGGTCCCTGAATTCCAAGCTGAAGAATTTGTAGTTATATTAATTTTGCTAAGGCTTCTGTAATGAAGTACTACGAACCAGGTGGCCTGAAAAACAGAAATTACTCTCATAATTCTTGAGGCTAGAACTCAGAAATCAAGGTATTGCCAGGGCTTGTTCTTTCTGAGGACTGTGAGAGAAGGATCTGTCCCAGGCCTCTCTCCTTTGGCTTGTAGATGGTCATCTTTCCCTGTATCTTCACATGGGCTTCTCTCTATTCATGCCTGCATCCACATTTCCTTTTCTTATAAGGACAACAGTCATATTGGATTATGGCCCACTCTAATGATCTCATTTTAACTCCATAAGACCTTATCTCTAAGGTCACATTTGGAGGTACTGGGGATGAGGGCTTCAACATACGAATTTTAAGGAGGACACATAACGCTAGTCAGGCAGATAGTTCAGCGGTTTTATGGAGTCTACTTTATTTTGAGGAAACTGTTGTTTAATGTCAGACTTTCAAATTAGATACATAAAATCAAGTGATGCAAATCATATGAAATAAAGAAGATAATAAATCTCAGGCATTGGTGTGGTGAGAAGAAAAAGACACCCTTTTTATTTCAAACAACAACTGACTGCAGCCACACTTACATCAAGAAACGGGGCTTCTATGG
>NW_016107760.1:1722708-1725773 GCF_001604975.1 Cebus imitator
AAAAAAAAAAAAAAAAGAAAAGAGGCATCATTGATGTCCAGGGAGATACGTCTTTAAGGAAATGTCTAGATGGCATGTTTGAGTTTGAATAGTGAATCCAACATCCCTCACCCCAACTCTGGGCCTCATTTAAAAGGGGAAAATAAAACAAAGGAGAAAGAATTAAATTTCTCATTATACAAATGGTTGGCTTGAAAAACAGGAGTTTAATGGAGCTGATGTGAGGTGGAAGAGAGGTAAGAATAATGAGAGAGGAAGAAGAGAAGGGAAGAGGAGGAAAAAGAGAAGTGCAACATGGCAGATAGGAAACATGAGGAATAAAGTTGAACAATGAGACATTTGGTGAGATGGAAGTGAATGGGGATAATATTTCATGTTAAGTTGTTTACTATGTTGTAAGTAACATATTCTTTCAAAAGGCTTCTACATGTTATATCCTTTTGATAGGGGTGATTCATGGAAAAAGAGCTGCATTCTATGTTTAGGTCTGTTATGAGACATAGAAAAGAATGGCTATAAAAGTCAAGATATTACCGAGATCAAGAGATTAGTGGAAATGAGAAATTGAAGTTTCAGAGTACTGAGATTAGACCAAGTAGGGGCCACTACTTACTAGCACTGTGGCCATAAAGAAGCTTGAGCCTCAATGCCTTGTCCTGAAAGGAGGGTGAAAATGGAATCTATTTCATAAAGTTGCTGTGAGGATTAAATGAGATAATGGTGGTAAAATGTTTGGAACAATGCCAGACCTATAATTAAGTGTACAATAAATATCAGCTGTGGGAAAGAGCAAGGGACTTCTCTCAATATTTGGAGTAGGGGCTCAAAATACTCCTCCACCCCTAACTATTGAAGGGAAGAAGAGCTCAGTAAAAGGGTAGTCTTGGGAATATCCAGACTGGACACATCTAAGTAGTGCTGGTGGGTGGGAGCGGCGGCGGGGGGAGGGCAGTAAGGAAAGATCTGTAGGAAGACTGAATTTAACAAAATTTCTGGAAGGACATCAAGGAAAAGTATCTCTTTAGATTAATTAAATCAGTGATAAGTACTCCCCATTTCCCTGTTGCTCTTTGCTTTCTGTCTCTCTCAGTTTGGTTCTGTTTAGCAATTGTGCCGCTGGATAAGTGCCTTCCTCCACATCCATTTATCTTTTATTATGACATATTGCAAGAATGCAGAAAAGCATAGAGAAAAACATCAGGAACACCTAGGTGTTTACCACCCACTTCTTTTAAATCTAACATTTTTGCCTTGTTTTCTTCATTTCTTTTTATTTACTTATTTTTTTTTTTAGAGATAAAACACGATAGGTACAACTGAAGCCCGCTGGCTGCATCTTCCGAATCCCATCCTCCTTCCTTCCTTCCAGTCTGTGAATGTCTCTTCCTGAAAAACAATTCTACGCTGTACAATGTGAGTTACTCTCCCTGGGGTTTCCAACAGCAGCCCAGGGACTTGCGTTAGGTGTGTATCATTCTCATGTGTGTTTTAGTACTTTTAACATCTATGAATGTATCCATAAACAATACTGTCAGGACAGGAGTGGTGGCTCACACCTGTAATCCCAACACTTTGGGAGGCCGAGGTGGGAGGATCTCTTGAAGCCAGGAGTTGAAGACCAGCCTGGGCAGCAGAAAGAGCCTGTCTCTATGAAAATAAAAATGAAAAACATTAGCCAGATATGGTGGTATGCATCTGCAATCTCAGCTACTTGGGAGGCTGTGGTGGGAGGATCATTTGAGCACAGGAGGTCAAGGCTGCAGTGAGCCATGTTCATGCCACCACACTCCAGCCTGGGTACAGAGCAAGAACCTGTGTCAACAAAACAAACAAGCAAACTCCCAGAAAATTGTTTTACGTTTTCCAACTTTAGTAATGGGACCACCCGGTATTTAACCTTCTGTAACTTCTTTTTCTTTTTTCTTTTGGGATGGAGTCTCACTCTGTTGCTTATGCTGGAGTGCTGGAGTGCAGTGGCGTGATCTCGGCTCACTGCTTCCTCCACCTCCTGGGTTCACCCAATTCTCCTGCCTCAGCCTCCTGAATAGCTGGGATTACAGGTGTGAGCCACCATGCCTGGCTAATTTTTTGTATTTTTAGTAGAGACAGGGTTTCACTGTGTTGGCCAGGTTGGTCTCGATCTCCTGACCTCAGGTGATCCACTTGCCTTGGCCTCCCAAAGTGCTAGGATTACAGGTGTGAGCCACCATGCCCTGCTTATAACTTGCATTTTTAAATGATCACTACTATATTATTGAATTCAGATGAATTAATGGAGTTTTATTTATTCATTTGACTATAGTAAAATGAAATTCCATTGTATGAATATGCCACAATTTATCTTCTCTTCTGTTAATGGACATTTAGGTTACTTTTATTTTTTTTCCCTTTGCTATTGCTGCAATGAACAGTCTTCTACATTGTGCATTGTATGAGAGTTTCTCTAGGGAATATACAGGAGTGGAATTATGCATCTTCAACTCTGTCACATATCAACAGATTACTCTCCAAGGGAAAGGTAATAATTTAAACCAGTGTATTGCACTAGTGTAGTAAATCTACCAGTCTGTGTGAGTTAATATAGTTTCACATTCTCATCAATAATTGGTATTGTCAGATTTTATAATGTTAGCCAATCTAGTAGCTAGGAAATATCTGTCATTTTAATTTAGTCACTCTTTAAAATTTTTTTTTTATTTTTTTAATAGTTATTAATGAGGCTAAGTATATTTTCATAAATTATTGACCATTTGGGTTTTTTCTTCTGAGAATTACCTATTAATGTCTTTAAGGATTAAATAAGGTAATAAATGTAAAATAATTAGAACAGTGCCTGATATAAAGTACACGATACATATTAGCTATTATTATTTCCCAGTTTTCCTATTGGATTGGTATTGATTTACAGGAGTTCTTATATATTTTTGTAGAAATCTTTTGTTATGTGGGATTTTCCTCCCAATCTGTAGTTTGTATTTACATTTTTATAGTGTGCATACATTTTGGATTTCAATGAGTCAATATATCATTATTTTCCTATATGTTTTTGTACATTTTGTATCCTG
>NW_016107760.1:1726333-1727579 GCF_001604975.1 Cebus imitator
CCACCAACAGTGTAAAAGTGTTCCTATTTCTCCACATCCTCTCCAGCATCTGTTGTCTCCAGATATTTTAATGATCACCATTCTAACTGGTGTGAGATGGTATTTTGTTAAATTCTTATCCTGGAGTCATAGAGATGGTTTCTTTTCTTATAAAAATGTTTGGGGGCTGGGCCTTGTGGCTCATGCCTATAACCCAGCACTTTGTGAGCCTGAGGAAGGAGGATCACTTGAGCCCAGGAGCTCAAGGGTGTAGTAAGTTATGATTGTATTACTGTATGCCAGCCTGGGCTACAGAGAAAGAACCTGTCTTTAAATGTTTAGGTTTTATTCTCATATTTATGTTGAATTGTGTGTGTGTATGTTTATTTTTCAATTATTATATTTAGGTTTCACCATGTTGTCCAGGCTGGTCTCATACTCCTGGCCTCATGTGATCCTCCCACCTCAGCCTCCCAAGTGCTGGGATTACTTGTGTGAACCACAATGTGTGGCCTCTGTGTGTGTTTTAAATGATAAATAGCACCATTCACTGAATACTTCATTCTTTCCCCATTCATACGTGATGCAATTTTTATTTTATTTTATTTTTATTTATTTATTTATTTATTTTGAAACAGAGCCTCTGTCGTCCAGGCCGGAGTGCAGTAGCACGATCTTGGCTCACTGCAACCTCTGCCTCCCGGGTTCAAGCAATTCTCCTGCCTCTGCCTCCCAAGTAGCTGGGACTACAGGCATGTGCCACTACATCTGGCTTATTTTTTATTTTTAGTAGAGATGGGGTTTCACCATGTTGGCCAGGCTCGTCTCAAACTCCTGACTTTAGGCTATCCGCCCGCCTTGGCCTCCCAATGTGCTGGGATTACAGGTGTGAGCCACTGCACCTGGCCTTAATGCAATTTTTATTATCTGTCAAGTTTGGGAGAGTCTGTTTCTCTATTTGGTTACTCCGTTTCTCTGTTGGGCTATTTGTTTGTCCTGCACCATTGCCACACTGTTGTGATTGCTCTAGTTCTACAGTAAAATCTGCAAAGCCGGTTCCCTCTGTTTTGCTTTTCTTCATGTGTGCCCTCACTCTTGTTGGCTCTTCGCTTTTTCCTGTGAATTTTAGAATCAATTTACAAAATCTTACAAAGAATCTTCATGGGATTTCGGTTAGAATTGCTTAAGGATTAATTTGGCTGTATTGACATATTTATGACGTTGAGCCTTCCCATTCAAGGACATGATATAGTTCTCCCTCCCCCCC
>NW_016107760.1:1727679-1732052 GCF_001604975.1 Cebus imitator
GCTCACTGTAATCTCTGCTTCCCAGGTTCAAGTGATTCTTCTGCCTCAGCCTCTGGCGTAACTGGGATTACAGGTGCATGCCACCATGCCCAGCTAATTTTTGTATTTTTAGTAGATACAGGGTTTCATCATGTTGTTTAGATCTCTTGACCTCGTGATCTGCCCACCTCAGCCTCCCAAAGTGCTGGGATTACAGGCGTGAGCCCCTGTGCCCAGCCAATTCTCTCTTTTTTAGGTGAGCCTTCCCATTCGAGGACATGATATAATTCTCTCTTTTTAAGTTCTTTTGCTTTCCAGTAAAGTTTTATTATTTTCTCCACAAAGTCTTGTACTTTTTTTTTTTTACTTATTTTTGATACTTTATAATTTTGTTGCTATTTTTTAAACTTTATCTTCCTTTTAATTTGCATATTCTATTTGCTGTTGGCATATAGGAATGCAACAGATATTTTCTTTCTTTCTTTCTTTTTTGAGATGGAGTCTCACTCTGTTGCACAGGCTAGAATGCAGTGGCATGATCTTAGGTCACGGCAACGTCCACTTCTCAGTTCAAGTGATTCTCCTGCCTCAGCCTCCCGAGTAGCTGGGACTACAGGCATGCATCACCATGCCTGGCTAATTTTTGTATTTTTAGTAGAGACAGGGTTTCACGATGTTGGTCAGGCTGGTCTTGAACTCCTGACCCAAGTGATCCACCCCTTTGGCCTCTGAAAGTGCTGGGATTACAGGTGTGAACCACCATGCCTGGCCGATATTTTCACATTAATATTTTATCTAATAATATTGCTACTATCTCTTATTAGTCCTTTATGCAGACAATCTAATCATATGATTTGAATATAATAACAGTATTGTTTTTTTCTTCTACCCTTATATCTTTTAATCTTATATATATTTTATTTTTCTCTTTTAGAATATTTATTTAAGTGTGTGTGTTTTTCAGTTCTCGGGTGAAATTCTTTACCTTTTTATCCGCTTGTTTTTCCATCTTTTCCTCTATTTTATTGAGTTATAAAATAGAGTTATATTATAGTTATTCTTAGAACCCATGTCCTGGGTGGGTCTCAGACTCTAATCTCTGTATAGTGAACTTTACACTACTTTTCACAAGCTTGACAGATATCATTAAATATCCTAAGGGCAAAATCAGCTGTGCGCTTGAGATGCCCAAAGTTTCTGCCAAGTCTCTTCCTAAAGTTTATTAGTGTATCTAGAAAATAAACTTTTGGTTTTGTTATACTTCTTTGGTATATATATATATATTTATATATATATATTTTTTTTTTTTTTGAGACAAGGTCTTGCTCTGTTGCTCAGATTGGAGTGCAGTGGCATGATCTCAGCTCACTGCAACCTCTGCCTCCCAGGCTCAAGCAATTCTTCCACCTCAGCCTCTCAAGGACTGGGCCTATGGGCACACATCACCATGCCCCAGCTAATTTTGTTCATTTTTTTTTTTTTTGTAGATATGTAGTCTTACTCTATTGTCTAGGCTTGTCTCGAACTCATGCCCTCAAAAAGGATCCTCCCACCTTGGCCTCCCAAAATGCTGGGTACAGTCATGAGCCACTGGGCCCAGCCACTATTTTTTTTTTTCAAAATTATTTTATTGAGTTCTGTAATCTTTGTTACTTTTTTCTTTTTCTAACTTCTTGGGTTAGACAACATGGCCACTAATTTCTGTATTTATTTTTTATTAAGCAGAAAGAGGACTCATGAACTAATTTATGGACTTTCATTTTTAAGTGTTGAGAAATAAGTTTGCTTATAATTACATCTTTAGCTATGTCACTCAGGTTTTGATGCATAGTGTTTTTACTTGCAGTTTTGTGCATTGACTAATTTCCATTAAGATTTCTTCTTTTTGGCTAATGAATCATTTAGAAATAGGCTTCATTTCCAATGTTATTTTTATTATTTTGTTATTCTTTTCTAATGAGGTCAGTAGGATATTGATTCTTTGGTGTGATCTGAAACTTGCTTTATTGCTTATTACAAGATCAATTTTTGTACAGTAGATGTTCCATGTGTGCTTAAAAAGAACTGTGTATTTTAAAACGTTTGTGTCCAAGATTATATAAATATTCATCAGAAAAACTCTTTTATATAATTACTGTATTCAAAAGTTGTAGCTTTGAAGCCTTCTTTATATTTTGATAAGCATAATTTCACTTTTGTTGATTATGAAATACATAATTCGTTTGAGTCACTGTTTTTCTTTTAAGGTATGGATGATATTTTATGTATTAGAAATCTTAAATGGTTAAGTATATGTACTGAATAGTCTTTTGAGTATCTATAATTTTGTATTATTTGTCATAATGACACATTTTGATAGGGAGAGCATGACATATGAAAGTGCCATCCTAGCGTTTATTCCTGGACTGTCTGGTATGCCCATAGCAAATTTTGAATCTTCCTGGCTTTGCTAATGTCTCTTGCTCCCTTCTCACATTATAAGAATATTAAACAAGGCTAGAACTTGAAGTGAAAATTTAGTAAGATAGAAACCTCCAGAATATCTCCTGGGCCTTATTAAAATAAGATAGCAGGTGCTGTTGCTATAGCACTCAAAGGCCGTGCTGCATTAAATTGTAGCTCTGTTATATGAGGCTCAAGCCTCAGTAGAGCCCTGATTTAACCATTACTGCATTGTATGGAACATATATTATCAAATCAGAGTTTCCTAGAAATCTGAATATGAATGAGTCTTGGCTCAATATACTTATTTGGCTTATTTGAAAGGCCTTAAAAATGAACTTGGTGTTTCTGGACCCAGTTTGATTAGTAATAAATCTAAGAAACTGAAGACTCATTACCATGGAGTTCCAGATTGAAATAAATCTCGTTTATGTTATTATTACATTTTGCCTCTACCTTTGATGCGATGCTTTGAAAGTGGAACAGATTATTAACCGGATGCAAGCAAATGGAAACCATTATATTTCAAAATCTAAAAATTTCCCAGCTGCCACTGATTCACATTTAAGTCCTAAATAATTCCATATATTGCTTGGAAATTTAAAAGGTTTGTGAGGAGGGGTTGTTTTTCCTGGAGATGCTCAGTTTGTCTAATAACTGTATTGGCTTCCAAAGTTTTCAGGGGGTTGATGACTACTATCATGACGTTCTTTATGGTGGTCAAATTTTGAATATTTAGTTTCCCATAGCAATGACGTTCTTAGTCTTCCTTTTACATCACAGACAGAGAATCATTATTTTCCATTATTTGGATATAGACAAAGAAATTATGTTTCAAGTCATTTGAGGAGATGCTTATAAGATGTTCTTACCAGAACATGTAAGCCTTCATTAGGAAAAGACCTTGAGACAATAATTCCAGGTTCCAGTTTGCCTAAACTGGAATCTAAAATGATATAGTTGACCAGATGGCCAGGCCTCAAACTTATAAAAAGGGACTATTCCCACGTTTTGTTAGTGGCATATTTGGAATTTGGCATTTGGTTTCCCATAGAAACAATGCTATATTTAATTAGATTTTGTGGTGTGCTCACAAAAGCCCAATTTAATATAGAGTGTGACTGAAATATTGCTGTATTTATGACTTTAAACTTTTTTCTTGGGCCAGGCTTGGTGGCTAACACCTGTAATTCCAGCAGTTTGGGAGGCCAAGGCGGGTGGATCACTTGAAGTCGGAGTTTGAGACCAGCCTGACCAACATGGAAAAACCCTGTCTCTACTAAAAATACAAAATTAGCCGGGTGTGCCTGTAATTCTTAAAAATGAATTTGGTGTTTCTGGACCCAATTTGATTAGTAATAAATCTAACGAACTGAAGAATCATTACCATGGAGTTCTGGAATGAAATAAATCTTGTTTTTGTTATTATTACATTTTGCTTCTATCTTTGATGTGATGCTTTGAAAGTGGAACAGATTATTAACCAGATGGGTTAATAAAACAAACAAACAAATAAAACAAAACCTTTTTTGTTTCTTTCTTTTTTTTTTTTGAGATGAAGTCTCCCTCTGTCACCCAGGCTGGAGTGTAGTGGTGCAATCTTGGCTCACTGCAACCTCCGCCTCCCGGGTTCCAGGATTCTCCTGCCTCAGCCTCCCGAGTAGCTGGAATTAAAGGTGCTTGCCAACATGCCCAGCTAATTTTTGTATTTTTAGTAGCAATGGGGTTTCATCATGTTGGCCAGGTTGGTCTCGAATGTCTGACCTCAGGTGGTCTGCCCACATCAGCCTGCTGAAGTGCTGGGATTACAGACGTGAGCCACTGCATCCAACCAACTTTTTTTCTTTTAAGCTGTATAAAGTATACTTAAACATATAAAATACCTTTAAGATACATCAAGGAGGCTGGGGCAGGAGAATTGCCTGAACCCGGGAGGCGGAGGTTGCAGTGAG
>NW_016107760.1:1732074-1734351 GCF_001604975.1 Cebus imitator
AAAAAAAAAAAAAAAAAAAAAAAAGATACATCAAATCGCCAGAATCCTAACCAACCAGGCCATCATTTAGGAATTCAGCTGAGGCTTTGTATGTTGCTTAACCCTCCAAATGCACCACTAGAAATTGGCCAGCAATGGGAGAAATTGGGGTTCTCAGAAATTCAAGGGGCAATGCCACTCTGGATGTTCCAGTTTCTACCTTTCCAGTTCTCAGGAATCCCAATGCACCTCTCATTAAAAGGAAAGGAAAGCATGAAGTGGGCACTGGAGGCACGTGGATGAGCTCCTGATACCATCCATCCAGCCGCTCGAACAGCCAGGTGGAGCCCTCAGTGGCAGCAGCTGGGAGCTAGGCAACTGTTTCTTTCAGTCAGTCACGCTAGAGAGTGGAGTGAGATCTCCCAGAGAGCTCCTATAAGCAGCAATCCTGCCCTAGTAAGACAGGTGGAAAGAGGGGAAGCCAAAGTTAAGTTCAGTAAAATAACCAGTTAATTGGCATATTTATCAGCAAAACCCAGACCGAGGAACTCTATTCATCAGTCTGGGTTTTTCAACAGACAAATCATAAGGAAAAGAGAAGAATGGAGGGAGAATCTGTAGATCAATAGACTTAAAAGACATCAATTTTTAAAAAATATGCAAGACTAAAATACAATATCTAGGGATGCACATTTATGTGATAAAACAAACGTTTTTAAAAAAGCAGAGTTGATTACTATAAAAATCTGGACAATCGTTATGTATGAGCAAAGAGGGGACTTATAATCTGAGCAGCACACATGGAGGGGGCTTCTGGGGCGGCTGACAAAGATCTGTTTCTTGACCTGATAATGGTTACAAGAGTGTTACTTTATATAAATTCGTTAAGCCATATGTCAGTGTGGTTTTCCTTATCTGTTTTACTTCACAATAGAAAGCATTAAAAAAAAATAGAAGTGCATACCCACGGAGTCAAAACAGTCACTGGGAAACAGATATGTTTGCTGAAGCTGTTAAAGAAAGGGAGAGGAAAAGGCATTCCCATCAGAGCATAGGTAGAGTGGACTGGAGAAAGAGCAGATGGCTGGGAAGGCACAGCAGTGACACAGAGAAGAGGAAGGGGAGGGATTCAAGGCTTTGAGAGAATAGGATCATTTGCCTACCAGCTTGCAGCAGAATTCAGAGCTGAGTCTACTGCTCCTCATTTAAGGAGATTGAGGATGCTTGTGGAAGTGCTTCCCCAGATGTGATGTAGGGCCAGAAAGAAATATTTTAGATGCTGTTTTAGCCTCATTTCAAGACAAGAATAATGTCACCAACCTGCCTTAAGATGTTATAAACTAACAAGACATGGTTTGATATTTTATACAACTCTTAAGAGTATGGGTCAAATTGACACAAGATTTCAGGTCAAGAAACGCCCAATAAAATGGCAAGAAATTTAAAACAGGCAGCCAGGGAGTGGGCAAGACACAGGGGTACAAGTAGGTGGTTAGCAACAGGGAGTCGGGGACCAGCAGCTGGGTTGGGATTCAAGGTCAGGGCCCTAGTCTGAGTAAGAGTAAAGCCCCTGTGTCAGAGCAACCAAGGCAGCAGGAAAATTAACTAGATAGGAATGTAGGAACAAGGATAAATGTAGGCATCCAATAATTGGATCTGGGGTAAAGGCATAGTGTTATAGGAGGGATAATAACCAGGTTGACCTGATGCAGTCATCTGAGTTATGTAAAACAGGCTCCTTAATTTCTGTTTAATGAATAAACAGGATTCGTTCCAGAGCTTGGGGCAGACTGAGTCTATAGGAGTAGATTTGGGGGCAGTCAAATTGCCCCAACTGTGGGGATTGTTTTGCTTTTTTATTCCTTAGTAAAATACAAATAAAACTCTGTTTTCATGATTATCACCCCCCACATTAGAGATTTGATTAGATTTAGGTTCACTTTTTCTTTTCTTATGCAATGCCTTGGAACAAATCAGGTTCACTATTTAAGGCAAGAATCCCTCATGAGTTGTGCTGTTTATTCCTTATTGCGTCCCATCAGAAAGCCTATATAAGTCTGGATGTGTCACATTTTACAATACTAAGATTGATTGGTGGGGTTCAGGTCAGCCTGATTCCTGCAGTAGAAAGTGCCCCATCAACCTTTAACTTAATGATTTTAGCATCCACTGATGATTATTGCCTGGATCCATTATTTCATTAGGGGTTTGAAATTAATGATTTTTCAATGCTGTTATTTCTTCTGCATTTAGTAGTAGGAATTCTTCCATCAAGAAGAACCCCCCCCCCAAAAAAAA
>NW_016107761.1:0-52206 GCF_001604975.1 Cebus imitator
CCATGTTGCTGCAAATGACAGGATTTTATTCTTTTACATGGCAGAATAATATTCTTTTGTGTGTGTGTGTGCGTGTGTGTATGTATATACATATATATATATATATATATATATATATATATATATCACATTTTCTTTATCCATTTATTCATTAATGAGCACTTAGGTTTATTGCATATTTTGGTTATTGTGAATAGTGCTGCAATAAACATGGCTGTGAAGATATCTTTTTGATATGTTCACTTCCTTTCTTTTGGATATATAACCAGTAGTGAAATTGTTATATATCATCTATTTATTTACATTTGGAAATTTCCAAAATTCTGCTATATTCCTATAGTAATAAATGTCTGCCCACTACATACATATGTGAGTATATATATAATTGAATCCTTACTCTGTGTAATGTACTTGTTTTCTATTTGATTCTAGTCTAATCTTTTCTGTTTCATTAGTAAAAATGCTGACTGATTTCATGATGGGTCATAGCCTGGGATTTAAAAAACACTGATCTCTATCCAAAACTAGAGCTAAAACTCTAACTGTACACTTGTGTTCATAGAACGTTTAACATATTTTATAGCTTCTTAACTATCATGTATAAATAAATAACTACCTACTATTTATGGTGATTTTTTTAGCTTTTAGTGGCCTATCAAATGTTTTAAAATTCTTCCAAAGCAAAGAGGGTATACTGAGGTTTGAATTATTGCAACTTCTAAATTATTGCTTCTGTTTTTTGCCTGACTCTATAGCCTTCTTCAGTCCATAATCCATCTGAATTTCACTAAAATAAAAAAGAAAAATTCATAATTGAGTTTCTATCAGTGAGTTCCCTATTCACATTTTCTGATAAGTTATTATTTGAAATATTTCATCAGCAAAAGTAAATAAGTTTTTGTCTTATTTCAAAGAAAGAATCATAATTCAAAGTAGAATTTATTGGAAGGTGATATTATCTTAGTCAAGAAATAGTTTGATAATTATTGAAATTGCCTTCTTGAAAATTAGTAATTTTATTAGGAATGAAGTTGATTTCAGTGAATGTTTTAATTCATAGATTAATTAATCATCCATTCAAGATGGGATTCCTTTGTCATGTGAGAAGTTGCACTAGAATAATGCCAAGGTCCCTTCCAGCCATAGAATTCAGTGGTCCCAAAGACATAGAAAAGTGTTAATCATTTTCGCTTCACCTTTCTTGCAATATTTGAGTCCAATGAAGATAACAATGCTATTTCTAAAATTTCATATGATAAAGGCACACAATAAAGTAGCAGGATGAATGGTGTCACCTCATCTTCCCCCATCTCCAAGTAGCTAAATCACAAAATAAAAATCCACAGGTCTTAACTGAACATACATTACATCCTGCTACATGTGTTGGCTGAGGGCATGTAAGACTGTACTTGTTTGCTGCCACATGTAACCTGGTTGGATTAATAAGACTGTTAAAAAGACTCACAAATATGCCAGTAAAAGAAAGGAAATCAGTGTATCAAAGAGATATCTGCACTCCTATGTTTGTTGCAGCACTGTTTACAATAGCTAATAACTGGAAACAACCTAAGTGTCAATCAACAGATGAATGGATAAAGAAAATGTGGTACCTATACACAATGGAGCACTCACTATTCATCCACAAAAAAGAATGAGATCTAGTCATTTGCAACAACAGGGATGGAAATGGAGATCATTATGTTAAATTAAATAAACCAGGCACAGAAAAACAAACATTGTATGTTCTCACTTATTTATGGAAATTAAAAATCAAAACAATTGAACTCATGGACACAGAGAGTAGAAGGATGGTTACCAGAGGCTGAAAAGGGTAGCAGGGGTATTGGGAAGAGGTGGGGATCATTAATGTGTACAAAAAAAATTAGAAAGAATGAATAAGACCTACTATTTGTTAGCAAAATAGGGTGACTACAGTCAATAATAACTCCATTGTACATTTTTAAATAACTTAAAGAGTATAATTGGATTGTTAGTAACTTAGAGAGTAAATGCTTGAGGGGCTGGCTACCTCATTCCCCACGATGTGCTTATTTTACATTGCATCCCTGTATCAAAACATCTCATATACCAGTAAGTATATACACCTACTATGTACCCACAAAAATTTAGGAAAACGGGACTCACAAATTTGATAATTCTCATGTTTAAATAGCTCAGAAAAAGGAATTTCACATTTGAAAATAAAGTCTTCAGGTTACTCTTCTAATTATGTAACATAAATTTAGTTTGCAGTCAATTGTTCTATAAAACCACTACTTAATTTCATGAGGCAATAGAAACTTTTACAAGCAACCCCCCACAAATAACTATTTTACCTTACAATTTAAACAAGAAATTCAATGCCAAATGTATCAAAATAAATTATCTACATTAGGTATATCTAAAAGAGAAAACTTTTAAATTTGTCTAGCAGCTAAGTCTATAAATTGCAGAAATTTGGCATTAATGGATAAGAATTACATTTTCCATTGTGGCTTTTTATTACAGTCCATCTGAAATTATATAATAAATAAAGATTGGATAATATAAAAACTTACATCAGGCTTAACAACTAAAAATGAGAAAACAAGCTGGATATGAGTTAGGTAAAGCTTCACAGATTAGTAGAAAGCATCTGAGCTAGTGTTGAAACTCTTTCATTCCAAGATTATTGCGGGGGGGAAAAGTGCCCCAATGGAGGTTGGATATCTCTCAGAGGAGATGACTGTATTCTCTGCTTAGATCAACCATGTCTCCCTCTGCTATGAAAGTGTGTTCCAGTGAAGGGATAAAGACCCATCATGCACACTGCCACCTGCTCCTGTCCAAGGGAAAGAGGCTCTCGCTGTACTTATCCCTCTAGTTTTCCCTGGAAGAATGTTCATGTCAAGATGTTGCTGCTGTTAATTTCTTCAGTCACTGTAGGGTTCATGATCAGAAATTTAAGAAGCAATACAATGACTTCCAGGACCTCTTCATATATTGCAGATTTCCCAAGCTTATTTTAGTTTTAGGAACTCCAAAATATCCCCACCTACTAACCTTCCAAATAGATTAACTTGTTTTGGGGGCAGGTGGAACCCATGTGGTAGTCTCATCCTCTTTAATGAGGGCTGAATTTTATCTTCTGTGTAACCTGAACATGTATTCTAAATTTTTTTTCCATCAAGTCTCCACCAGGAATACAATTCCCAAAGTAGGACCAGGTAGCAAGAACTATAGAAGCTGTGGGGAACATGTTAAGGCATCAGAAAGAAGAATAAGGCATCCCAATGGGATTTGTTAAACCCTATTTTGTAAGATTTAACTAGAGCACAAACAAGGAAGGACACTTCCTACCAAGAAGCAATCCCTGTTCTTCAATTTCTGATGATTTTGAACACACGGGAAGTGGGAGGTGGAGTGAGAAAGAGCATGGTCCCTGAGGTCTGTGATTATTACTATTTTCTCTGTCTTCTGAGAATGAAGAAATAAAAAAGAGCTGACCCTATTTTATAATTTCAGGGAATACAGCTGAGACAATTTGATGGTGTCTTTGTGCTTTAAATTTTTCTTTTAGTCTTTTACCTAAATCCATTCTTATACTTAAATATAAAGGAGGCAGGGTATAATATGCTAAATTAAAGTTATTTTAATGTTTATGACTGCCAACTAAGAAAGTAAAAAACTTACTATATTTACTTTGAGAGAGCTCACCTGCAGTAAGTCTTAATGGGCTTTTCCCCATCAGACCTGTTTAGTAAGAGGCTTGTTGGTGTCTGGTGTCCAGATTGTGTTCTCATATTCTGGAAGGATGCTGCTTCCTCATACTGATGCCCAACGGCATCTGATTCCTAGAGAGAAACAATCCCTGGTTACCCACATGTTGTTCATGGTCCAATTTATTAAATATATAAACTCATAAATTACATCTCCTCTTTTACTGTTTCTAATTTTATAAATATAAAAGACTTCTATATGTCTCATAATATTTTTTGCCATAAATTCTATTTTATCAGAAAAAGATATATTTTGTTTGATAATAGCAATGCTGAACTTGGTTTACTAATACTTAGGCCAATTTGCATTTATGTTCATTTTTGAGATTTGTTCAATAAATCACTTTTCTTCTACTGTACTTTTCCAGTTTTGTTATCATTGTTATACTAGCCCATAAAGCAAGCTAGGTTGCTGTCCTTCTTTTGTCTATTCTCAAGAAGTTTTACATAGTATGAAAATTAGCTTTTCCTTGAGGATCAGTAAAATTTGCCAGTAAAATTATATGGCATGGTGTTCTTTGATTAGAAGAAAATTCTGGTAACCAATTCAATTTTTTTTAACATAAAGTTTTTGGATTTTCTACTTCTATGTAAGGGATTTTAAGTAATATTTTCCAAATATTTTTTATTTTTCCATAAGTTATTGGGGTACAGGTGGTATTTGGTTATATGAGTAAGTTCTTTAGTGGTGATTTGTGAGATTTTGGTGCAACCATCACCTGAGCAGTATACACTGCACCCTATTTGTAGCCTTTTATCCCTCACCCCCTTTTCTCCCTTCCCCCTAAGTTCCCAAAGTTTATTGTATCATTCTATGCCTTTTAATCCTCATCGCTTAGCTCCCATATATCAGTGAGGTCTGGTTTTCCATTCCTGAGTTACTTCACTTAGAATAATAGTCTCCAGTTTCATCCAAATTGCTGCAAATGACGTTAACACACGCATACACATATATATATATACACACACACACACCACACCCAACTGTGTTATGTGTATATATATGTGTGTTTGGTATGGTATATGTATACATACACACACACAGACACACACACACACACACACACACACACACACACAGACATGTATATACACATACCCATAGTTGGGTATGGTGTGTGTATATATATACCAATACACACACACACATATATATATACACACCATATATATACCTATATATAAACATAGTTTCAGGAACTCCGAAATATCCCCACCTACTAACCTTCCAAATAGATTAACTTGTTTTGGCAGCAGGTGGAACCCATATAGTATTCTCACAAATATACATATACATACCACAGTTTCTTTATCCACTCATTGATTGATAGGCATTTGGGTTGGTTCCATGACCAAAATGCTGATCGTTATATGAACAATGAAGTCTGGGCTGAGGTAGTCTCAGATGGAGATGAGGAACTTCTTGGGAACTGGAATAAAGGTGACTCTTGCTATGCTTTAGCAAAGAAACTGGTGGCATTTTGTCCTAGAGATCTGTGGATCTCTGAACTTGAGAGAGATGACTTAGGGTATCTAGTGGAAGAAATTTCTAAGCAGCAAATATTTATGATGTCACTTGGGTGTTGTTAGAAGTGTTCAGTTTTATGTATTCACAAAGACATGGTTTGGAATTGGAACTTATGTTTAAAAGGGAAGCAGAGCATAAAAGTTTGGAAATATTGCAGTGTGACAATCCAGTAGAAAAGAAAAAAAAAAAAAGCATTTTCTGGGGAGAAATTCAAGCCTACTGCAGAAATTTACATCAGTAACGAGGATCCCAATGTTAGTCACCAAAACAATGGGGAAAATGTCTCCAGGGCATGTCAGACATCTTCATGGAGGCCCCTCCCATCACAGGCCCAGAAACCTAGGAGAGAAAAATGGTTTTGTGGACTAGGCCCAGGGACCCCCTGCTCTGTGCAGCCTTGGGACATGGTGCCTTGCATCCCAGCTGCTTGAACTTCAGCTATGGCTAAAAGGGCCAACATACAGCTTGAGCCATTGTTTCAGAGAGTACAAGACCCAAGCCTTGGGAGCTTACACATGGTGTTGAGCCTGTGGGTACACAAAAGTCAAGAATTGAGGTTTGAGAACCTCCACCCGGATTTCAGAGGATGTATAGAAATGCCTAGATGTCCAGGCAAAAATCTGCTGCAGGGGTGGGGCCTCATGAAGAACATCTGCTAGGGAAGTGTGGAAGGGAAATGTGAGGTTGGAACCCCACACAGAGTCCCCATTGGGGCACTGTCTAGTGGAGCTGTAGAAAATGTCTATCATCCTCCAGGTCTCAGAATGGTAGATCTGTTGACAGCTTGTACCATGTGCCTGGAAAAATCTTAGACACTCAGTGTCTCCATGGAAACAGCCAAGAGGGGGCTATACCCTGCAAAACCACAGGGGTGAAGCATCCCAAGGCCATGGGAACCCATCTCTTGCGTCAGCATGACCTGGATGTGAGACATGGAGTCAAAGGAAATCATTTTGGAACTTTGTTTAATGAGTGCCCTATTGGATTTTGAACTTGCGTGGGAACTGTAGCCTCTTTGTTTTGGCCAATTTCTCCCATTTGGAATGATTGTGTTTACCCAATGCCTGTACCTTCATTGTATGTAGGGTAATAACTAACTTGCTTTTGATTTTACAGGCTCACAGGCATAAAAGACTTGCCTTGTTATAGATGAGACTTTGGACTTGGACTTTTGGGTTAGCGTTGGAATGAGCTAAGACTTTAGGGGACTGTTGGAAGGGCACAATTGGTTTTGAAATGTGAGGACATGAGATTTGGAAGGGGTCAGGGTGAAATGATATGGTTTTGATATGGTTTGGCTGTGTCCCCACCTAAGTTTCATCTTGTAGTTCCCATAATCCCCACTGTCATGGGAAGGAGCTGGTGGGATGTAATTTAATCATGGGATAGTTACCCCCATGCTGCTCTTCTCATAATGGTGAGTAAATTCTTATGAGATCTGATGGTTTTTTAAAAGACTTTCCCCACTTTGCACAGTGCTTCTTCCTGCCACTGTGTGAAGAAGGACGTGTTTGCTTCTCTTTCTGCCATGACTGTAAGTTTCCTGAGGCCTCCCCAGCCATGCTGAACTGTGAGTCAATTAAACCCCTTTTTGAAAATTAATTGCCCAGTCTCAGGTATGTCTTTATTAGCAGTGTGAGAACAGACTAATATAACATGTATCCATCAAGAAATAAAAGTATAAGAAAAATGTCCTGTACATATATAATGGAATACTATTCAGCCATTTAAAAAAGTATGAAATCATATATTTTACAGCAAGGTGGATGAAACTAGAGGTCATTATCTTAAGTGAAACAAATCAGGTACAGAAAGACAAATATTGCGTGTTCTCACTCATAAATAGGTGCTAAAAATTGTATTCACATGGAGGTAGAGAGTGGAATGATAGATGAGAGAGACTAAGAAGGGTGAAGGTGTGGGATGGAGGAGGATGATGAGCAATTGGTTAATGGGTATAAAGTATATTATTTGAGTGATAGATTCCCTAAATGCTCTGGATTGATTACTGCATAATCTATGCGTGTAACAAAATTGCACACGTACCCCATAAATTTGTACAAAGAAAAAGAAACAGAAATAAAGTTCCCACCTATAGACCTGTTTGAGAAATGCAGTCAAAACTGACAATATTGTTCTACAAGCCAATACCTAAAAGAGCATGCTTCAACTTGTTTCAACTACAGCTCCAGACCAAGCTTCACCTATCAATTAGAGTTCAGGTTATAGTATCCTGCATTTTATGGTCCCCACAACCAGTATCCCCTGAGACACCTGCATGGCAGGCATTTGTTTCAGACTCTGAACAGCCTGTCCTCTGCTTGTCTAAGGCCATAAAGCAGCTTGCCTGCTTGCTAAGGTCTGTGTTGCCCTGACGAGATAGAAACAGTCACTCATATGTATAAAAAGGTAGGTGCCTTAGGACAAACCTGCCCAAAACTGCAGTGACTCACCAATGTTATTCATTATGCATTGTCAGTATGTACTTAACTCTAAGTCCTAATGCTGCTAGCCAGGGTCCTACTAATGAAAAATCAGTCACACAATTACAAAAATAGCCATTCGCACAGCATGGAAATTTCAGGTAACCTAGGCTGGTAATCCAAATGCCAACAACTTAGTTAACCTGAGCTGTAAGCCTGGGTACCAGCTGCTGGGGTTTTCAAGAATAGCCATAAATAACACTCCTTGGCATCACTCACATTTGAGAACTGATTGAGATATGGATACAAGCATTAGGCAGATAACAAAATATAGTTTTTATTATTGAAAAAAGACTTGACAGTGCATGTGGTTTAGATGTGATACCCAAAACAGTTTACTAGCTCCTTACCCTGAATTGAACTTACTGCCTTGCCACAGGCTGCACTATAAAACCACAGGGCTCTTCTACAAGCCCCAATCTGTGTAAAATTCACAGCATAGAAGGGCGGAGAAAAATGTGAGCTCCCTACAAACGATTGACACTGGGAGGGAAGGAGACAGGAAGATGGAGATCTAGTTTATGTTGATTTCCTTCTCACAAACTGACAAATTAGAAAGACTACTTGAGGTACAATCCCCTTCACATAGAAACGTGAAGCCAGGGAAGAGGAAGCTACTCCTGACCCATCTCCATTTTACACCAAAACCCTGAACGTGCACATTACCAGTAACAGTTTGTAGAAGATCCTAAATATTTTACTACCATTTCTAGAATAAGCCTCAATTTACATCGAGGACACTCTGGATTTCATTTTATAAACATAGAAGTTTCCCTATTCAATAAGAGTGCTTGTTGACACATGGATTTTCCTACAGGTCAAATCAGGACCTATGAGACTTGTAATCTTACGTCTTGTTCTTATACTGTTACCTGACTGATTTATAAAGAACATGCTAATCCTATTCTATGAAACTAATGTTTTAATATATTTCTCTCTAGTAATTTTTAATCAGTTTAAATTTTACTATCAAGACATTGATTTTAAAAAGATAACCATAGTATAAATAGCTTTCTTTTAATTGTCACATAATTTGTTTTTAGATATGCAAACAAGTTAATTTTATGAAACTTAAATATGAAGCTACAGAAACTTCCCAAACATTTCCTTGATTGTAGTCAAAGTAAAAATAGGCTTTACAGAGGATAAAATTAGCACAAAATATTACATTTCTATGACAAAAAGAAAATAGTTAATGCAAACTGATTTGAAATTATTTCAGGAGGTTCTTCTGGAAAATATTTAACTAAAAAATTTTGGGCCCATAAATGCTTCTGATAAATTTCACAGCTGTAGTCTTAAAGGTATCAAACTAAAAGAACCCAAAAGAAGAAAGTCATATAAAAATGAACAAACATTACAAAATTTACTACAACTATATATTTGACACAATAACATATTATCAAAACTTCAAAGTAGAATGACCTTTTTTAAAAGTCATCTTTTCAACAAATGAAACATTTACTTAACTCTCTCTGGAAGTTTCAAAGAGTGGGTTATACGCTGTTCAGTATCATTTTATTCTCCTTTTTTTCCTCTCTCTTTTCTTCATTTATAAAATCTCCTTGTTTTCTTCCTGTAGCCTCTGAATCTCGGGCTTCTTTACCACAGTCATCATTATTGTTTTTAATGGCTTCTCCTGCTAATTACATTATCAATCCTAGAGCTACACTAAAAAAATAGTATCCTAATTCTTAGTCTTCGAAAGGGTAACTAAAACAGCAGAGGACAAGTTGCCACTCTCAAGAACTTCAGAAAGACAAAATTATTTGAAATGAGAATCACCGAAAATCTTTCTACTCATTGAACAGTTCCACATACTTAGCCATTCTACTCTTGATAGTTTTAGAGTGATTTTCTTGTCATCCAGTCTTTCTGAAACACCATGTGGCCTGTAACTTTGGGCCTATCAGAGAAAAAAAAGATAAGGATTGTCTGTGTTTAACCTAATTTTATGTGTCATGGTTAACACTTTGTTAAATACACATTGGGTTCATGGAGAAATCCTGCTGGGAGGCATTTAGGCTTGCCAGTATCTGAATTTATTTTACTAGAGTATCTTTTAGAACTTCAGGTTAGGATCATGATGTTTATAAGCCAGGTTTCCAAGTAGCTTACCATTCTCAAAAACCATCAACAGAAAATAAGGCATTTCTTTAAAGCAGTGGTTCTCAACATTGCACCTGGGGAGCCTTAAAATACACTGGCTGGACGCGGTGGCTCACTCCTGTAATCCCAGCACGTTAGGAGGCCGAGGCAAGTGGATCACCTGAGGTCGGGAGTTCAAGACTAGCCTGACCTACTTGGAGAAACCCCGTCTCTACTAAAAATAACAAAATTAGCTGGGCGTGGTGGTGGGTGCCTGTAATCCCAGCTACTCGGGAGGCTGAGGCAGGAGAATAGCTTGAACCCAGGAGGGGGAGGTTGTGGTGAGTGGAGATAGCGCCATTGTACTCCAGCCTGGGCAACAGGAGCAAAACTCCATCTCAAAAACAAACAAACAAACACTGACAACTGCACCCCTGACCTCCAGAGGCTGGGATTCAATTTATCTGTGTGTGTCCACACAGCAGGAGCCTGAATAACTCCAGGTGATTCCAATGGTCAGCCACGGGTAAGAACCACTCCTACGGTCATTTTTATTTTCACCTTTCCTCTTCCTTAGGCTTTGCCTTTACTTTCATTCTTTCCAAAATTCCTACTACTCCTGGTTTCCATTGTTTTCGTCTTCTCTATTTTTATAAGCTACACCGATAGACTTTACTGCTTATATGACAGATCTATAGAGATCATTATATTTTCTTTTAGGATCATGAATTTCTTCTGATTTGGGCCCATTATACTTGAAGGCTTTTAATAGCATTAACTGTATAATCCACTACAGAAAAGGACTGAATATTGTCAGTATCGTTGACCTCATGGTTAACAAAATCAACATCCTCAAATTAAAGGCAAACTCCTGAATCACAAATTGAACACTCTCAAAGGAAAAATGGAGCTCCTCAACGATACCCTTATTCTGCCTCCTCATCACCCCTTTCTCTACCTTGCCCAATACTCTGACTCTCTCTCATCATTTCTAGCTCTTTCCTAACAGGATCCCCCCTCCTCCTCACCATATTCTTCTTCTTGATGAGCCTATGCTGTCTCTTCAGGTTCCCCAGGATCATCAGCTTGTTTGGTGTATTAGTCTGTTTTCACACTGCTACTAATAACTACCCGAGACTGGGTAGTTTATAAAGGAAAGAGGTTTAATTGTGTCACAGTTCAGTATGGCTGGGGAGGCCTCAGGAAACTTACAATCATGGTGGAGGCAAAGGGGAAGCAGGCACCTTCTTCACAAGGTGGCAGCAATGAGAAGTGCCCAGTGGAGGGGGAAGAACCCCTTATAAAACCATCAGATCTCATGAGAACTCACTCACTGTCATGAGAATAGCATGGGGGAAACTGCCCCCCATGATTCAATTACCTCCACCTGGTCTCTCCCTTGACAATTACAATTCAAGATGAGATTTGGGTGGGGACACAAAGTCCAACCATATCACTTGGCTACTTGCCTCCACCAACACTTTCCCCTCCTCTCTCCAATGTCTTGCTCTGTTTGTGTTGGTCAAGCCATCAGCGGCCTTCACAGTGGCTGGCTGAAGATCATGGGAGTCAGGAAACAGGCTGGGATAGCTGCTGAGCTGACCAGTGACTCGTGGCTATAATCACTAGGACAACAGCCTTGTATCTGGCTGAAAGGCTGGTGAAGCTACTGAGGAGTAGATGACAGACCTATTGGCCGCTACAACTGCAGCAGAGATAAGGGCTCAAAGATGGCAAATGTGGTCTAGCTTTAAATTTTTAACACACATCAGATTATAAATTTTTCTAGTGCAGCCTACAATTACGCAGCATTTTCACCTTTCTAATCAAGTCAAGAGATTTACCATAATTTAATTATTCATTGGCATTATTTACATCAACCTGTTATGGCTGCTAAGAGTATTTTTCATATAAAAAGCTATTTTGTTTACAATCAATAATATTTACTAATACACTTTATCAACTTGCATGCTTGCATGTACCCTATATACTTTCATTCTGTTTTCACTTTTTTCTATCCAACTATATTTATTAGCAATTCTATTGAATAAAGGGAGGTAATTTTCCTTAGATTCTGTTTGAAAACATTTTTATTTTTCTCTTTTTCTTGAATGATAGTTTAACTGAGTGTGAAATTGTATAGTTTTCCTCATCCTTTAGAATATTCCCTTCTAGCATCTGTTTTGCTGAGGGGAAGTCCACTTTTATTTGTTGTTATTTTGTAGCTATTCTCTTATTCTCTGAAGGTTTTATTATTTTTGTTCTTCCTTAATATTCTGTGCTTTCATTATACTATTTCTAGATATGAATTTATTTTTATTTATGTGGCTTGATACTCAGAGTATCTTTGGTTCTGAGAATTCATGTGTTTATCCATCAGGAAAAAAATTTCAACAAAAATGTCCTATCCCATTTTCATCATTATTTTTATATCTTTATAAGATAAATAGATATTCTGTCTGAGTCTACAGTCTATGTCCTTTTTATTCCATTTTCTTAAAAAATAGTCTCTTGCATTTTGGGAAAATTATGCATTCCATATTCTATTTCACAATCTTTTCCCCTAATGTGTTCTAACTAGAATTATCTTGTTATTTGAGGTTTTTTTCCATATTTAAGAAGATTTAGTCCTTATTTCAGGGAATGCATGTTTTATTTCTAATCTCTGTAATTGTTATCTTTTGGGATCCATCTGTCATTTTCAAATTATTTTTCTTCTTAATCCCTGGTCATCTAAAATAGTTGGCATAACTTTAAGAAATCTTTTATGCTTTTAAAAATAAACATAAATATTTAACAATTGTTCATTCATGAATGCACAAAATGCACATCATCAGAAGTGAATTTATTTTCCAGTTGTTGATATTTTTGGCTACTTCTCTTGGCAGCTCCTGAAAATAGATTCAAAGACCCAGTTCTCTCTCCATTTCTCTCTCTCTCTCTATCTCTCTCTCCCTCTTCTCTCACCTAGAAGCTCAGGGGTTGTCTCGGCCCAGCTCTTTGGGCTTCCTATCCAGACCTGGATCTTACATTAATGGTTTAGAATTATCTACCTATAGTGAGACAGAGTACATTGGGAATCCCAGCACCGAGAGTGGGTGGCTGGATTCCACATTTGGTTGTAGTTCAGCGCCTGGGTTCTCTCAAGCCTTCAACCCACAGTTTTCCTGAGGCTATATAGGGAGGCAGTATAGCACAGTGCATTTTTGGGGTCTCCATTAGTAAGCAAAGGAAGTCAGTCCCTCCCACCCTCCTCCCATATCCTATTTTCAAGGAAGGTGCTAAGCCTCAGTTCCCCATTATTGCATGAAGCACTTTAATATCTTTAGTTCCCAAGAGCAAAACTATCTCCACTCAGGCCAACTTACAAACACAGTCAGCTAACCCGTGGCTTCTGCATCACTCACACATCTGATTTTATGTTTTGTTTCTGATCCACAGAGATGTTTATCTTGCCTTGGGAGCTGGTTTTGTCTTTTTCCTTTCCTCTGTTTGTGGTTTATCTGTCACTGCTCTGTGGGTTTTTTGTTTTGTTTTGTTTTGTTTTGTTTTGTTTCAGAGACAGGGTCTCATTCTGTAGCCCAGGCTGGAATGTGTAGCATGTTCATACTACTGGGCTCAAACTATTGGGCTCAAGAGATCCTCCCACCTCAGTCTCTCCAGTCGTTGGGATTACATGTGCAAGCCACTGTGCCTGTGTTTAAGGCAGAAGTCATTGAGCTACTATCACTGAATATTAGGCTAATAGTTAAAAATGTAAAACCATGAATATCTAAAAATAAAGTTGTCATGGCATTGTGGGAATTAAAGTGAGAGAACCTTTTGACCCGGCAATCCCATTACTGGGTATATACACAAAGGATTATAAAACATTCAGTTATAAAGACACATGCACACATATGTTTACTGAGGCACTGTTTACAATAGCAAAGACTTGAAACTAATCCAATGCTCATCAATGATAGACTGGATAAAGAAAATGTGGCACATATACACCATGGAATACTATGCAGCCATAAAAAAGGATGAGTTCATGTCCTTTGCAGGAACATGGATAAAGCTGGAAACCATCATCCTCAGTAAACTGACACAAGAACAGAAAACTAAACACTGCTGTTCTCACTCATAAATGGGTACTGAACAATGAGAACACATGGTCACAGGGAGGGAAACATCACACACCAGGGCCTGTAGGGGGGTGGGGGGTGTAGGGGAGGGATAACAGGTAGGGTGGGGGGATTGGGGAGGGCTAACATTAGGAGAAATACCTAATGTTGATGGCAGGAGGATGGATGCAGCAAACCACCATGGCACCTATGTAACACACCTGCAAATTCTGCACATGTACCCTAGAACTTAAAGTATATAAAAAATGTGAGAGAACTACAAGTATGAAGCTTATACAACAATTTTTTTCTACTTGAATATTTTCTTTTGATAACTCTGCTGAATCCTCAGAAGAACAAGATAGGATTTTGACACAGAAAAAAAATTATCTTAGAGTTACCATTTAAAAATATTAAAATTATTACAAATTTGTTTAAAATCAGGTTAAACTCTTCCCCTCATTAAAATAATAAAATGAAAAAGTTTATTATGAAATCTTAAATTTTCAAGATTGAAGAGACGTTGGAAAGGCTCTGTTGCAAATGCCTGTTCAACATATTTCTATTTTACTCAACCTTTATGTTTCTATTTATAGTAAGGCTGCACACCAATTCACAAGACCTCATTGTTCCATAACTTGTTCAAAACTACTTTCTCTTGTTGATTTTAATTTCACTTTTATATAAACCTACTTTTTGATTCTAGGATATTTTTCTCCACTTTGGGGAAGGCAATAAACAACTATGTTTGCTTCCTACAAGATTCTCTAAGGGACATATGAAGACAAGTATCCTGTCTGCTGCTTTTTTCCTCCTTTTCTCCAGGCTATGAAAAGGCAGTCATTTGGAAATTTATTTATGGCTATGAACTCATTTATCTGTTCACTTATGTATTTCTTTCCTAATATCATTAGCATTCAGAGCAATAGTAAGGCCAGGGGGACCAATATAAGAAGTTGGCTACTATGAGTGCCAAAATTTCAGCCAACTAACAAGGTGTCACCAGGGCGAGTTTCTATCTCTATATACAGAGCCTGAGATTTCCTTGAGGAGCTGTTCTAGTTACACAGCAGATGAGAATTCTTAGTGTGTGGGTAGGAGAGTGAATGTAACAAAGCTATGGACTAATTATTTCTTATCTAGATGCTATCTCAAGAATGCTTTTGGAATTGAAGCTATATAGAGAATGTGAAATTTATGTAGGATTCTTCTTACAATTTTGTCTACTAGCAGGAACAATGAACACTGTTTCATACCCAACCTCCTGTACACTAACCTTCAACCTTCTTTGGTGGAGACCTTCCCCAATATCACTAACCAAATAAAAACAAAAACAGGGACAGAAACTTACAAATGCAAATAGGTGAGATTTTTTGAGAAGCTTCCATTGGTCAGTAAATATAATAATTTGTGAATCACTAAAATAAAATTGAATTTTGTAGTTTTATAGTTGTTTGGTCATGAATTTTACCAGCTCTTAGTTTTACTATGTGATCATTTTCACTGTCCTTATATCCTTCTCACAAAAAATACATCTCTTCAAATCAGAGTGACACAAATTGTTTCATTTAGCATTCACAAAAGTTATATAAGGTACCTAGCTGAAACATTGTTAGCCACATCTGACCTAAAATAAAACTCAGGATTGGAGGAGGCCATATTATTCCTAGAAGGAGACCTATTTAGCAAGTTGTGGCACAATTGAGATATGAATCTCACATAACAAGCATCTCAGGTTGTTCCTGTGCTGGGTTCCCCCTTTCTCAGTCCTAGCAGCCTAGAGCACTGGTAAGGTAGGTCCATCACAGATCTGTACACAGGAGAGATGGCGATACTTCCTGGAAAAGCATTCATCACATCATGAAGGGAAAGAACACAGATGGGTACACTTGATAGAAAGAAGACCAGAATCATAGGTAAGATGAGATACTGAGAACAGCAGGATGTCTCTCATTTAAATTGTCGCTTTGGGGCAATGCCTTATGAGGCCATGTGATTTTGCAGACAGGAATTAGGAGGGAGTTACTATTGGAAAATAATTATGCCGCTAATGTGACAGTTTCTACTCTTCCCAAAGGTGATAATGAATCCTCCAAAGATGGATTGGCTACAGGATGTATTCTTTCTGGTGTTAAGTCTTTGACTTTAACACTGTAAACTCTGTTTTTTCCCAGAGTCTGCCCCATTATGTGGATGTTGAGTCTAACCCTTGTTGAGCTAAAATTTGTAATGTTTTGGGCAGAAAAATGATAAGCAGTTTGGGTTTGCAATCAATATAATCCATAACACTCAGTTCTATTACTGGTTGTGTAGTATAGGACAAGTTATTAAATCATTCTGAACTTTGTTTACTTATCTATTAAACAGGGAAAATAATAGCGACTCCATTGTGATGCTTATGCAAGATAAATCGGATAACATTTGTGAAGTACTCAGTAGAACTTGCAGCCTAAAACAACGCACTTCTATCTTTCACTTTCCCCCAGCCCTTTGAAAACTGATTAATGTTGAAAATATGTATATGTAATAAGGTCATAACACTAAAATAAAATTACTTTGTTAAAATCCTAGAACTCATATATGAAAACAATTAATAGAAATTTCTCATATACTCAGATATTTTTTCTGTAATGTAATATATATTATATATATACACACTTATAAAATGAGAGCCACTATTCAAACCTGCTAGAAAATATTTCTTTATAATTCATCTTACATGTGTCACTTTCTGTAGAAGTATGGTCTTTTTGGCCTATTCTTTCCCAGTCATTTAGAACTGACATAAGATGAATTATATCCCGTGATTTTTCTACTGTACTCTAGGTAAAAAATTCTGAATCAAATCTATGGCTTCTGTTTTATATGAAAGTAATTATCCTACATGTTTCCTCTTTCCCTTTTCTTTTAAAAGTTTTAAGCAGAATATGAAGTATACATATTCTGAGGGATGTAATAATTATTCCAGATATAGTTAGAAAGTCTTTTTTATATGAAAATATTGCCTGTTTTCTCTTTCTAGCTTTAGAGTAGCGTACACAATAATTCCATAGTGGTTGATAGTTAAATTTAGATTCAGTATTTATTTTTTTATTCAAATTTCTCTCCTTTGAAAGGGGCAGAGCAAGGTTTATGAATTTCTCCTGGCTAAAAAATGTCCTCACAGAATGGCGATATAAAAACAAAGACAATCACCAGAAGCAGAATGTTTAACTGGGATGAATGGATAAGCAGAGTAGCTAGCAACTAGGCTTTTTGAGAACTTAAAAGAAAATTGTGCATTCGGAGAGAGAGTGGAAGCAAAGAGTTCCCCATTTGCTCCTTTCTTTCGTGGAAGAAGAAACAGATGAAGTGATAAGAATATATTTTCAAAATTGTAAAAATAGAAAATCTACAAGCAGCAGATAATGTAATATCATCATACGCCATACAGTTGAATACCTACAATACTACAAGAGTTGAGAGAAAAAAGAGATAATTCCAATAGGTACCATACTCAATGTGTTTAAAAAAATCATATTATTATACTATGCTGATCATTTAGGACTCAGACTTGTGTTAAAAGAAAACGAATTACTTGTCCATGTCATTCTGACCACTTGGGTCCAGGAAATGTGATTTATATCACCTGGAGCAGCTTCTCTTTGAAATTTTGTTGAGGATCCTAAACGTCCTTGTCAGGACCTGTCATGTTCTTGGTTCTAAGTGGTGGTTTATGATGTTACATCAAGCTGTCAGTTTCCCTTGATGCTTTCTTCCTTTGCGGTATTTTCTTACTCCTACAATATTTTATGTAATTACCATAAAGATAAATTGTCACCTACACTCGGCTTTGCAATGTAAATTCTATCCCTAACAACTTTATTTATTCTAAATGCACAATATTTCCAAGCTGTTTCTAAGTAAATGGTCCAGAATTAAGTGAAATGAAACAAAAATCCTGATATTTCTCTTTTACACACAAAAAAAATCTATACAGCTGAACTTTGCTTTTTACGGAAATGGATTTGTTGGGGTGATTTAGATGAACTTTCAGTACAAATGTCATCATCCTTAGCCTTTAGGTTCCACACCAGGCGTTGGCTCTACTCTTAGTTCTTGTTACATTCCCAGCAGAGGGCTGCTTAGCCAAGGTCAGTAATTATTCTGTGTTGTTACAAATGCACTCTTATAATAGCATATGGCATGGGATTATCAGTATATACTTATGGCAAAAAGAGTTGGAGATAATAGAGGAATTTAAGAGGAAATTTGAGAGAATTAAGTCTCAAAAGAACAGAAAGCAGATCCTGGGTAGGGCTGGGAGCTGGCAGCTGTGAGCTGGTACTTTGCTCCTGTGATGCACTACATGACTCTTCTCTTTGTGGCCAGTGGGCTCTGCACCTCTCTGCATGTGCTTTGTGATCTGCCATGTTTAGGAACAGAATCCGATCAATATACATTCTTGATATCAGAAATCTAAGAGATGAGGCTGTAAGGTATTTACATCATCATTCCTACTAATCTAATTTGGAGCAAATCTTCAACCCTCTGGACTTTCCCTGGTATCCCTCACCTTGACCTCTGTTTCCACAACACTTTTTTCACGGAGCCCTTGACGTCTGTGTTCCTCAGACTGTAGATCAGGGGGTTCAGCATCGGGTTGAAAAGGCTGTAAAACAGGGAAAGGACCTTCTGCTGCACCTCAGGATGGCGGGACTTTGGGGCCATGTACATGACTATAGCGCTGCCAAAGAAGAGCCCCACCACGCAGAGGTGGGAGGAGCAGGTGGAAAAGGCCTTTCTGCGGCCCTCCCCAGACTGGATCCTCAGGATGGCCGCCAGGATGTGTGAGTAGGAGACCAGCACCAGGCAAAGTGGCCCCACCAGGATGAACACAGAAGCAGAAAAGATGACAACCTGGTTGAGCCAGGTGTCAGCACAGGCCAGCCTGAGAACAGACAGGATTTCACAGAAGAAGTGGTTGATTTCATGAGGCCCACAGAAAGGTAGCCTCAGGATGAGAACCACATGGACCAGGGCCAGAAGGGAGCCACATGCCCAAGAAGTGACAGCCAGGACTGTGCACACTCTCCATCTCATGATGACAGAATATTGCAGAGGGTGGCAGATAGCCACGTACCGATCATAGGACATCATTACCAAGATGAGACACTCGGTGTGAGCAAAAGCCATGTATAAAAAGTTCTGCATGATGCATGGGGAAAAGGAGATTGTTTTTCTCTTGTTCAGAAGATTTGCCAGCATCTTGGGGACATTGTTGGAAGCATATGAAATATCAACGATGGCCAGGTGTGCGAGGAAGAAGTACATGGGGGTGTGCAGTCTGGAGTCCAGCCAGATGAGCCCCAGGATGGCCCCATTCCCCAGCAGGGTGAAGATGTAGAACAGGGAGAAGAGCCCAAAGAGGAGCATCTGAATCTTTGCGCCAAGGGAAAATCCCAGGAGAATGAATTCTGTGACCCATGTCTGATTTTCTGTCATGCCCTTGTGACAGTACCTGCGTTGGACTCTGCTGTGGCAGTGAGCTGTGTGCTGAGGAGCAAATGCAGATTCCGATTAGTCACTTAACCAAAGGAAGGGGACTATGGTGTACACAGGGTGATGACTCATCAGCAAGGTTGTTCAGAGTCATTATGTCAAATCCTTTAATCCATGGTAAAGCAGAAAAAGATTCAGTTCGGGGAACTAGTGTAAATGCAGACAGGGTGTCATATACTGTATCTATTCCCAGAGAATTCCACTTAACTCGGATTGCAAGACCCACATTTTTACTATCAGAAGGGCAGCCACCGAGTAAGTTGTTTTTCAGAATGACAGGCCGTTTTATTTTAGAGTAAGGATCGTAGCCATGTTCTTCCGTGTTTTGCTTTCTAATTTACTTAGTTTGCATATTTCCCCCCACTTTCTCTTCAATAGTTGGTTTTCTCTTATTGTTGCAACTTGTGCAGAGTGCATTGGGCATGCAGGTGCTTAGTAAATGATTAGAGAACATCCATAAAAGCATGAATTAGGAAATGAGGTTTACAAATGCAATTTCAAAGAGGGTTGTTTCCCTGTGTTTACTAGATTTAGGGAAAATAAAGCTGGCATTAAGTGTTTTACTTCCTGAAGCTACTCAGGAAAATCTGGCTGTTTCCCTTTGGATGCAAGCCAAGAAAGAGTGCCATTACTAATCTGGCAAGCATTTATCAAAGTCATTTCTGATATGGCCAGAGCAAGTGGTTGTCTATATGAAGGGTTAACAGGATAATATTCCAACTCCTGCCTCCACCCCATCCCCCTGCAGGGCTGTTTCCTTGGTTCTGAGTAGGTGCTGTTGCTGGCACAGTGCCCGCTACACTTGTTGGATGAATTGATGGACGGAGGGACAGATGGATGAATGGATGGATGGATGGATGGATGGATGAATGGATGGGGGAATGAAAGGCATTACATTAGGAATAACATTCAAATAACATATCCATATCGTTCAAATCTTCAGACTCTTCTTTAATTTTCTCTGGCTGTCATTCCCCCAATCATGTAGTCACAGGGACTGTAGAAAGGGAAAACCTGGATGTTTCATAGACATATACAAAAGTTAAATGATCAATGTGCATTTTCAATGTGCAGCTTATGACTCCACCTCTGCAAATGCTAACCCTACCTCAAGCCCAGGAAACTGTCTGCCAATAAATTCTCTCTGTATCTCCTGTTCTATGTACCGATTTCTGGAGCCCTTCCTTCCTCCAGACCCTAGCTTCTCTAAACAACCAGACTTTGCAAAAGACTCTTTACTTACTGTGGTACCAGGCCTGGTCTTGTCTCAGAAATATAATTATACTTAGAGAAATTGTGCAGAGATCACAGGAGCTTTTGAAGACCAGAGCTGAGGATCTTGCTCCCACCAGCAGCCTCTGAGAGAAGGAATTTCCAGTTGCAGGGGTCATCTCTCTTTTCTTAATGCAGGCTAATGCAAAGACTGCTCCCTGGGAACACCAACAGTATAGATTTTATGGTGGAGTTATCTCTACTCAAGCCTTTACATATTGTCACTGAGGACAAGGTAGAGTCCCTAAGGAAACCAGGATACACAGCAGTCAGACTCTGTGTCTACCAGAAGAAACAAAGTTTGTTTATCCTCCTGACTCCAATTCTCTGGGCTCTGGGGATGGGCATTCAGAAAAAAAAGAAGCTGGCAGGTGATGACTTAATAACCAGCTGGATCTCTACACATAAAACTCTTGTAGTAATAAGAACATGCATTCTCCAGGGTCCATGTTGTATATTATACCCCCTAAGTATTTGGTCTGTGGTAAGTTCATGGATCTCAGTCTTGCCCTGTGTGGATTAAATGGAGCTTGGAGGAGGCGGAGCATCATGCCTCTGTCATAAAGGCTTGAAAATCTCCTTCTTCTTAGTTAATTCTAACTTGGGTATTGATAGATAAGAAAAAAAATACTTCTATCAACCCTCCTACACTGTGGTGAGAAAGATTCTGAGGCCTTTCCACATAGTGCCTGAGATTTGACATAGGGTTAGGAAATAAGAGAAGCCAGAAGCTAGAGTAAGGCTGGCCTTGAAGAGGTGTCATGGTAGAAGCCCTGGTGTTTTGAGGGCAGCAAATGTGTAACTCACACCTTCACCTTTACTATGATATACTCATGAAGTTCAATGAAACTTTTGATATAATGATGCCTCAGGTACAGGGGCTATGTTTATATTCACATAATAAAGCATAGAGGGAGGATGTCTTGAAAATATTTCTGACTATCCCCTTTATGTGTATGTCCCTTACATGTATATGTATAATGTATATATCCATATGTGTGTGTGTATGTGTGTGTGTGTTTGCTGGTTGGGCAACATTTTAGAGAGAAACATCCACATCTCATTTGTCAGAACACATTTGGTTCTTTACTCCAGAGGGATGTAGGTTGTCAATTGTGGGCTAACAGGGGAGACTAGGAAACATGCTTGTGATTTTGGCTCAAAGACTATAAAGGTTTCAAAGTAGGTGTATTTCTGTGGACAGAATGAAGAAGCTCAAGGAGTATTTATCTTGAAATCTCTGGAAGAATGACAAGAGAAGTTTAGTAGCTATGTACAGTGGTTAGGAAAAACAGCTGAAGCACTTAACAAAAATAAAATAAGTTTACTGATTACCTAAAACTGAAGGACTACATAAAATTTTGCCAAGATGCTTTCAATTATTCATATATTATCCACATATGGATATTTTATATCCACAATTATCCATGTGTAGATATACTGAATAATTAATCATCTCATTCATTTATTAATTCACTCATTCAATTTACATTTACTGAGCATCTGCTCTGTGTGGTGTCATCTTAGACACTGGAAAAGCCAACACTAGTAAGATACTGTCTCCATCTTCCAAGAGTTTATAGTCTGCCTACAAGTGAGCCATGCAAATAAACAGTATAGGACCTGGGATACACGTGTTCACAGTATACAGCAGGCACCATGATAGGGTGGGGTAGATTCTTCCAAAAGTGGGTAGGGAAAGGCTTTCCCGTGGATGGAAAGTTTAGACACTCTTCAGGCAGACATGCCAGGCTGGACCTTATCTATTCAATTATGTCTGAAGAGACATCTGAGTCTGGAGATTTCAAAGATTTTAAGTTATTTTCCCGTTGGTACCAAAGGAATTAGGTCCAATTTGGGAAGGCTTTGACTTTGCATGGAGGAGTTAAGAGATTTCAGTGAAAATTGTAAAACTATGTAAAAATAATAAAGAAGTAACCAGAAGAAAAAGAAAAGACATACCAGGCTGCACCTTAGGGTATAAGGAGGGCACAGCAATAGTAATAATTAATAATAATAATAGAAAAGTGGCTCACGGATGAGCTTCTGTTGGACTTCATTGGAAATAAAAAGTAAAACTATTTGACTAAGGTATGTTATTACAAAGATTAATGTTTGGTTAACGTGAAGGATTGTTTAAAAGAACGAGATTGGAGACTGTGAGTCCCAGCTATCTGTAGGGTCTACATTTTCAAGTGACAGTGAGTACCTGAATTGAGATGGTAACCTTGGGGACAGGCTGGAGGGAATGGGTATGGAACATGTGAAGGAAATGTAATCATCAGTATTCAGTGACTTGGTGTGTGGTGAGAAACCAAGCAGAGCTGGGATACTCCCCAGGTTTCTGGTTTGTGTGGCTGTTTCTGGTTTGTATATAAAGCGTTTTCATTCAATTACATGAAGAATAGCTGAGCAACATATTATTTAAAAGCAAGGGCTAAAAGAAGAACATAATTTTGAGCATGATGGCTATTTAGGTGGCTTGGTCCAATAAAGAATTAATTAAGTTGTTTTGTAGTTCATTAGAGATTTAAAGTACAGTTTAACAGATAAAGTCATGATAATGGATAAGAGTGTTCAAGCAGAGTAGAGCAGTTTTAGAGAGAGAAAAACAAAGAGAGGGTCAAGAACAGAATCTTAAGAATAACCCATATTTGAGAGGTGGACAGAGAAAGATAAATCTCCAAAACAGAACAAGAAGAAAGATCAGAGAGATAGGTGGGAGACTAAAAAAATAAAAATGAAGAAAACCAATAAGCTGTGCTCTATGTTACCCCAGCAGGCAAACTAAGGTACTCACTTTAATCATATGAGTAATGATAACTATTTGTTAGAAACAAGAATTTTTTTCTGTAAAAAGCTACACTTGTTAATACTTATAGTAAAAATAAAATAAAACCAATGTTACTAACAGAAAGCCATTGCCATCCTTCAAGAAAAATATAGCAGTTTTTTGGCATAATTTCCCAATTTCATTGACCCTTACAAGTGGTACAAGGCTGAGCATTAACTGATATGTACAGAAAATTTTAATTTCCAAAGAGCCTGTTATTAAGCTGTTCATCAGAAATACAATACAAATGTGCAACAACTTTATTGTGAAAATTAAAAGTAATTATTACTTTATAAATAAAATGAGGGCTCAACTAAGAGAATGTCATTCCAAGGAGAGAGATGGCAGATGACCAAAGATTTTCAAAGTGAGGGTCATTGATAATTACAGAGGCAGAAATCCACTGTGTTCAAAAGAGCTTTTAATAGTACCTTGGATGCACATCTTATACTCTGGCAACTCATAAACATTATTCTTAATTCCTCAACACACCCAGAAAGGCTGATGATTGGGAGACTAATGGGATTTCGCACCTTTTTATTTCTCCTCCAATTATGGGACAAATGTCAACATAATCTCTCATATTTCCTGGGACCACAGTATGAATTTAAAGACCAAGTACATCTTCAAATGCAGAAAAAAAAACAGTGTTAGATATTGACTGCATTAATAAATATGAATTAATGTATCTAATTTACAAAGATAAATTGTATGTCTGTTAATTTCTTGTTTTTTAGAAAACCATTCAGTCCTCAACCTTTGCCTCTAAACTGCTAAGCATTTGGTTGACACCACAGATATTGAAGAAATGTTTCTGAAAGCACGATTCATGCAATACCAACATAGTACTATACCCTTTATGAGGCATCAAAATGTATCTTGCAAATGCTAAAGTTCAGTGTAAATGTAAGGTGCTACTTAAGAAGCTTCTAAGCATGCAAAGAGTCTTAAAGACCATTTTATCCACAGGTGTCATTTTAAAGATAACTCTGAAGCTAGAGAAGATTTAAGATAAGAACCCAGGCATCTTGAAGCTAGTGTATTCACAATGGAATACTTAATTTTCTTTTCCTTGTTTTACCTATCACAATAAGTTGCATTACTGCCATCCACAAGTTACTTAAATGGGAAACTGATTCATTCTTTATTCTTCTTACTCTCCAAAGTTGATCCGAAGTCTGTTCACCTGATTTTTTTTTATTTTATTGCATTTTAGGTTTTGGGGTACATGTGAAGAACATGTAAGATTGTTGCATAGGTACACAAGTGGCAGTGTGATTTGCTGCCTTCCTCCCCATCACCTACATCTGGCATCTCTCCCCTTGCTATCTCTCCCCAGCTTCCCACCCCCCACCCTCCCTCCCCTATTTCCCCCCAACAGACCCCAGTGTGTAGTGCTCCCCTCCCTGTGTCTGTGTGTTCTTATTGTTCAACACCCACCTATGAGTGAGAACATGCGGTGTTTGATCTTCTGCTCTTCTGTCAGTTTGCTGAGAATGATGGTTTCCAGGTTCATCCATGTCCCTACAAAGGACACAAACTCATCGTTTTTGATGGCTGCATAATATTCCATGGTGTATATGTGTTCACCTGATTTTTAATGCTACCACCACAATCCACCATCTCCTGGGGTGCATGGATTCAAAAAAAAGAGAGAGGGTTGACCTTCATATTTTTAATTTGTATATTTCATACTATTTCCAAATTGAATTATGTAAGCAGATATAGATTCACTATACAAAATAAAATTTTATTGTATAACCCTAAATTTGGGTCCTGTTCTGGACCACACAGCCTGCAGTGTACTATACATAATGTTTTATTACTTACATGATTATCTCATATGTAACAAAAATAAATAGAATTTTTTTTTGTCCTAAAAGCACTAATTAGTTAACCAGAGCACTTTATCTGTGCCTTTCTTAACCTCTGTGTGGTTTCATTGTGGGCAATTCAAAATCCACCAAACTAATAGAAGTATCCTAGTATTCTTTTAAAATGCAAAGGATAGTATATACTAGTATATAGTATGTATAGTATGTATCTATATATAAAGGGATAGGAGCTAATGAAAGTGATAACTCTTGAAGCAGGGACCAGCACATGTAAAAACACTGGCGCTGGAAATAGGTTGATGTGACCTAGAACTTGTTCTAGGTTTGGTGTGGCAATAACACACTCATCAAAGATGAGAACAACCAGAGTTATGATTTAAGAAGCAGTGAGGGCCAGATCATTTGATCCTTTAAAGCATTCAAAGGGAGTTTGGATTTTATATTGCTGAAAGAGGGCACTGAAGATTTTCAAGCAGGAGAGATATTTACTATATATACTATATACTAGTACACACTCTATATACTATACCATACTATGCTGTTCTTTAAGTAGGAGAGATATACACTATATATACTATATACTAGTTTATATTACATATACTATAGTATAGTATATGTACCAGTTTATACTAAATATACTATACATATGTAGTATATATATGTATATATATAGAGAGAGAGAGTATAGTACATTATGCTATGTATAGTAATAACACACTCATCAAGATGAGAACAACCAGAGTTATGATTTAAGAAGTAGGGAGGGCCAGATTATTTAGTCCTTTTAAAGCATTCAAAGGGAATTTGGATTTTATATTGCCGAAAGAGAGAACACTGAAGATTTTTAAGCAGGAAAGATATATACTATATATATATTCTATATACCAGTTTATACTGCATATACTATACTATGTAGTGTATATATAGTATATATATATCCTCCCCCCTTCCTCCCTTCCCCCACCTCCCTACATATGCAGTGTGTGTGTTTGTGTGTGTGTGTATATATATATATATATATATATATATATATATATACAGTAGACTCAGAAGAGGAACTACAGATGTGGTGGAGATAGCAAGAGAAAGCAAGAGAACTAGAATTAGAAGTGAAGCCTACGTATATGACTGAACTGCTGCAGACTCATGATAAAACTTGAATGTACACCCCTCTGCCACCTCAAATAATGTATCCATTCAAACTGCCTTGATGTCAGCAAGATTGCACAATGAGTTTTGACACGCATGTATTCCAGAGATGTATAGAAATTCTAGTTACTTACAATTTCTTGGGAAGAAGCCTCGTACCAGATGTGGCTTTAGATAATAGGGAAGTTTAATTGCTTCTGAATTCCTTTGATAAGGGGCTTTGCCTACAGGTGGTCTGCTTGATGGACATCAGATGATCTTTGCTTTTCTCAAGTTTATCACTACTGATGGAGCCAAGTATGCTTTGTCATATTTACTCTTGCTAAAATAGAAAATATTAATCAATATAAATAATAATAACACTCACAAAATGTCTAAGACGAAGAATATTTTTGCTGTATCCACTTTAAAATTTGAAAGATAAAAAGAGAGTCATATTATGACACCTCTTTATATCCACATTAGATGGTGTTCAATGTCATTATATTGCCCATGTCAGAAAAAATTGTACTAATTAAACATATTTGAATTAATGTTCACCAAAATATTTTCCTTAGCTTTATCCAAATGTTGGTGATCAAATTAATTTTTTGTGATAATCTTTTAGAAAAAATTAACGATAAAAATACTGAAAGTAAAAAGGTATTTAAGTCAACCTGAAAGCATTGTAATTAGTAAATATAATGTTCTATTTCACAAGGAAGACCAGTTTGTGCTGGGTTGGTGAAGAGGGCTCCAAGAGTGCTTTGCAAGATCGGTATTAAATATGAAGTCTAGTGGGTAGAACAGTTAAAGTTGTCTTGAAATAAGGAATAAGAATTTTAAGAGTCGGAGCTGCTAGGGGTAGTACTTGAATGAAGTAGATAGAGTATGTGCTTTGGAGAATAATGACGTAAGTAGAGTAAGCCTCTATTGGTCACATAGATCATGTTAAAAGAGAAATAACTCCAATTATACTCGTCTTGGATATATCTTTTACTGCTCTCCAGGATAGGTTAAATATCTTACTGTTATTTTGAAGTGCTGCCTCTACCATAGTTTAAGAACTAAACCTCTATTGAGATCTAGATTAAGAAAAGACACTCAGAGGATAAGAACGGGTAGGATTTTACGATCTTCAAACATTGCCATTTAGTGCAACAAAAAAAGGATAGAGAAAGAAAAAGTCTGCCCATTTTATCTGTAGGCACTAACCCACAACGAGGAAATAAGTGTGTGGCTAAGAAATTTAGAGATGCCACTTTAAAATGGAATACTATAGACCTATACATACAAACTGAAGACATAAATCTTTTAGAAAAGTTTGGTGAATGTCTTTATAATCCTGGATAGGCACAAATTCATAGAGAAGACACAAAAAGCCCTAGATATAAAATTTTTAAGTTTGATAAATGTAGGAGCTCTTAACATTAATCACTGTGCACATCAAAGTCACTGTTAAGAAAGAAGATATGCAAACTATAAACCAAGTGATCCTATAGAAACTACATGTACCCAGAAATGGAACTGTTGATACAGTACATAGAAAGAACTCCTTTACATCAACAATCAAAATATAAACAACCAAATTTTATAAAATTATCAAAACATATAAACAGATACTCTTACAGAAAATACAAGTGGCTGGTAAACATACAAAATGCTGCTTTCCACCATTAGTAAGCAAGGAATTGTAAAATAAAACACCATGTGACACTATTATATACCCACTAAAATGTCCAAAATTTTAATGGCTTATTTATCTTTGAAGTTATTGGAAATCTCTTTCTAATATTAGAAATGGTCAATAATAGCAGAGTTTGTGCCAATAGTAGCCAAGTCAGATTGCATTAATAAAAGCATAGTACACATCCTCAAGATCAATAGTTAGTGACTCTTCCTGTAAAGATACACAGGCTAATGCTTAAGGCTTTCAGGGCCATCTTCTATGTCATAACTGGCAAAAGCAGCCATAGACAACATGTAAACAAATGGGTGTGCCTGTGTTCCAATAGAAGTTTATCTATAAAAACAGGTGGCTGCTGGAATGGTGCCCAGGAATAGTAGTTTGTGAACCCTTGTTCTAGATCTTAAAGCTAGTCTAGTTCCATCTGATTCCACTTAGGGATTCTCACTAGGTGGGGCCTCAGGGAGCATGTGAGTAGACATGCCTTCTGGTCAAATCCCTGTTATCACTTTGTAGTTATTCGAGAGTGAGGCTTTTCCTCCTTGGACACTTTCTAAAATATGCCTTGACTCAATAACCAGTGAACTATAAATATTCATGATTTCTCCATCACACAGAAATCAAGAGCAGCCTCCTCACACTCCATCACTTATTTGAGCCTAAGACCTTAGGATTAAAGTTTGCAACTCAATATTCTAATTGGAGCACAGCGGTCCAATGAAAACAAGCAAAGAGATATCTTGTACAGATTGATTTTTAAGAGTGGATTTAAGAAGATCTTGCATTTTTAGTTGTTTTCTTTTATATTTAGCAACCATTTTACTAAAAGCATTTTATATCTTGATATTGCAAAAGTCATAGTTTTAATTATATATTCAGAGAGCCGGTCTCATCTTAGCCTGGAATACCCAGAAATGTAATTCTTAACCCTAAGCTGATAGCTGTTAATAATTTTGCCTGGAAGAGAAGAGAGAAGGAAAAATTACGGATATGGAAACCTCAGGACATGTTCTTATACTATAGATATCTTGATCATGTCAAGAAGGGAATCAGGTAAACTAACAGGGCAGGAGATTTCTAAAGCTGAACATTACCCAGGGTGTCTTAGTTTCACTAGTCTCCGAAAGTGTTAACCTATCTTAGTTATTTTTGATTCCTGAAATTTAACGTGTCATATAATAATATGTTATTGTTTCCATTTTTTTCTTGATGCTCCTCAGACAATTTTAAAGTCAACTTGCCCATTTCTAGCCCTCACACAACAGCACACGATTTCCTCTCAGTGTCTATCATCCCTTATAACAAAATATTTCACTGATAAAATGCTCTGTGACATTTGATTTAACAGCAAAAAGAATGGTAACTGTCTCACAAGATAAGAAAAGCTTTTAGGGGAAATTGGTGCCTGCCTAGGCATCCTGGGACAATCTGAATTCACTTTAAATGAGTAATTACAGTCAGAGGGGGAGAAATGTTAACTAGAATAAACCGAGAAGAGGGAATTCTCTTCAGGAGGAAGGCAAAGGAGTGAACTCAGCCCCAAAAAGGAATGAAGCTTTGGTGGAATGGGTCATGCAGACTCAGCAAATAATGCAGGATACTGTCAGGACTCAGTGTTAGAGGAGGGGTTTGTGCCCTGACCCAGCAGGACCTTTTGGCTGGTTTTGTTTGTTTGCTTGTCCGTTTATTGAGACAGGGCCTTGCTCTGTTACGCACCCAGGCTGGAGTGCAATGGCGTGATCTCAACTTGCTGCAACCTCTGCCTCCCGGTTTCAAGTGATTCTCCTGCCTCAGCCTCCTCAGTAGCTGGGATTGCAGGTGTGTGCCCACCATGCTCAGCTAATTTTTATATTTTAGAAGAGATGAGATTTTGCCATGTTGCCTAGGTTGATCTCAAACTCCTGAGCTCAGTTGATCCACCTGCCTTAGCTCCTGAAGTGCAGGAATTACAGGTGTGAGCCACTGCGCCCAGCCCCTATTGGCTGTTTTGATGCAGACGGAAGCAAAAGGAGCCATGGGGCGCTGGCCTTCTGTTTTATTTGAATAGATACAAGGGCAACCCTGAAGGGAAACTTGTAGACGTCATAACTTATGGAAGTTCTCTAGAGGCACTGATAATTTTCACTGATGGACTATGACCGCCTTCACTCCAAGAATAGACCTGAATGAGATATAACCTGTAGTACAATTAGGAGCTGTGGAAATTATTCTGAAAACCCCATGCCCTCACCCTAGGACAGTGGGCTCTGCTATATGGCAGCACACAATGGAAACCAGTTTCAGTGTAAAACCTTTAAACCCAGATAGGGTGACTGAGTTTGTCTCCAACAGATTTGGAACCCAGAAATACCAAATCATGGCTAATTGTAATGATATTTGTCCATAATAATAATCTTGTATATGAGCATGGGCCACATCTGTTAGAAAGGAATAGCAAATACTTTTCCAATTCTTACCAATTTATTCTGGAATGAAACTGCTTACACCATGATCACACTGCAGTATGGTGTAAAATTGCCATTGTTAGTAATAGTCAACTGTTTTATGTAAATAACTCATATGTTAATATTGAAACTGATGATGAAATATGCATTGCAAAATTGTGTTAAAACTTCCTGAAAATGTGATACCAATGGAAAAGGATGGCTTTGTAGAAGGACTTAATTTAACTAGCTGTCAGCTAATGTATGCACTAAATTGTTCTGCACAAGGTTATCACAGGATACAAATAAAGGGGGAGAGCAGGTAATCAGATTAGTAAAAAAATATGAAAATGTATGTGTATGTCATGACTGTATGGGATGCATTAACTGTTTTCGTAGATCTATCCCTACTTCACACTGACTCACAAAGGTTAGGCATATTTATGCTGACACAATAGCTGTATCTGTTATATAAATGCTTTTCTAAATACAGATGCTCTGAAAAGTATTATTCCAGTAAGAGGGCCTAGGCCAAGTGCCAGGTGTTAATCAGAAAGTGTTAACTCAATTGTATGTATATAAACTCATATAAAACTTTATTCTAATCATATCGCTTAGATTAAGACACAGAAATGGAAATTGTTCCCTTCTGAACTTGGATTCAGGTCCATGTTATTTGGGTAGGCAATCTGAAGCAATAGTGGAGGCCCATAATAAAGACAGCATTGATAGAACAGCATCTGTTCAAGGAAAAAGTTATAGGATCTAAAAAATGAAAACACTGCTCAATGGTTAAGATGAAATGGCTTTATGGGATAGGCAGAATTCTCTAAATGACCCCCCTTACGCTTATGTTATTTAACCAAACACTAATCTAGGGTCTGCTGTGAAGGGGCTTTGCAGGTCAATGGATCTTAAAATGTGAAGGTTACCATGGTAACACTCAGATGAGTCTTCTAAAGGCTGGGAATTTTTTTCACCTAGTAACAGAGGAGGAAGTCAGAGAGATTTGACGTGTGTGAAGCACTCAACAAACCACTGCTGATTTAAACACAGAAGTGGCCATGTGTAGGCACCAGAGTGGCAGCAGGCAGCTGAGACCATCCCAGAGGACAGAAAACAGCAAGGACAAATGGACAAAGACTGCCCTGCAATCACAAGGAATCTAATTTTTCCAACAACCATTAAACTTGAAAGAGGATCTCAAGTCTCAGACGGGAGTTGCAGACCAAGCTAACACCTTGACTTGGTTTTAGAGAGAATCCAGCTGACCACCAGGGCTTCTGACCAATAGAAACTGAGATAATAGATTTGTGTTGTTTTAAGCCATTAAGTTTTTGTCAATTTGTTGCAGCTGCAATAGAACGTGAATGGTGAATACACTTTTGTTATTAAATAAAGATCATTTGCTTCCAGCTCTTGTCCTTGCTAGATTGGTGATCTACCATTTAGCTCGATAATTCTCTGTCTTTTTGGTTTCAGAACATCTTTAAATTCTTAAAAATTACTGGGAATCTGATATTTCATTTATGTAAGTATATTTGTTGGTGTTATTATAATAGAAATCCAAACTGACAAATTTATTAGATATTTACCTTTAATTAATTTAAATGGCTTCCAATATAGGTTAATATAAATATGATATTCTTCATAAGATATTCTTATAAATAATCTTTTATTAAAAGTAACTTGTTTCACATTTTTATATTCTTAAAATATTCAGCTAAATAGAAAGCCGAATTTTATATTTTCTTTATTTTATCTGTTGCCATATCACATATTAGCTAGCCTCTGAAAAAATTCAGTGTGCACTCATGAGAGAATGAAGGTAAAAAAAATATTAAAACTGTCTAAATAGTATTGTGAAAATAGTTTTTAATCCCACCGTCTCTTTGAGAGCTTCTCAGAAATTCTCAGGGTCCCTCAACCACACTTAAAGAATAGCAGAGAGTATATCAAAATGTCTGTCTTCGTATCTGTAAAATGAGGATAATGATCAGATTAAAATATATAAAGCATTTATCACATTTTCCAAAACATAAAAAGGGCTCAATAATTTATCCTTATGGCTATTTTAATCCATTTTCATTAGGATCCATCACTTCCTACTGGAAATGGAAATAAACCTTGGCATTGAGAGATCTGTTCCTTCTCAGAGTCTTCACACCTGGTTCCGTGAAAACCAACTCTCAACTACCTGAAAGTCAAGACTTCCTTTGTACCTTCATGGAGATTGTAGGAAAGCATAAAGCAATAAAACTAAAATAATTTTAAGAATTTGGATATTATAATTTGTGATATCTCCCTCGTGTTTATGACCCCTGAGACCTGTGAAAGCTTGTACAGAAATAGTGTGATGCCATCATCTGCCCCGCCTGGTCCTCATCGTTTTCCTGGGAGGACAATCAGAAAACCTTTGTTTTCCTCCAGAGAGAAGATCCAGAGCTCTTCTCACTACCCCTTAGGGAGAAGACAAATAAGTATATCTTATTATCCTTCTGGGAATTTAATTCTCAATAGAAACTCAAGAATGTTTTTATTCATCTGATTCTAAAGTAAAAGCTATGCTCCTGGAGTTAGCTGAAGAAACTTCAGTGAGTCCAATGAATTCACCCACATCTGGAATTTAATCCTATGAAGGCTGCCAGAGGAAGTAGGAGTCTATATTCATTTTAGTGGTATGTTTCTCATCTCTGCAGGGTGTATTCTAGGTCAAAGTATTTTCCTGAGGGAAAGTCTAGTGCTATCATATTCTTTTATAGAAGATACTCATTTCTGCTGGGAGGTGGTTTCCAGTACAGGTAGTTGGACTAGGACAAGATGACTGCAGAAATCACCATGGCTATGCTGGAAGAACAACATCTCTGGGTGACCTTCCTTCTTGAATCAAAATGTAGATTGCAGGTAGCTGAAATAGACACCAATGTCCCTCTCTTCCTCCCAAGGAACGTCATCCTGCTCTGCTGTCAACAGGGGTCCCAAGACTCCCCCAGCACCTCTCACCATCGCCTCCCAATATGCATTGTTGGCGGAGGTCAGAGCTAGCCCCATTGTCTCAAGGAGAATGAGCTCAGAGAAGGAGGGGCTTTTTATCCAGGTCTCTGAATAAGGCTCTGAAACAGCCAAATTAATGCAAGGACTTTATGCATTACCTAGCCTAAATAAAGCTATACTGGGCCAGGAAAACCCTTTCTCAATGGAAAGGAAAATTCTATCAACAGCTACAGTATATCTTTTTCTATCTGAAAGAGTTTAAAAGGTAAGTTTGTCATAGAATTATATCTTTGGGGGGACCATCCCAGGCTATCACCACACTAAGAGTTGGAGAAATGGAATAGCGCACTCTAGCTGAAGAAACATTCTGGGTTGCAGGACGGCCTGGCTGGAAAACAGCTCATACTGATCATGAAAACCTTTTGTTTTCTGAACTGCTATTGTTTTATTTAATCCACTGGGAAGGTGAAATGTAGGCATCATCGCTGTCATATTTTGTTCTCCATTCCAATGTGTTAGCCACTTAAAGATGTTAATCTGCATGCAATTTTATTTTTTTGTGTTGTCTGTTTATTAACAGCAAATGGAAAGGATAATAACAATAAAAAGATTGAATAGGCCTGGCACGGTGGCTCATGCTTGTAATCCCAGCACTTTGGGAGGCCAAGGCAGTTAAATCACAAAGTCAAAAGTTCGAGACCAGCCTGTCCAATATTGTGAAACCCTATTTCTACTAAAAAATAGAAAAATTAGCCCAGTGTGGTGGCACACGCCTGTAGTCCCAGCTACTAAGGAGGCTGAGGCAGGAGAATTGCTTGAACCCAGAAGGTGGAGGTTGCAGTGAGCCAAGATGGAGCCACTGCACTGCAGCCTGGGTGACAGAGTAAGACTCCATCTCAAGAAAAAAAATATTTACGAATCCAGAAAAAGTCACCAGACTAACATAACAAGAAACAAATATTTTTACTGGGTAATAATAGATTGAGTTATCTTCAACAATATTGTTATCCTTTATATTCAGAAATTGTTTCAGACACTGAGTATTATGTTCAATTCTGTTTAAGAAAGATTTTGCAATATGATTTTACTATCCCCCACTTGTCATACTATAGGAATATATCTCATTGTAACAAAATAATTTATTGCATATTTATATAGACCCTCTTCAAAATCATGTACTTACAGAAATTTAAGAATTTTTGATTTTGCCTTTCTGTTTGAGTTATTGATCTCAAAGAAACACTGCCATGTGACTGATTCGTCTTTGGCTTAGTTTGCAAAAGTTCACAATGCTGAGATGTGTATCTTCAAGCCTACCTCTCAGGTTATTTCACCTCCATATGAAGCACTTGCTTCAAAAATCCATTACTGTGAAATTGTCCTCAAGCATTGATTCAAAGTAAGTGTATGATGCTGTAGTTGTTTTTTTACTGCTTATGTAACAAATTACCACAAATGTGGTTGAATAAAACAATAGAAATTTATTCTTTCACAGTTCCGGGATCTAGTAAAATTTTGCTTTCTTTGGGAATCCTAAAGGAGAATATGTTCATCCTTCTTCCAGCTTCTGGGGATGATCAGGATTCCTCAGTGTCTGACCACATCTGTCTGCCCTGTCTTCACATCGTGTTGCCTCTGTGTGCCTTCAGCAGTTCGTTTCAAATTTCCTTCTGCCTTTATTGCATAAGAAATGTTGTTTTTGGAATTAGGGCTCCTTCACAAAATTACGGATTATTTTAAGATTCCTAGATTAATCGCATCTGCAAAGACCCACTTTCAAAATAAGGCAATATTTACAGGTGCTGAGGATTAGGATAGGGATATATCTTTTTGGGGTCATCATCAGTCTACCACATATACAGTACATTTAGGTATGGCCATTTTATCTACAGACAAAATATAGTCCCTATCATTATGCCAAGTCGAATATATCCTTTACAAACACTGTTTTTAATTATTTTAAATTTTCAAATAATCAAATTTTAACTGTAATTTTTTTTAAATATATAAATCATGTCTTGGCTAAGAGATAAAAATTTATATTATGTATATTTACCATATCCTATATATTATATGTGTATAGTTTATGGAGCACATTTAATATACATATAAATGACTAAATGTATAACTAAAAGTGTTGTTCATTTAAGTAATAACATTTTCTGGGTGTCTACTTTTATCTATAATTATACTTATATTTATAAAATAAGTATAAAAATCTTATACTTCTTTATGTCTCTTATAATATTATACTGCTTGTGTAATATTATAATAGACATAAAGAAGTATAAGATATATTACCATTCATTATTGGGTGAAGGGGTATCTCCATTCAAATAAATGACATTTGGTATCAATCCCTCTTCCTCTATGATTTTTACCTTGAGATTTGTCTATATCATCATAGTGAGGACATAACTCTTTTAACTGTTATAAAGAGTTATAATTGACCAAGCCTATACCTTTAATAGGTGCCTAAAGAACCTACCCTCATGACTCTAACTTGCTAGAATAGAAAAGACTGTCTTTATAGGCCCTCTATCAAGTAGACTTTCGGTGGGGCCTAGATAAGATGAAGCAGGCTCTCTCCTTTCTTTTAATAGTAACTGATTGTAAACATGCAAGAAAATCTGTCCAAGAAGAGGCTATGATTCCACTACAACTCCCCTTCAAACGTATATGATGAGGCTAGTAGATAAGCATAGTAATGACAATAGTATTTTTGAGACTGATACAACTTTTCCAACTTAAATGCAGGCATGTCTGAGAATTTACATTTACTTATGCCTCGGATCTTCCAAGAGCATAGTCAAGATTCTCGAGGTTTTTTTTTTTTTTTTTTTTTTTTTTTTTTTTTTTTTTTTTTTTTTTTTTTTTTTTTTTTTTCCTCAAGTTTTAATTACTGAATCCATTTTACTTTCTTATGCAATAAAAAATGAAGTCAATAATAAGTATAGACTGAAATGATATCCATCATCTTAAGAGATTTAACTTATAACTGGGAATGTGCCTGCTTCGTAAAACCTTGCCATTAGCCATGTGTGGTTAAGTGAAATTACATTTATAAAACATTTTTAAGTGTTATGGTATTGATTATTTTAAATTATTGTTTAGCTTATAATTTCTGTATGAGTAAAGGCATTATCCTATATTTAAAGTACATGAAGGATTAACTGATTCTCAATGTCATTCACTTATGAAGCAGGACTTCCTCTAAGGCAGAAGCTGAAATTGAGAAGAAAACACTAGATTAGATCAAACATGAGAAATTTGTGTTTCTTGTCCTTAATAATATTTGTAAAAAGCTGTCTAGGTGGGAAATCTGAAGTACAATGTTAAGATGGTTCTTTCGAATGGGACCATATGGAACCTGGGGAGTAACAGAAGGTTAATTTGAGATTCTAGCATCATGATTACTAAATTAGACATCTTCTTCCACTAGGTGGCCTCTTACAGTAACAAGCCTTAATAGATTTGAGATTTTTGCTTGTTTGATTTTTAGATGAGTAGAGAGATATATACATACATAAATTGATTGACTTGACTGAGCACTTCTAAGTCTCGGAATTTACTATTAAAATTTCATGAAAAAGACAACTAATACAAACATATACATATATAATTTAATTATTGAAACATTATATAGCACACAATCTAATGAGATAATACATTAAGTAAATTAGAATATTTGTATTAAATAATAGCTGTTCAAAGTATGTTGCAGAGAATTATTTTGACATGGAAAATGGTTCATGATATATGATAGAGCTAGTTAAACAAACAGTATTTTTCACACAATTTTTATAATACTGATCTATATGAAATAAACAGCAAAAACGTATAACTGCACAATTATTAAAAATGATCACTTTTGTTTGCATGTTTCAAGATGTCATCTCTTTAGTACTTTAACTGGAGTTTCATGTTTTTCTAAGATTTTAAAACTTGCAATCAAAATCTCATACAAAGTACATATCACATTGCTTCCACAAGGGACCACACAAAATCTAAAATGTTCAAGATTCTATAATTTTCAATATAAGAATAAAAGCAAGAAAATAATACAAACCTGTTGATTAATAAGGTAGTAGAATTACAAACATGTATTTTTCACCAAAAATAAAATAATAAATATCACAACCATTTTCTATAATGCTAATGACACTATAAAGGAAGTCAGTTAAGTTCTATTATTTTCAGAAGTAACGTTGAGAAAGTATTATCCCCTGTAACAATTTGTATACTTTCTCAAATCGTATGCTCTTGTTTTTGATGGAGAATACCAGAAATTCATGCTGTCCTCATGATAAAAATCATGATAAATACAAATGATCATGATAAAAATATAAATTATTAAAATCCAATAAAACCTAGGTAAATATAAATATTGGCTTATAAATATAATTCTTTATTAAAAGTGTTATCACTTTTGGAGGCAATGGCTGTTTTGTGATTGAAGTGGGGAATATACAAATGGAGCTGAAACATCTGGTCATATCAGAAGGAAGGAACTGCTCAAATATTATGATAACATATTAAAAAGAAAGAGGAGCAAGCTTAGAAGGCCCAAATGTAGGAAAGTTGGCACCAAAAAAATTATAAGTATGAAGTACAACCCATTGAATTAAAAAAATCCATGAGTCTATACTGATAGATAGATGATAGATAACAGGTAGGTAAATAGATAATAGATAAATGAATGTAGCATTTTTATATTAAAATTGCCATCTAAAAATGTAAAAGCAATTACATAGTTAGAACAACACATTTTGAACCATTACTAATAATTGAGTTAGGCAAGATAATCAATGGATACTAAAATAGTGAAGTTATGAGGAACAAACTACATATATAATAACTTTAATGGGTACTCCAGAAACTAATTAGGAAAAAATAACAAACACACAATGGAGATATCTGGGAAGCATCATCTTCACCAAGTGATCCAAGTTAGCTTCACCCCAATAATAGGCCAAATTAGCATCATATTCTTGCTTAGAATACACACAGAAGAATACTATTTTTCCTGCAGAAAGTGAATGATTTGAACAAAAACTTTGAGGAATATTGTACACTCTTAAATTGTTGGATATTTTGCTGAAGAACTCTTCAAAACATCAGTATTCAGAAATGCACAAAAAGGCTGAGTAAATATTATAGATGCAAGAGACTAAAGACAGATGACAATAGATATAATGCATAATCTTGGATTAGGTCCTGAACTTGTGTGGTTGGAGGGGGAATATTGTATATTAGAGAAAAGAAATGTGTCAATGCAATATTAAATTTTCTGATTTTAATACTTATATTGTGGTCAAGCTAGTGGGAATTAGTTTTTTCTTACTAAGAAAAATCAGAAATTTAAAGTTAAATATTATGCCTACACTTCAATCTCAAATGGTTCAAAAAATAAAAATTGTATAAAGATAATAAGACTAATAATAATGTTAACACATGCTGAATCTGCATGAAAATAAGTGGGAGTTCTTATGCAAAATTTGTGACACTGTCTGCAAGTTTAAATTTATTTCATAATTAAATTCTAGAAACAGGTAACAAATCTTGGGAACTTGAAGGGGCATATCTAATAGGGACAAAGACACAGCCTTTATCTTGGTTCATTTTCAGACAAAAACTCAAATTTTTTGACTTTTCTATCATACTTCAGTTCTTGACAGACTGCCATTAAGGAATGGGAGGCAACCAATCATGGGTCACAGAATTCATCCTGGTGGGATTCCACCTCAGTGCAGAGAGGGAACTGCTCCTCTTCTGGATCTTCTCCCTGTTATATATTTTCAGCCTGATGGCAAATGGCATGATCTTGGGACTCATCTGTCTAGACCCCAGTCTGCACACCCCCATGTACTTCTTCCTCTCACACCTGGCGATTATCGACATGTCCTATGCTTCCAACAATGTTCCCAAGATGTTGGCAAATCTGCTGAACGAGAAAAGAACCATCTCTTTTGTTTCATGCATACTGCAGACATTCTTGTATTTGGCTTTTGCTGCTACTGAGTGCTTGATTTTGGTGGTGATGTCCTATGATAGGTACGTGGCCATCTGCCACCCTCTCCAGTACACTGTCATTATGACCTGGAGAGTGTGCATGATCTTGGCTCTCATGTCCTGGTCATGTGGGCTTGCCCTGTCCCTGGTACATGCAATTCTCCTTCTAAGGTTGCCCTTCTGTGGGCCCCCCCATGTGAACCACCTCTTCTGTGAAATTCTGTCTATCCTCAAGCTGGCCTGTGCTGACACCTGGGTTAACCAAGTGGTCATATTTGCTGCCTGTGTGTTTGTCTTGGTCGGGCCTCTTTGTCTGATGCTGGTCTCCTACATGCACATCCTCTGGGCCATCCTGAAGATGCAGACAAAGGAGGGCCGCAGAAAGGCCTTCTCTACCTGCTCCTCCCACCTGTGTGTGGTTGGACTCTTCTTTGGCATAGCCATGGTGGTCTATATGGTCCCAGACTCTAATCAACGAGAGGAGCAGGAGAAAATGCTGTCCCTGTTTCACAGTCTCTTTAACCCAGTGCTGAACCCCTTGATCTACAGCCTGAGGAATGCTCAGGTGAAGGGTGCCCTCCACAGAGCACTGCAGAGAATGAGTTCTATGAAAGGAGTGGACAGAGTGTTAGTTGGATAGGGCTTTGCTTTTAAACCTATGGTTTGCTCAAGCAAAAACTGAGAATTTCTTTCCAGTTAGAAGTTTGATATGAATATGTTAATTTTTCTAATTCTAGCTCTGAAAATAGGACAAGGTTACAGTGAAAAAATAACATATTATGTTTTACACTACCCTTCCCACTGAAAACTCTATGGAGTGTGAACCCAGTTTCTGGATTAAATTTCTTGTTGAGAGTCACTCCTATTTGGAGAGTGGAAGACATCGAAAAGCTATTTTCCTTTGGAATTTGCATCATTTTCTCAGCATTTTATTGCAAATCTCCCATTTTGAAAGAAAAGCAAACTAAACTCAAAGCAAGCAAAAAGCAATATAGTTTAGAATGCATATAAATAAAATAGAAAAATGAAAAAGAATAAGAAAATCAATGAAAACAAAAGTATTTCTTTGAAAAGATTAAGAAAATTGATAAACTTTAGCTAGATTTACCAACAAAAAAATGAAAGACTCAAATTGCTAAAATTAGGGATATAGAAAACATCATTAGCAATCTTACAGATTTAGAAAGGATTATAAAAGAACACAGTGAACAACTCTACGTGAACAGTTAGAAACTTACATAAAAGGAAAAATTCCGAGAAAGATACAATCTACAAACTCACTCAAAATAAATAATCTGAATAGATTTCTAAAAAGTAAAGAAGTTGTATTAGTAATTTAAAAACTTGCACCAAATAAAGTTCTCAATCACATTGCTGTAATAGCAAATAATAACTTAATTTTTAAAAATAATACGATTTCTTCATAAAAATCTCCCCAAAATGTAAGAAAATGGAACATTTCCCAACTTATTCTATGAGGCCAGTATCACTTGATACCAAAACCAAAGACATCACAGGAAATGAAAACTATAGACCAATTTCTTTATGAATATAGATGGAAAAATCCTCAACAAATATCAGCAAACCAAATGTAGCAAACATAATTACCAAATGAGATTTATTCAAAGAATGAAAGGTTGTTTAAACATTTAAACCTCAATGTAATAGACCATGTTAATAAAATAAAGAAAATAAAACATCTCATTATATATACTAAAGGCATTTGACAATTCCAAAATCCTTTCCTGACCCCCTCCCCAAGTCCCTGCCACACACACACACACCAGACGAGAAATAAAGGGAACTTCTTCAAGCTGATAAAGGGTAGATAAGAAAACCACAGCTAAAATTACAGTTAATTGTTGGACTGGGATGCTTTCCTTATAAGAAACATCATCAAAGAAGTCCTTTGTTGCTTCTTCTCTTTGGCATTAGAATGGAAGTTCTAGCCAGAGCAATTAGATGAGAAAAAGAAATAAAAGGCATCCAGATTGGAAAGGTGTAAGGTGAAATGATCTTGTGCAGAGAAAATTCTTAGGAATTTCTTAAAAATCAGCTCAAACAAATAAATTCCACAAAGTTGCAGAATAAAAGTTTCATACTCAAATATCGGTTGTATTTCTGTCAAGAAACTGAGCTTGACACATCCAATTTTCCAAGTGTGTGAGTAACCAACTTAAGCAACTAGCTAAAATGAAAGCAACAGTCAAGTGTTTAATCATTTTCTCTGATAGCATAAGCAAAATGTTGACGTAGAGTAAGTTCCAACTCCCACACTGTTTCATTTATCCCTGTGGAGCTGCACTGGGCAAAGGTTGGGTGGGTCAACACAGAAGCAGGGATCGTCTCACTGCTGAAAGAGCCCCAGGAAAAAGGACCTAATATTTTATGGGCCTGAGAATACAGGAGAGGAGAGAAGAGGGAGAAAGAAAGGAGCTAGGAGTAGAAACATACTAAATACTGAGTCAGAGTAGAAGACACATACAGGTGTCTTCAGGGTCTCCCCCTCTCCCCATAAGATCTAGGCCAGGCTTGTCTAACTCAACTCACTCAAAAGTAAACAGATAATCTGAATAGACTTATAATAAGTAAAGAAGTTGAATTGGTAATTTTAAAACTTACATCAAATAAGGCCATCAATCACATTGCTGTAATGGCAAATTATACTTAATTTTTAAAAAGAATAATTAATACTATTTCTTCATAAAAATCTCTCAAAATAGAAGAAAATGGAACATTTCTCAACTTATTCTATAAGGCCAGTATCGCTTGATACCAACTAATCAAAGAAATCACAGGAAATGAAAGCTATGTTTCCAAATTAATCAAATGCTATTAATCAAATGCTTGATGTGGCTTTTGGGGTATTCAATAACAAGGACAAGGCTGAAGAGGCTGAAAGAACCCTGTGTGGCAAATGATGGGATAGACAACAAGCCTAAATGATAGCAGTCACTTAAGCAGCACCCTGCAACCTCAGGGTTACCCAGGGGGATATTTCACCCACAGACCAAACTAGCCTAATAGCAAACCTGCAGGTAATTGTTGCTATTTCAAGTGTGGGAAGCCAGGACATTGGAGGAAGAACTATCCCAGTCAGGGCAGCCCACTCAGACCCTGTTCTCAAAGTAGGCAGCAATGTCATTGGAAAAGGGATTGCCCCGAGCTGTGAAAGAAGAGGAAGACACCTTATGCCATAATGGCCCTAACTGAGGACTGGCGGCCATAACTGAGGGCTGGAGGGTCCAGAGGTTCCTAATGGCTCCCACAAAAGGCATAGTAAGGAGTCTTGGGTGACTCTTAACATGGCAGGTAAGAGTATTAATTTCTTAATTGATATGGGGGCCAGTTACTCTGCCCTAAATGGCCACCCTGGGCTCTTATCCTCCAAAAGCTGTACTGTTATGGGTGTTGATGGCACCCTAAAATCAAAGATCAAAGCATTTCTCTACAAAAGCATTTTTATCTGACTTAATCAGAAATACACTATGTTTAGGTTTGGGTCAGTAAAATTCCTAATCTTTTAAAAAATAAAATGTGCCGGTTAGAATGGCGATCATTAAAAAATCTGGAGGCAACAGATGCTGCAGAGGATGTGGAGAAATAGGAACACTTTTACACAGTTGGTGGAAGTGTAAATTAGTTAAACCATTGTGGAAGACAGTGTGGTGATTCTTCAAGGACCTGGAAATAGAAATACCATTTGACCCAGCAATCTCATTACTGGGTATATATCCAAAGGATTATAAATAGTTCTATTATAAAGACACATGCACACGTATGTTCACTGCAGCCCTGTGTACCATAGCAAAGAACTGGAACCAACCCAAATGACCATCAATGATACACTGGACTAGGAAAATGTGGCACATATACATCATGGAATACTATGCAACCATAAAAAACAATGAGTTTTTGTCTTTTGTAGGGACATGGATGAATCTGGAAATTATCATTCTCAGCAAACTGACACAGGAACAGAAAAACAAACACCGCATGCTCTCACTCATAGGTGGGTGTTGAACAATGAGAACACAGGGACACAGGGAAGGGAGCATCACACACTGGGGTCTGTTGAGGGGGGGGACCAAGAGAGGGACAGTGGGGGCGGTGGGGAGGTCAGGGAGGGATAACATGGGGAGAAATGCCAGATGTAGGTGACAGAGGGATGGAGGCAGCAAACCACATTGCCATGTGTTTTGTCTATGCAACAATCCTGCATGATCTGTACATGTACCCCAGAACCTAAAGTACAATAAAAATAGAACCACCACATGTGAGAACATGTGGTGTTTGATTTTCTGTTCTTGTGTCAGTTTGTTGAGAATGATGATTTCCAGATTCATATATATCTTTATAATTATAAGCGAGTAACTATAAGATTATATATGATTTTATAAAGGAATAACTATGTGCCTACATTTCTAATTCTTTTCTAAATCAATATTTATATGGGAACAGGCTGAGGCTTCAGACCCTTGCCACAGCACTTGCAGGGCTTCCCCACTACATTTACAGAAAGTGCCAAAGAGGAAAACAAAAAACTGCCAACCAAGAATACTTAAATGGCAAAGCTGTCCTTCAGAAATGAGGGAGAGATAAAGACTTTCCCAGACAAACAAAAGCTAAGGCAACTTATCACCACTAAACATGCCTTACAATAACAGCTGAAGGGAATTTTTCAACCTAAAAGAAAAGGACCCTAATTGGTAACATGAAACATGAAAGGAGATAACTTAATGGTGAAAGAAGTACAAAGTCTAATTCAGAATACTCTAATACCATAATGGTGATGTGTTAATTACTTAGATCTTTAGTTTAAAGGTTAAATTATAACCTATAAAATTTAAAGGTTATAATTTAACCTTTAAACTAAAGATCTAAGTAATTAATTTATCAAGAAAATCATCAAGAAATCAATAAAATAAATTATAAATTATTAAAAGTTACTACAATAATTTGTTAAGGGATATGTAACATAAAAAGATGTAAATGATGACATCAAATACTCAAAATGTGTGGGAGCAGGGAGTAGAATAAAAATGTAGTGCTTTCTCAGAAATCTGTGGGACAAAAAATAAAAAATAAATAAATTTAAAATGTAGTGCTTTTGTGACAAAAGAGAAGTTGTTACCAACTTCAAATAAACTGTTATGACTATAAGATACTTTTTGTAAGTGTTGTAGTAACCACAAATCAAAAATCTATAATAGAAACTTTAAAAAGTGAAAAATAAGGAATCAAACATACTATTAGGGAAAATCACTTAAACAAAAAGGAAGACAATGAGAGAGGAATAGAGAAACAAAGTATAAATAAAACAACTAGAAAACAATGAACAAAATGACAGTAATATGTCCTTACTTTATAAATAATAGCCTTGAATGTAAATGAATTAAATTCTCCATTCAGAAGGCAGAGTGGCTGAATAGATCAAAAGCAAAACTTGATGCTGCCTGCAAGAGACTCACTCACCTGTAAGGACAAACATAGACTGAAAGTAAAGGTATGAAAAAAGATTTTCCATGCAAATGAAAAACAAAGGAGAGTAAGAGCAACTATACTGATATCAGATAAAATACACTTCGAGTCTGAAACTATAGAAAGAATAAAGAAAGTCATTACATAATAATAAAGGAGTTAATTCAGCAAGAGGGTATAACAATGCTCTGATGGAGTGTGCAGTTGAAGATCTCTGTAGAGTTGCTCATTTTTGTTATTTTGGTTTTTGGTGCCAGAATTTCTCATATATATATATAAACCATAATTTCTCTTATGCCATAATTTTCCTTTTTTATGGTGTCTTTCCTGATATATATATATGGTGAAAAACAAGGAATCAAAACATACTATTAGGGAAAATCACTTAACCAAAAAGGAATACAATAAGAGAGGAATAGAGAAACATATATATATATATATATATATATATATATATATATATATATATATATATCCATTGCCCCACTTTTGGCAATGGACAGATTATCTAGGAAGAAAATGTTAAACTGTACTCCAGACCAAATGGACCTAACAAACATATACAGAATGAAGGACAAAAACCAAATAATCATTTCGATACATGCAGAAAAAGCGTTTGGCAAAATTCAGTATCCATTCATGATTCTAAAAAAAAAGACCTCTCAACAAATTAGAAATAGCAGGAATAAACCTCAACCCAATAAAGGCCATGTATGGCAAACCCACAGATAACCTTGTACTCAATGAGGAAAAATTGGAAGCTTTTCCTCTAATATCTAGAAAATGACAAGGATTCCCACACTTTCTACTTCTAGTCAAAATAGTTTTAAAAGTACTGGCCACACAAATTATTCAAAAAGAAATAAAAGGTATTTAAGTTGGAAAGGAAGGAGTTAAATTGTCCCTGTTTGCAGATGGCATGATGTTATATATTTAAAAATCCCTAAAGTTTCACCAAACAACTGTTGGAACTAGTAAATGAATTCAGTAAAGTTGTAGGGTACAAAATCAACAAACAAAAATCAGTAGTATTTCTATACACCAGCAGCAAAATATCTGAAAAAGAAATCAAGAAAATAATCCTATTAACAATAGCTTACAAAATAACGTATTTAGGAAGAAATTCAGCAAAGGAGATGACATTTCTGTACACTGAAAACCATAAAACATGATGAAACAAATCAGAGATATGCCATTGCGCCCAGCCTGCCGTGATTCTTTTTAATTGCTTGGTTTTAAGATGGCTTTATGCTTTAAAAAATCCCCAAGGACTCGAAGAGATTTTATGTGGGTACTTGTTAATAGTTACTATCATAGTACAAATTAAAACATCACCTTAAAGCATTTGCTTTTTATTCATTTAAAAATAATAATCCCATTATGTGAAAATATATGTAGCGTGTTAAACATAGCTTTTATAAAGCCAAATAAACTGAAAAGGTTGCATTGTTTCACATTTTTGTAAAATTATTTGTCTGTCTTACCAAATGACTAGATTTGTAAGTTTTCTGCTGCATTTGGTCTTTTGTAATTTCAAACATCACATAGCATTTGGAATACTTCATTACACTGTCACAAGAGAGCATGAGTGGAAGAAACTAATGATATCTTAAATTATTATTAGAAAAATTTTGTTTTTCAAAAGTTAATAAGAGCTCAGCAACTGTTGTTTATGGCCATTATTTCCCTTTGTTGTTTATGGCCATTATTTCCCTTTGTAGTTTATAGCTGTATTCCCCTTTCCTCATTGTGAGCACATATTCCACTTCAGACAGATACACCTTGGTGTTGGGAGATCAATTCCTTTTCAGGGTTGCCATAACAGGTTCTATGGGAACCAAGACACAATCTCTCTTATACCTTCATGAGAACTAAAGAGAAGTGTGAATTCATAAAACTGTAGCAATTTTACATGTTTGGATATTGAAATTTGTGATATTTCTCTCAAGTTATGTACTCTTGAGATATTCGAAAGTCTGTATGCATCCAGTGTGATGCCAAGATGTGTCCCGACTTTTTTCTACAATTTTCCTCCAAGGACAATCAGACACAATCTTTGCTCTCCTCCAGAGAGAAGAGTCAGGGAGCAATTTGTTTCCCATTAGGGAGAAGGTAGAAAGATATGAGGTCTCATAATCCTGTAAATTTAGTTCCTAGCTGACTTTAAATAAAACGCTTTCTCTTTGAGGTTTAATTTATACTCTATTTTGATAGCATAAGCAAGTGGAGTAAATGCCATCGAATCTGGGATTTGTTCCTCTGGAGTCAGCTAGAGCTTCTTATAGCACATAATTCATCTCTTTAGTGTTTATTCTAGTTCAAAGTTTACTCCTGAGGAATATCTAGTGCTTACACCTTCTTATGCAGAAGAGATTTATTTGTACTGTGAGATGATTTTCCGTACAGCTAAAGTAGGACAGAGTGGCAGCAAAAATCCTCATGGCTATGCGGAGAGGAAGAACACTCCTGGGTAGCATATCCTAAGTTCTTTCTACCTCAAAGTTTGTGTACCAGGCAGAGGAAATAGAAATCTAGATGCTTCCCACTCCCATCCAGGTTCCGGAGGTTCTGCCTACTGTGCTATGGCCAGGAGCCTTCTGATTGCTCAGCAACTTTCTCATCATCACCTCCCAGTGTGGATGGATGGTGGTCATCTAAATTAACCCAACTCTATTGATTGAGAAGGCAACTGGAAGTAAGAGAAGCTTCAAATGCAGCCAGTGCTTCTGGATAAAGATCTTTGGGATAATCCAAAAGGATAAAAGGATCATAGATAGATAGATAGATAGATAGATAGATAGATAGATAGATAGGATAGACAGGCAGACAGGCAGGTAGATCAATAGATAGATAGATAATTACATATAGATAATATATTTATTATATAGATTTTATACATATGTAATCAAGCACAAATGAAGATATTCAGAGAAACTTCTGTTACTGGAAAATAAAATTTTGTTAGAAGTTGCAGTAAATTATTTCCCTTGCAGAAGCAGTGTAAGAGGTAAGTTTGCAATGTAGTTATTTTTGAAACATTTCTAAACTATTACTCTCAATGTCAAAAATTATTCGACTCAGAAATTACTGTATGTGATACGGGATACCACAAAACAGAACAGAATGAGTGCCAATTCTTCTGTTTAGAGTTGAAGGAATAGGATAAAGTACCCTAGTTCTGTTACAGGACTGTCCTGGGGAGTATTGTAAACACTGACCCTGCGTACAACTGCTTTCTGCATTTCTGCTATTCTATTGGCTCTATTGGAAGGAAAAAGTTTAGTTGGGTACCTTAAATTTTTCTCCCGTACGTCAGTGCTGCACTTTCTAAAGAGTTTTGCTCTTTCTTCGCTATTATTTTAATGTTTATTTTTTAACAGTGAAATAAAAATAATGGCAATGACAATAAAGGATTTAATAAATCAGAGACAAAAATAATTAAACTGAAAAGTTAAGATGCTACTATACACATTTTTTATATTACAGGAATTTTCTCTAGTTGTAGCAAAAATTCAAGTTACAAACTTCCTGCACATTTATTTAAAACTTGCAAAATATATTCATATTTATAGATCTAAAACTGTGTCTCATTTGTGTTTCAGCCATTGCTCTTAAGATGCCTCTGCCCATAAAATGTATGCTTCTCTTAGGCTGCTACTTTGCAAAAGTTCACAACATTGCCTTCAAGGTCTTCAAGGTCCCTTTTTACTTTATTTTACTTTCTCATAAACTAACTTTCCAATAAAGCAATTATCCTGAAACAGTCCCCTTATATGTAACATTCAAAGGAGGTGTAAAACACTAATCAATTATGTATTGCCAGTTTTCTCTACAGATATAATACAGTTCGTTTGTTTAAGCTTATCCTATAGAAATAACGTCTATCAAATTATGGGGATTATTGGTGGCATTTTAATAAATCCATTTTCAAATGATTAACTTCTAAGTGTGAACTTTTTCCTAGTAAAGTTGAAACCATGTCTTGGTAATTGATAGAAACTGACAAATACAAGGCACCTAGTGTATGTATTTTTTCAACTAAATGTAACAATCTGTTTAGCATTTTCTATTTTCCTGTTTCATGTGGTACTATTTTAGTTATTATCAGGGCCCTAAAGGTGTTTAACACTTATTACCCATTCATAAGACTTGTATAATTGGTTATAGAAGGTCTATCAGCTCAAATGAATGACATTTGGTTTCAAATCCCTCTTCTTTCAATTTTATCTTGAGCATACAACATATCTTCAAAATAAGAATACAACTCTATTCACACTTAATACTGGCAAACCTATATACACTTAATAGGTGTCTGAAGAGCTTCCTTATAATAATCTACTCTAATTCCCTAGATTAGAGGAATAGTCTCTTTATCGGCTGATTACCTAGACTTTCAATGAAATGTAAGGAAACAGGCTATCACCTTCGTTTCTGTGGTAGCTGGTTGTAGACAGACAAAAGAATCCCCTAAGTTGAGGAGCCCTATGTCTCTGCTGCTCTCTAAGCCGTGACTGTGGATTATACAATGAGGTATTTGTTAGGCACAATAATAACACTAGTATTTTATTTTATTTTATTTTCCCATTTATTTTATTGCATTTTAGGTTTTGGGGTACATGTGAAGAACATGCAAGATTGTTGCATAGGTACACACGTGGCAGTGTGATTTGCTGCCTTCCTCCCCATCACCTACATCTGGCATTTCTCCCCTTGCTATCTCTCCCCAGCTCCCCACCCCCCACCGTCCCTCCCCTATTTCCCCCCGACTGAACCCAGTGTGTAGTGCTCCCCTCCCTGTGTCCATGTGTTCTCATTGTTCAACACCCGCCTATGAGTGAGAACATGCGGTGTTTGATCTTCTGCTCTTCTGTCAGTTTGCTGAGAATGATGGTTTCCAGGTTCATCCATGTCCCTACACAAACTCATCGTTTTTGATGGCTGCATAATATTCCATGGTGTAGATATGCCACATTTTCCCTGTCCAGTCTATCATCGATGGGCATTTGGGTTGGTTCCGGGTCTTTGCTATTGTAAACAATGCTGCAATGAACATTCGTGTGCACGTGTCCTTATAGTAGAACGATTTGTAATCCTTTGGATATATACCCAGTAATGGGATTGCTGGGTCAAATGGAATTTCTATTTCTAGGTCCTTGAGGAATCGCCACACTGTCTTCCACAATGGTTGAACTAATTTACACTCCCACCAACAGTGTAAAAGTGTTCCTATTTCTCCACTAGTATTTTAAATATGCCTGCCTCAGAATTTACATTTACCTATGCCTGCTATTCTCCAAAGTGATATATGATATTTTCCAAAATATTTACATAATTAAATTCATCCCACTTTCACAAACATAAAAAATGTCAATGATAAGCATGAATTAAATTACATTCCTCATTGTAAAAGAAATAATTGATATTTATCTGGGAATATGTTAGTTCTGTAGAAAATATACTTTGACTATGAATAATAAAAATAGCATCACAGTTATGCAATATTATATATTTTAAAGCTATGGTGTTGATTATATTAAAATGTTGTTTAAACTGTAATGACTATAGAGGTAAAGATACCTCTGTGTAATGGATGATATGGGTCTGAAAAATCAAGTCATTCCAGGTATCACTTTTCTAGGAAACAGGAGCCATTCTTGGGCCACATACTGAAATTGAGAATCAAATAATAGATGCAAAGTAAAAAACTTATATAATTTAATATTAATTATATAGGCAAAAGGATGTCTAGGAAAGAAATCCTGAATAGTGGGTATTGAGATAATGACTTTCACAGAAAAGATCTACATTTTGGGCAGTAAGAAATAGGAAAACGTCCCATCAAGCTATAATCAGTGAATTTTATCCCAGATTTGACTGAAGCTTATTTTATTTATTTTATTTATTTATTCATTTATTTTAGTTTTTCCCAAGACTTTTATTATCTTTTTACATTTCTTTTTTTTTAATTGCATTTTAGGTTTTGGGGTACATGTGAAGAACATGCAAGATTGTTGCATAGGTACACACATGGCAATGTGGTTTGCTGCCTTCCTCCCCTTCAATGTAGTTTTGATTTGCATTTCTCTAATGACCAGTGATGATGAGCATTTTTTCATATGTTTGTTGGCCTCATGTATGTCTTCCTTTGTAAAGTGCCTGTTCATATCCTTCGCCCACTTTTGAATGGGCTTGTTTGTGTTTTTCTTGTAAATCTGTTTTAGTTCTTTGTAAATTCTGGATATCAGCCCTTTGTCAGATGGGTAAACTGCAAAATTTTTTTCCCATTCTGTTGGGTGCCGGTTCACTCTAATGACTATTTCTTTTGTTGTGCAGAAGCTGTGGAGTTTGATTAGGTCCCATTTGTCTATTTTGGCTTTTGTTGCCAATGGTTTTGGTGTTTTGTTCATGAAGTCCTTGCCTATGCCTATATCCTGAATGGTTTTGCCTAGATTTTCTTCTAGGGTTTTTATGGTGTTAGGTCTTATGTTTAAGTGTTTAATCCATCTGGAGTTAATTTTAGTGTAAGGTGTCAGGAAGGGGTCCAGTTTCTGCTTTCTCCACATGGCTAGCCAGTTTTCCCAACACCCTTTTTTTCCCATTTATTTATTTTATTGCATTTTAGGTTTTGGGATACATGCGAAGAACATGCAAGATTGTTGTATAGGTACACATGTGGCAGTGTGATTTGCTGCCTTCCTCCCCATCACCTACATCTGGCATCTCTCCCCAACTCCCCATCCCCCCGTCCCTCCCCTATTTCCCCCTAACTGACCCCAGTATGTAGTACTCCCCTCCCTGTGTCCATGTGTTCCCATGTTGAACACCCGCCTATGAGTGAGAACATGCGGTGTTTGATCTTCTGCTCTTCTGTCTGTTTGCTGGGAATGATGGTTTCCAGGTTCATCCATGTCCCTACAAAGGACATAAACTCATCGTTTTTGATGGCTGCATAATATTCCATGGTGTATATGTGCCACATTTTCCCTGTCCAGTCTATCATCGATGGGCATTTGGGTTGGTTCCGGGTCTTTGCTATT
>NW_016107761.1:53226-84523 GCF_001604975.1 Cebus imitator
TGTAAATTACTTTGGGCAGTATGGCCATTTTCACGATATTGATTCTTCCTAACCATGAACATGGAATGTTTCTCCATTTGCTTGCCCAATACCATTTATTAAACAGGGAATCCTTTCCCCATTGCTTGTTTTTGTCAGTTTTGTCAAAGATCGGATGGTTGTAGATATGTTGTATTGCCTCCGAGGCCTCTGTTCTGTTCCATTGGTCTATGTCTCTGTTTTGTTACCAGTACCATGCTGTTTTGATTACTGTAGCCTTGTAGTATAGTTTGATGTCCAGTAGTGTGATGCCTCCCGCTTTGTTCTTTTTGCTTAAAATTGACTTGGCTATGCAGGCTCTCTTTTGGTTCCATATGAAGTTTAAGGTGGTTTTTTCCAGTTCTGTGAAGAAGGTCATTGGTAGCTTGATGGGGATAGCATTGAATCTGTAAAGTTTATTAAAACAGGACCAAGGACCAATTAACCTCTCAGAATCAGCAGGACAAAGCTGAAAAGCTGAACATAGGACAACATCAAAGGAAAGGTGTATTTGAGAGTATGATGCACTGATTGCTAAGTCAGAGGCTTTTTACCATTAAATAGTTTCTTCAGGGATGATATATCTGATTTTTTTCTTAGTTTGCTAGACAGTAATCGTTGTAATCCATTGAATCAAAAATTCTATGTCTTTACGTTAATTGATTGACAAGTAAATAGAAAGATAGATAGATAGATGATAGATAGATCAAGCTCATTCTCACAGTAAAGCCAGCTAATAAACAAAAAAGGACTGAGGAAGTTAGAATGACACATTTTGCAATCATCATTACTTATAAATGAGCCAGGTAAGATAATCAATGAATGTTTTAATGAGTGGCTGATAATTTAATAAAAACAAGATATGTATATATTAGTTTTAATATATTTTCTCAGAAATAACTATAAAAATAATAATTTTATACTGGAGATATATGGGAGGCATCACCTTAACCAAGTAATCCACATTAGCATTTTAAATGTCGGAGCAAATTAACATTATCTGCCTACTAATAGAAGGCATTGAGATGGACACATTGATTTTTCTCCTGCCCAAAATTTAAAGTCTGGATAAAAATGTGGAAGATCAATAGAAAACCCATTCTGAAAGTCATTCTGTGAAACAACTTGTTTGTACTTTTCAAAAATATTAATGTCTAGACAGAGAGAGAGTATCTGGGTAGCTATCTCAGATCAGAGTAGATCAACTATACAATGGGATGCTGGATTATGTCTTGGACAAGAAAGACAGAAAACAGTATTACATCAAGATTACATTTCCTGCTCTTGATAATGGTACTATGGTTAGATAAGTAAATACCTTTGTTCTTGGATAAAATAGAAAACTTAGGGATAAACTGGTATCATGGATTCACAGTAGTTTTAAGTGTCCAGAAAATATATATATATATATACAAATATATATTAATATATACAAAAAGAGAACAAGGAAATATGAAAAATTCTTAACAATTGTTAAATCTAGATGAATGTATATGAGAGTATTGTTTCTAATTCTTGATACTTACCTGAAGATTAGAGTTATCTTATGATAAAAAGTTAAAAACAAAAACAGAAAGAAACATTGGGGGGAAAAAGTCAGCCAAGTACATATATATATATATATATATATATATATGTATGTATGTATGTTTACTTTCTCTGAGCTCATTTTGAAATAAATATCTCATTCTCTTTGATTTTCTAACTCTGACTTTTCTTCATACTCTGGTCCTTTACAAAATGTCATTAAGGAATGGGGGACAACAAATCATGGGTCACAGAATTCATCCTGGTGGGATTCCAGCTCAATGTGGAGATGGATGTGTTACTCTTCTGGATCTTCTTCCTGTTATAGCTCTTCAGCCTGCTGGCAAATGGCATCATCTTGGGGCTCATCTGTCTGGATCCCAGACTGTACCCCCATGTACTTCTTCCTCTCACACTTGGCCATCATTGACATATCCTATGCTTCCAGCAATTTGCTCAGCATGCTGGAAAACTTAGTGAAACACAAGTTTGGGTATGTTGTGTTTTCTTTATCATTTGTTTCAAGGAATTTTTCAATTCTTATTGACCCACTTGTTATTCAGGAGCATACTGCTTAATTTCCATGTCTTTGTACCATTTCCAAAATTCCTCCTGTTTTTGATTCCTAGTTTTATTCCATTGTGGTAAGAGAAGATGCTTGGTATTATAAGAACTATAAGAGATGTATTAAGGCCTTCTGGAGTGCTCTCTGTCACTTCCTCCCTCCCTCAGTGGCTGTGAATGAATCTAGAGAGATTCCAAATTTAAAGGAATGTGTACTTCAGAGCTTGCCCAGGGAAATCATCTTCTGTGTCTCAAAGTTTCCCTACCTTGCTCCCTGAGAGCTCCTGCCATCTCAGTTAGTACCCAAAGAACCAATGGCCCAGGAGCCATGCAGAAGAACTCATTAAAAGGACACAGCTGGAAAGTTGCCTGAGGCATCTTGGCACAGATGAAAAAAAACTTTATAATTGATCTCATAGGAATAGAAACTATTTTAGATTTTACAAAGTAAGTCTCAGAAAAAAAAATATCCTTATGGGGTTCATTAAAACTTTGCCACAATTAATTACAGCAGTAGCAGTCTTCAGGCAACTGCTCCAGAGACCACGGGTATTTGGCCTTTTGGGAACAAGTCCTGGTTACATAGCTGTGGGGCACCAGCATTGGTGTTTAAGTGGAGTGAGGAGATAGCCTCCTTGGAGATTGGAGATCCAAACATCTTATCAATAGATTGAGCTTTTTTCTAATTCATACATGTGAACAAAAATAATATACCAAATATACTACAGTATTCTAGGTGCAGTGCTAAGGCCTTTATAGGCAGTTTTACCAATCATCAAAAAATATTTAAAAGCGAACATTTATTACCACCCTTTTCATAAAAGAAGAGACAAATTCAACCAAGTTAAAGAACTCATCCAAGGTCATATAAGTGACAGCCCCAGAATTTGAAAGGGGGCTGTCACTTATATGACCTTGGATGAGTTCTTCTGGAATGAAAAACTCATTCCAAAGCCTTTTCAACTTTTCTGCTGATGGACTGTTTAGCATGAAGGTACAGATGCTGTCTCTAGACCAACACCTGGTCCTTAGTTCAACCATCGAAACAAATGCCTTGAATATTCTTTCGCTGGAAACAGCAAGAAAGACAAAAACAGGGCAACATTAACTGAAGACCATGACAATAAACAATATGAGTTAGCAACATTAACTGAAGACCATAACAATAAAGAATATGAGTTAGAACTTCTTCAAGTTAACACGGTTCAAATTTTAACACATGCTGCTAGCATATGTTCTAACTCCAGGTCTAACCATCCCCTTGACACACACTCAATTCATGCTAGTACAAGAGAATCTTTCTTGATAGATACTTAATTGATGGCAACATATTCAACTCTTTCACTTCTTCTGTAAGCTTTAACGAAGGTCCATGGCATGGGAATGCTTGAAGTTAATGAACTACAGTGTTTGTCTAGGTCCTCCAAGAAGCAAATGCCAGGACAGATTAGATGTGCAGAAGATTTATAAATATCATGAGGAAAAAAGAGGAGGAATCCGGTGAAGATTGGAAGAGTCATTGAATGCAGCTCTGATTCTTGTGAAAAATAAATAAAAGGAAGTGAGCAAAGCAAATGAAACACCAAGGGTCACGGCAGGAAAACAATGGCACATTTGAGAAAAGTTTAATAAAAGGACTATTCACAATATTGAGGAATATGGGAAAACCATGAGCAAGGGTACAAGATCCCAGGATAGTGCAGGATTCTGAGCTTGTAATAAAAGTCCTGTACAACCTCTAGGCCTAAATGAAAAGGGGGGGATTGCTGTTATTAAAACCTGGAGACAAGGATGACAATGTGGAAGGGTTGGCTAAATTGGAACTTGAATCAGAGTCAGTTGGATCAGTCCATATTGACCCTGCAGGAAGTGAATACATTCTTGACCTCACACTTCTTCCTCTCTCCTGTTTGTCTTGCCTTTGCTTCCAATAAGTCAGACTCAGAAGCCAGGGGGAGGCAGAGCCCTAGTTTTACAGATCAGTCTTACAGGGCAGAGGGCAGGGTAGAGAAAGATGGAGAAAAGAATGTCGATGAATAAATGCAAAAAGAAATGAAAGATTTGTAAAATTACTATCTTGGAGCCAACTTAATAATTTATTCAAGCAGTCAGTGGATGCCGAAATAATTGGCTGAAAATATCTTAGGAGATAGGATTGTTATTGAAAACAGATCCTGATCCAGACCCCAAGAGAGGGTTCTTGGATCTCATGCACGAAAGAGTTCAGGAAAAGTCCGTAAAGTGAAAGCAAGTTTATTATGACAGTAAAGAAATAAAGAATGGCTACTCCATAGACAAAGCTGCCCCGAGGGCTGTTGGTTGCCCATTTTAATGGTTATTTCTTGATTATATGCTAAACAAGGGGTGGATCATTCATGCCTCCCCTTTTTAGACCAAAACAGGATAACTTCCTGACTTCGCTGTGGCATTGTCAACTGTCATGGCACTTGGGAATGGCAGTATAGTAGTGAGGACGACCAGAGGGGGTTGCCATCTTGGTTTTGGTGGGTTTTAGCCAGCTTAACCGGCTTCTTCACCGCAACCTATTGTATCAGCAGCGTCCTTATGACCTGTATCTTCTGCTGACCTTCTGTCTCATCCAGTGACTAAGAATGCCTTAAACTCCTGGGAATGCAGCCCAGTAGGTCTCAGCCTTATTTTACACAGCCCCTATTTAAGATGGAGTTGCTCTGGTTCAAATGCCTCTGACAGGATCTTCAGGTAGTCTCCGGATTCATGCGGTAGACTATTTATGACTTCCAAAGGGAGAAGATACCCTTACAGTGAAGAAATATTGTGGAAAACACTTAAATCACCAAATAGCACTATCAATAATGGGGCACATTGAGATCGTATGTCTCCTGATGTGATGCACTGAGAAAGATACAACAGGTCTATGTAGAATTATTTCCAAAATGTTTTATCTGAATCTGGATATGAGGATTCCAAATTTCAGGACATTCTACAAAACAGCTAGACTGGACTCTTCAAAGAATCCCAAAGACATGAAAGGCAAAGTGTAAGAGAAAGGTTTGAGATAAAATTAGGCTTAACAGGTAAGAAACTAAATGCACTGCACAATCTTTGATTGTATCCTGAATTGCATAACAAATCAGAAACCCAAAGAGCCATTTTTAGATAATGTTAATGTATTATTAATGTTAAACTCATGAGTGTGATAATGACATTGTACTTAATATTTGTTCTTAGAAAATACTTGCTAAATTATCCCATGGCATATAGGTGTGTGTGTGTGTGTGTTTGCATGTATGTGTATATATATTCTATTAAGATTTACTTGCAATGTCTAAAATGTACTTTAAAGTGATGCAGCATATGGATATATATGTACATATATATATATATATCCACTGATGTATGTATATCTTACATCTACATCTATATCTGTATCAGGAGGAAGCAATATAGGTGGATGATAAATATATAGAAAATGTGAAAATATTAACAATTAAGAATTAGTTAATATAGAAGGAGATATGGTTATGATATTATTCTATTCAAAATTCTATATATTTTTAAATTTCACAATAGAAATTGGGAAAAAAACAAAAAATGGAATTAATCTACTCATAATAAAACTTCCATCAAACTAGGAATAGGCAGGAACCCCTTCACATGGTGAAAAACTTAATAATTTCCCATTAAGAATGGCCTTTGGGGCTTGCTAGCAATCTTTATGAGGCCCACAAGAATCTTTAGTCTGGGGTTATTCTTATTATCACCATTGATTCCAACTATTGATGCCATTATTTATTGCTGCTTTCTAAGGACTCTATTTTCAATGGCTAGATGTTAAGAGGTGTTTCACTCTAGCTGATGGGAACATGAACTCTTCCTGGCCAGGTGTGAGCTCTGAGAATAACTGTTCTCTGTTTGTTCTTGATGGTTTTCCCACAGCCACATTCGTTTTCTTATAGAGATGTGCTGATTTGTATTCAGCTACAGGCTTAAGGAGAACTCTCTGAAGATATCTGGAGTTTGCTCTCTTTCCTCTCTCTCTCCCTCTCTGCCTCCCTCTAACTCGATCTCTCTGTGATGTCTTTCTCCTCTGTCTGGTACCTTGCCCTGTTAATACTAACCAGCTTAGCATTTCAGAAGTTTGAACTCTTTCTCTGCAACTTAATGAGACCACAGGGCTTTGCTTGAGCTCTCTCTACCTTTCCCTATGCAGTAAGCTGAAGCAATTATTGAATTTGGCTTGAAATGTTTCTTGCAAGATCATCCAGGGACCTGACTTGGATCAGAAAGTAGAAGAGATGGACTAAATATGGAGCCAGCAGACAAGTGTCATTTGCATGAAAAGGATTATCTTTGTAGAAAAGCCTAAAAGGAGATATTCTGTGTTGTTAAAAACAACAAAAAAAAACAAAGTTGCACATTCTCCCTGTGAGAGAAAGTAAAGCTTAAACACATTGAAAACCCTAGATCATAAGGACATTTTCTGTTGATTTTGGCTTGCCCCTCATGTAAATCCCTTGAAATATGCTTGTCTAGGGAAAAAAGTCATCTGCTTTAAAAATAAAGAAAACCAGAATAAAGTAATTCTTGTTATTTACAGGAGTTATGTTCTATAAAGTTGCCATGAACACTAAATTAACAAAACCTCAGCTATTGCTCCTGGGGAAAATAAATACAGGGTTACAGTCCTACAAACCTTTGGTGGCAACACTGCATCATCTTAAATACAATTTGCAGTTGCATTATACGAGTTCCTTTGCCAATATCCTTGCAAAACAAGCTAGTTTCATCAGTGTTAAAAACCTACTCTTTCATGTAATCCTTTTTCTGTATAACATTCAGCCATATTTTAAACATTCTTCTCCAGCTTTCTTATCTGCAGAAACTACTTTGCCTGCAAGTTTAACATTTTTCGTCTTCCTTCCTTCCATCCTTCCTTCCTTCCTTCCTTCCTTCCTTCCTTCCTTCCTTCCTTCCTTCCTTCTTTCTTTCTTCTTCTTTTTTTTTTTTAAGATGGAATCTCACTCTGTCTCCCAGGCTGGAGTGCAATGGTGCAATCTTGGCTCACTGCAACCTCTGCCTCCCGGGTTCAAGCGATTCTCCTGCCTCAGCCTCCTGAGTACCTAGGATTACAGGCACCTGCCACCGCACCCAGCTAATTTTTGTATTTTTTAGTAGAGAAGGAATTTCGCCGTGTTGGCCAGGTTGGTCTCGAACTCCTTACCTCAGGTGATCCACCCCACCTAGGTCTCCCAAAGTACTTGGATTACAGGCGTGAGCCATGGCTCCCAGCCAAGTTTAACATTTTTCATGCTGTATTTCCTTTTGTAACATGTGACCCAGCAAGCACTTGCTGAGAAGATAACATTTTCTTGGTCTCAGATGATGTGAACATAAGTTTCTTTGGCTTTCAGCCTCACGATAGTGCTGCCCACTGTGGTTTTGTTGTTGTGATTGTTACTGGCTTTCTTCTTATTCATTGTTATTTTATGCATGCACACATTTAGTCACTCATCTCTGCCATAACCTCATTGCACACTCTAATTGCTACTTGAGTGCTTCATTGAGCAGTTTCACATACAGATTGGCAAATTTCCTCTTTATTTTTTTTGGAAGTACTGTATTGTTGATTTATTCACATTGAACTCGGTGTACCAAAGATGATCTAACACATATATTTTCTCTGTAAAAATCACATTACAGTTTTCTTGTGCTGAGGAACACTGTACAACACTTTAGTGTTACACTCGAGGACCATTTTAAACAGTAAAATTACCAACAAAAAGCACAAGAATGTGGAAAATGTGGCACCAGGTAGCCCATAGGAAAGAACACTAGTTTATATCCTGAAAGCTGATAGGCAGAAGAAGGCAGAGCATTGTCTTGTTTGATCTCAACTGGAAATACACACATCTGGGGACTCAAATGTTTACCACACTGGACACATCCCTGAATAACCACGAAAGTACCCTGAGCATTCATTTGGGGCTACAAACACACTTTAGCAAGTAGGCAAATCTGCAAATATAGTATCTGTAAATAATGAGAATAGTCTGTATCTACAAAATATTCTACAAGGAAAAAACTGGAAAATTCAATGGCTGATTAAAAATAAATTCACAAGATATTTTTTTTCCCTTACAATACAGATTAATGTAGTAAGCAAATAGTTCTTTATACAATTTTTTAAAGGAAGTTCTTTTCTTTACAAAATAGGAAGAACTTTCAGAGACTCAAGACTCAAAAATACTCAAATATCTTGGTGTAGTAGAAATAAATAAAATATGATCACACAAAGTTTAAAATAGAAATGAAATTTTATACAAAAATACTTCAGAAATAAAGTTGAAATTAAAACAAGTATAAGGAGAATTGAGACATTGCTGGAAACACACAAAGGAATATTGAACATATAAATATTAAAAGCAAGCATACCCAAATTGAAATAGAGAATTAATATGAATTAGCAATGCTTTTGGAGAAAGATGTTGATCAGAATGGGGAAATGTGAAAGCTGCTGATACCAGGATGAAGTCACTAGTCAAAAACACACAAACTGGGGCCAGGAGACCATGAAGGAAAGGAACTCATAATAACTTGTCTGAGACACACACATGCACACACACACACACACACACTGGTTATAGGATTAAAAAAAAAACTCCACAAGAAATTCTCTCACATCCTTCATTCATTGCATGCTTTGCATGACTTGCATGTTGAAACACACATATTTTTATGATAAGGTTTACCTTATTACTAAACATTCTTTAGGATTACAGCAATTCCAATAAGATGTTTCCATAACATTTGCCCAGTAAAAGCATCCCCACCAATGAACCAACATCGCTGGCTTTGAGCCAATGGATCCAATGACTCTGTTTCTGAGCAGTTTATGTAAACTTCTACCACTGGCAATAAAAGTTTTCCTTTATATTTCCCTTACTGTGTTTGCCATAGTACATCCCAGATTATAATCTTCTTTATTTACTCACAAATACATTTTTTTTTTGGTTGGGAGATAATCTTCTCTGGTGTCTTTTTTTTTTTTAGATTGACAGCAGGAACACGAAAAATGTGGAAGGTAGGCATACGAATACTGATATGTTTATTTTCTAGAAAATTTAAGTCATAAAGTAAAAGTATTTTAAGGACATTTAATTCTTAAGAGTAAATACTAAGAGTGGTAATATGACCAACTAAAATCAGGTGAGAGAGAAGAGAGAGGGAGGCAGAATAAAGAGTATGTAAACAAATTCCATTATTGTTCATAGCAGGTAATTACCTACATGTGGCAAGTAATTAGTTCAATTGTAAAGAAACGGAAGATTAAGGATGTCTCACAAAATTACAGATTTAAAGCATAACCTCCAGAATAAAACTTAAATCTTAAGTTAGATTGATCTTAAGTCTTAAATGTTAGAATGACACAAAAAACAAAACATACAATAGAGTTTTTTTAAAGCTACAATCCACTGACCTTAATATAAAATCAAATGATAGACCCTAAAACAAACATTTTATTTATAACAATATATGTTAATAGACAAACTCATTTATTAAAATAACTTAGAGTTTGGATAAAAACAACAAAACTCAATTTTACTCTGTTCACAAGAAACAGAGTTAAAGCTAAGAGATTTATAATATTTAGAAAGAAAAGTATGAGTAGTGGCATACTTTTTCTTTTTTCTATTTCTGTTTCTGGAAGTTCTATATTGTTGATTTGTTAACATTGAACTCATGGTGTACCAAAGGTTTTATCTAACACATATATTTCCTCTGTAAAGGCACATTACAGCTTTCTTGTGCTTACGGACACTATACACTCCTTTAGTATTACACTTTTAAACAGTAAAATTATGAATGGTAATATTAATATCAGAGTAAATAATGAATTTTAATCTTAATATCAGACAAAAAACTAATAAGTCATATAAGATCATTTAATAAGACCAAATAATATAATTAACACAGCAGATATTATAGTTATAACTACATAAACTTCAAATAAAATAAAATCAACCTTTACAAAGCAAAATCTAAAAGTGACTCGAGAAGAAATAGAAACACAGAACTAGCAGGAGAGAGTAATTCAACTTTTTTACTCTTTATTATTTTGGGGGAAAAATTAAAACATAGAGGTCTAAATAGCATAATTAACAAAATAGATATGATTAATATTTCTCAGATTCTAAAACCTGAAAACAGACAATGAACCTTCTTTTTAAATGCCAGTAGAAAACTCGTAAGGAAAGAAAAAAGAAAGAAAGAAACAAAGAAAGAAAGAGAAAGGGAAGTAAAGAGGAAAGGAAAGAAGGGAGGAAGGAAGAAAGGAAGGAAGGAAAGGAAGGAAGGAAGAAAGGAAGGAAGGAAATGCAACATATCAAGTCTAAAAGAAACCTAATTTCCAAAAGTAAAATTAATACCAGCATTATTGTCTAAACACAATTCAAAAAATATAAATTACTAATAAAATAAGAAAATTAAATTTCCATGGTATTTTAATATTAAAAAATTAACAACACATGTTAGTTCTACCAGAAACAAGCTTTGTAACAGTGCTTACTGATGCAACACACTTGACCATGTTCTTGAATAAGACTGAACATTATAAATATGCCAATTTCCCCTAAGCAATTTAATAATTATAATGCAAACCCAGTGGAAGTAGCAGCAGGATTTGTTTTTACTGTAGACAGGATGATGCTGAAATCATATGGAAAAGTTAAAAGAATAAGCAGCAGGACACTTCTATAAAAGAAGAATTATGAGGAAGCTTAGTCTTTTGTATTTTCAAACATCATAAAATCACAGTGATTTGAAGTGTGTTACTGGTACACAATGAGAGAGACATGTCAATGGATCAGAATAAAAAGATTTTAAGTAAACAAATATATATTGAAATTTTGTTCATGATGATTATGACATCACAAATCAGTAAGGCAAAGGTTGATGACCCAATAAATATACTCAAACCACCAAATCTGCTAGACAAATAATAAAATTGGATTTATGGTTCTCACTTTACACTGTCTCCCAGAAGTAAGCATCCATTCCCAAGATGTGGGCAAGCAAGAAAAACTTCTTCACTGTGTACGCCTGAATGTTAAACCATGTCAATGTATAACTTTGAAAGAAAAATTAAATGCAAAAAGTTTCTTTCTATGTTCAGTTTTGAAAAATGTATTTTTCTGATTATACAAAAAATGTATGTTGTAAAAACATGAGGAATGCAGAACATATCAAAAATAACCAAGATAAAGTAAAGCACAATCCCAATAATGCCAAAAAGCAATAAGCGGCAGTTATTACTGCCCTTCTTTTTATGTTTCTATTTCATTTATTCATTTTATTCCACACTTAAGTCACATGTAATACTTATAAAGTTGAATGATTTAGTCATAATCCGTTTTCAACTCAACTTGATGCCACAATTTCATTCTAACTTTTCACCTCCATCTTTGACCTTGGTGTCTTTGTCATCAGAGCGACTTTATGAATCATCTAACACAATTTCCAAAGAAATTCATTTTCATTTTCCTTCAAGTTATTTGAAAGATAACACTTTTGAATCAATGTGTGATCCTTTAGTGAAAATCTTAATTCAATCCAGAGGTACATTTTCATATACTATTAAGGTATTTGACTTAAAAAAATTGATATATAGTCATAATTTTTTTTTGCTTTTTATTTATTTTTATTTCTTATTGTACTTTAGGTTCTGGGGTATGTGTGCAGATCATGCGGAGGGGAGCATCGTAATTTTAAACTCTAACCACTGTTACTTAAAGAACTTGAATTACCAGTTCCAAGCTTTTGCCTTTGAATTGCAAAAGTCCTTCACAACACTGACCCAATTTAGTGATTAGAGTTTGTGATTTATTCTTTATCTTCTCATACCAAATTGATTTACTCATACCCATTTCACTTAAGTCAATGCCCTCTTACTTTCTCATCTTACTCTTATGCTCTTTGTTCCTTGAACATCTCTTTTTTCTCTCTTTTTCATTGGATTAAATATCCCTTCCTTGCTTTCTCTAGCTATCCAAATCCTACACAGTTTTCAAGATTTAACACAAATTACACTTCTTCTAAAACTACGTTTTTAGTCACTGCACTTTTAGAATGTTTTTCTTATTCTTCTGAGTTCTTATAGGAATTTTTATTCATTTTATTTTTTTTACTAATATTGAATCATTTAAATATTTTTCATCACACTTTACTTATTAATATTTATGTCTCTGTGTTGGTGGTAAACACAATTCTTTGCATTCCAGCTAATAGTTTATTTCACATAACAGGTGCTCAGCCTTACACAAATCTTGAGAAAGTTCTTGAAGTTTCTAAATCTCAGTTTCTTCCTTTGAATAGAGAATACTGGACCAGGTGATGTTCAAGGCCTGTCTCAATACTAACTCTCCAATGCCGATTTAATTCTTGAACACTATGCATATTTCCCACTAGATGGTACTAACACCAAACAAACACTACTTGAAAAAATTGATAATATTTTTTTCCCCAGAAGGTTGCTGCACTCTTTCATTTGTCCTGGACTAATTATTTATCATGTACATTCTACAAAATGCATATATTATTTTCTGATACAACAGTCTACTGTTGGTATAGCTGAACATAAACGAATAGCCACAGCATGAGATGCATTATTATGTTTAAAGAAAATTGATAATTTTTTTCAGTGCCTGGCAGAAAGGAATAATCAGGACAGGTAACCTGTTATGTACAACAGTTATAATTTGAAAAATACATTAGAGACATATACATTCAACCATGATATCATCAAACTAATCAAGAAACCAAACATATCTATTACCTCTAACAATGTCCTTGTATTCTTTTGAGTGTGTGTTTTTTTGTAAGACCACTTAACATGAGCTCTGTCCTTTTAACATATTTTAAAGTGCACAATATTGTGTGTGTATTTTTTCCCAAGAAGTTCACTGCACTATTTTATTTGTCCTAGACTAATTATTTATCATGTACATAAGACAAAGGACACATATTATTTTCTGATACTATACAACAGTCTACTGTTGGAATAGCTGAACATAAACTAATAGCTACAGCATGAGCTTTGTGTACAGCAAATTTGTTTTGTGTACAGCAGATCTCTATGTCATATTCATCTTGCATAACTGAAACTTTATACCCATGTATTAGGGTTCTCCAAAGAGACAGAACCAATAGGATACGTGTGTGGATAGATGAATGGATAGATAGATAGATAGATAGATAGATAGATAGATAGATAGGTAGATAGATGAGAGGGAATTTGTTAGGAGAATTGGCTCACACAATTATGGAGGCTGAGGAGTATGGTAACAAGCCACCAAGCTAAAGACTTGTCTACATGCGTCTCAGTCTAAGTCCAAAAACCTCAGAATCAGGGAAGCAGAAGATTGAATTTTTAGCTCAAGTCTGAAGGCCTGAGAACCTGGGAGATCAGGGGGCACTGGTGTAAGTGCTGCAGTCTCAGTGTCTCACGCCAGAGTGCTTGGAGTTTGATGCTGAAGGGCAGGGTGAGGAGAGTGTCCCAGCTCTAGGCAAGAGAGAGAGGAAGAACCTTTTCTCCATCTTTGTTCTGTCCAATTGGCCCTTAGTGGATTGCATGGTGCCTACCCACATTAAAGGCAGATCTTTCCCACTGAGTCCATTGACTTGCATGCAAGTGTCCTCTGGAAACATCCTCACAGACACCCAAAAACAGTGCTTCACCATTTCTCTAGGTATTCCATAATCCTGCCATGATGACACCTAAAATTAACCATTTAAGCAACAACGCCCCATTTCCTTCTTTACCCTGCCTCTAGAGACCACCACTCTCTTCTCTGCTTCTATGACTTTTATTACTTTAGACACCTCATATAGGATGGTATAACTGGTGTATGCATATATCAAAGCTCAACAAAATGTGTATATTAAGTTGCACATTTTAGCTTTCGTTGTACCGTGTGTACATTTTCTAAATTATACATTGCAGAGAAACAATGATTCTCTAAAATTTTTAGCTTTATTGAGATATAATATGCAAATTTCACATATCAATTATATCACAATAAAGCTAAATAATTATAGAGAATCAGAGAGTTTTTCTAGTTTTTAATTGGACAGTTATTTGCCAATAAATAACTTAATGTGTATCCCCAAAAAATATTATTTGGAGTAACGTTTATGAAGTTAGCCCCAAATGCCTTGTTTAACAAATATTTACTGATGGCCTACTCCGTACACACAAAAAATACGATAGTTGTTTGAAGATACACAATGAGAAATCATGCATGGATGTTCTTAAAAGAAAAAGGAAATGAAAAGGCCTAAAATCATAATAAAACTAAAAAATGAGAACATTCAGAGGGTGCAGATATGACCTTCAGTTGCAGAAATCATCATTGATATTCATAGAAATTGGGATATTTTGGATAAGTTTTGGGTTAGGGCTCAATTTGCTTAGTCACATAAAATACCACAGTATAGTAGAGGACATTGAATGTCAAACTCAGGTCTTTAGATTTCATTTGGTAGATAATGGGGAAAAAACTGAAGACTTTTTCACACATAGACTCATTATCAGAGTGGTGTTCTGTAAAGCTGTGTCTACTGGTGGTGAGACTATTTGATGAGAATGACAGGAAAGAAACAGCCTTCAGGATGTGACAGCATGTTCACGTGAGATGATGGTGGCCTAAAAGTGGATGATGGACACTGTGATGGAGGACATGCAGCATCAAAAAATGTAGGGAGGATGAATTGAAGTGGAGGGCAAGGAAAATGGGAACAAGCAATCAACTGGATACCTTGGAGAAGACTGGAGTCTGTTTTGCTCTTGTCAGTGATGAAGAAATCAAAACATGATGAGTGTTGAACATCTTGAGTTTTAGAAGCTGACACTCTGGCTTCTCTCCCTCAATAAGCCCACTTGCTGCTTTTGTGACATGCTACATGTTTGCTGATGCCTTAAAAAGCCTCTAGATCTGTTGAGTCCATGTTATGATTGCAGTCTTTCTAAAGCAAACAACTCATAGCTGAGTCTTTGTGGTGGCATTTAGAATTATATCAGGAAAATACCTGTACATGACCCCAGAAAACCTTTTTGTCTTTTTATCTCTTTTGCAGGAAGCACAAATCTCCCTTGATTCAGTTCAACTTAGCTTAACAATATTACTTGAGTGTCAACTATATGCCAGGTGCTATGGTCAGCTCTAGGGACGCAACGCTGAATGAGACACAATCCCTGCTTCTTTGAGCTCAGAGAAGAGATGATAGGACAGCTGCGTGGCTCGGGTGGGGAGAGGGATTGCTAGTGAGTAAGGTTCTCAGAGGAGATGATACCTAAGTAAACTAGAAGAATAAAAAATGTGAATAGCTAATGAGGAAATGATATTTTAGACCCAGCGAATAGTCTGAACAAAGAAAAGGAGGCCTCAAACAGCAAGTTGTGTTTTGGAAACTATAGGAAGATGGAGAGCATCAAGTGCTAGTTGGCAAGGATGCTGAGAGGTACAGGCAATGCTGAGAGGTACAGGCAATGCTGAGATGTACAGGCGATGCCGAGAGGTACAGGCGATGCCGAGAGGTACAGGCGATACCGAGAGGCACAGGTGATGCCGAGAGGTACAGGCGATGCCGAGAGGTACAGGTGATGCCAAGAGGTACAGGTGATGCCGAGAGGTACAGGTGATACTGAGAGGCACAGGTGATGCCAAGATGTACAGGCAATGCTGAGAGGTACAGGTGATGCCGAGAGGTACAGGTGATGCCGAGAGGTACAGGTGATGCCGAGAGGTACAGTGATGCCGAGAGGTACAGGTGATACCGAGAGGCACAGGTGATGCCAAGAAGGCACAGGTGATGCCGAGATGTACAGGCAATGCTGAGAGGTACAGGCGATGCTGAGAGGTACAGGTGATGCTGAGAGGTACAACAATGCTGCGAAGCACAGACCCCGTCTCTGACTGCAGGTGGTGGAGAGAAACACTGAGGTGTTCTGAAGAGGAGGCCAAGAGCATCAGATTAGCATATTAATTTGCAGTGTGGTGGAGAGAGGGAATTATTTTATCTTAAAAGCAAGTAACACAGCATTTTTAAACAGGAAAAAAAAAAGTAGAAAACACAATGTAGTGAAGACAAAGGAAGGTCAGGGTGAGGAGGAAGAGATAGGAAAACCCGGCAATCCATCCACCCCTAGACAAACACTTTTAAATTTTCGTAAATGTAGATTTTAGGATCAAGATCATCGTTGACCACATTGTCTCAGCACACTATGCAGGTCTTTCAATGTCTCCTCCTCTTCAGAACACCTCAGAGTTTCTCTCCACCACCTGCAGTCAGAGACGGGGTCTGTGCTTCGCTGCATTGTTGTACCTCTCAGCATTACCTGTACCTCTTGCATGAGTCAAAAGGGGAAACTTCTCAAATGTTAAATATGATTTACACGGAATTATAAGGGCTGATTCAGCCTGAGCCCTATCGTTACCATGACAACATAACAAAAGGAAAGGTTGATGAAGCTGCTTTGATCCAGAAGATTCTTAATAATTTTTAATATCAAGTAAGTCACACCCAGCTTCCTGCACAAACCATGCTTTACACCAGACATTTTTTTCCCCCTTTGGAGACAAGTTCTCACTTTGTCACACAGGCTGGAGAGCAGTGGCACAATAATGGCTCACTGCAGTCTCAACCTGCTGGGCTGAAGCCATGCTCCCACCTCGGCCCCTGAAGTAGCTGGGACTACAGACTCATGCCACCATCCTGACTAATTTTTTGCATATATATATTTTTTGTTTGTTTGTTTTTAGAGACAGGGTTTTGCTATGTTTTTCAGGTTGGTCTTGAACTCCCAAAGTGCTAGGATTATAGACGTGAGCCACTGTGCCCAGCCCAGAAATCCTAAATTATCTAAATTTTCTATGTCAATATAACATGCTTCCTGTATGTATACACTTAATTGTGGGAGCAAAATTGGCCCAATCCAAAGGTGCTTTCAGAATTGTTTTAATAAATCTAGCAATAAACAAAAGGAAAAAGGAAAAAAATAGTTGGCAAACAAGTCATTACAAAAATGATGTGCGGTTTAATCCCATAAAAACCTATGCACAATGGCATGTGACCACATCCATGAAAAGAGGGAAAGGAAGCATTAATAAGGTAAGGGTGCAGAGATGAGGGCAGACCAAATATTAATCAATGAAGGTTTAATAGTCCAACAGGATTTGAGAGAACTGAGGTGACTACCCCTTGAAGCTGCTGGAAATAATATCTGATTGTGCCACTATAATGTATTATTAAACTACAATAAACACATAATTTATGTTATTAAATAGAAATCAGTTAATTTGTAATATTAAATCTAAATATGCAATTTATATTATTGCTGAGCTAACAATAATAATCATCATTATAAGCCTTTTCCTTGCCATTAGCTACTTTTCCATTATAAGAATATGTTACATTTTACTCCATCAAACTATATTTTTTAAAATGCTGCCCCATGTCCTGATTTGTCTTCTATGAGCAACATTGCAATGAGCATCCCATTTTTACTTTAACATAAATTCATGTTTTTAGTATAAATTTCTAATTGGAGTTCCTATACTGCAAGTTTTACTTTAGTCACAGCGTTATCAGGCTTTTTCATGGGACATGCTACTCTAGTTCTCACTACAAACCTTTACATTCAATATTTGCTCTGCTTATAAAACATTTGCCCAAATACAAAAAAAATAATATTTCATTGAGCACTGACTATATGCCAAACATAGGTCTAAGTACTTTATCTATATTTAATGTAGTTTTCAAAACAATGCAATTAAATAGGTGTGATTCTTATCCTTGTTTCACATGAGGAAACTGAGGCACAGAGAGGGTAATGTCATCCAAGTTTACACACCAGGAACTAGCTTCCAATCGGAAGTCTAGCCTCAGAGGCAGGTTTTTGCAGCCACTATCCTGATACTTCTGACATCTGACTCCTGCTTATCATTTGGGCTTTGTGTACAATGCTACCTCCTCCTGTCCCTCTCTTTGCCATTGTTCCTAAAGTAGTCTACACTTACCCTGCCATGCCCTGCCCTGCCCCACTACCCCAAATTTGGTCTCTGACTTTTGCTTTCCCCAAGAGACTGAGTCCTGTTGTTTATATCTCCTGTTTGTTTCCTGGTTTCTGGATGAATTCAGCCAATGGAGGTTCCCTTAGGAGGAGATAAAAGAACAAAAGGAGACTGAGATAGCAGGATTTCCTTCCATCTCTCCCCATGCTTTATACTACGTCTCTAGAATAACTGATTCCCTCCAGGCCCACAGCCTTCATGATGTGGCCCATCCACAATAGCTCCATCTCCCAGCAGCTTTGGTGTTGCTACCTGCCATCTTCTCTGCCTGTCCTGCCAGCTCTAAGGGATGTCAATAGCTTCCTAATGGTGCTGGTCTCTGGGTGCCTCAGCATCCCTTGTTTGTACCTGTATCCCAGTTCACATCTCTGTAAGTGGTGCCTTCATTAAAATCTCTTCACTGGAATCATCTGAGGTGAACTCTGTTTCCTGGCAAGAACCTAACTAATAGAATCAACACATTCTCTTTATTTTCTTCATGCTAGTTTTTTACAGTCTGAAGTCAACATGTACATATTGTGTTTCTCTAGCTTCATTTAAAATTCATAAATGGAAGAATCTTGTCTATATTATTCAACTCTGTTTCCTCAGCATGCGATAAATATTTGTCATATTTACTTACGTATGTGTTTATTTATTAAAGGGTATACATATTACATTGCCCTCCAGAAAAAAAAAATAGATATATATATGTGTTTCTGTCAAAGAGTGGCCTTAAGTCAAAATATTTTTGTTAGATGCATCCTGGAAAAAATAGAACAGCCTATTAAACAGACTGATGGGGCATTGAGTTCCAGGAAGATCAATACGAAGGTGCTTCTCAAAACAATCACAGCCACTGATTAAAGGCCATAGCCGGAGCCCAAGAATCAGGGAGCTATTTGTCCATCAACATGGGTCCTATATTTTCTCTGATTAAAGTTAACATTTTTCTTTGAAAGTTATTGTTACTTAACAGGCAATTTAGAAAGGGAACAAGCAGGCTGGAGGTTAGCACTGGTAGAAAAGTTGTATTTTAATTAGAGAACCCACATGCATCCTCAGGGATTGAATGGCACAATACTAAGGCTTGTTTGGCTGAAGATTTGGGCAAGAAAAGAGCTGAGAAGCAGCAAGACCTCCCTGTAGAAGGGGCTGCATTTTCACAAAGAGGAATTGGAAGATGGGGTGGGTGGGGGAACTGGGGTTTAGCAGAGAGTTTTGGTAAGGAAGATGGCTTTGGGAAGAGAAAGAGGGAGAAGACTCAGAATGAGAGTGAGGAAAAGCCATGGAGTCCCCTCCTCGTGAAGGGCCAAGCCCTTCAGGGACTTCCCCCATATGATACACAACACTGAAAGCCAGCTGGAATGGTGACTGCTGACCTTGAGTGCTGAGGATTAGTGAGTCAGCGACTTCACCTGTGGCATCTGAACTGTGTAGTTGTGTGAACCAATACAGTCTATTATTTTAGCCACTTTAAGCTGAGTTTTCTATTGCTTATTTTGGAAAGACTCCTAACTGATAACTAATCTGGTACCAGAGATGTATGAGGCAAGGAGACCCTAAGAGGTGAGATGGGATGGAGGGCAGTGGGCACGCCTCTTTCTCATGCTGGGACTTTAGTGATCTGCATTACATGTTTGCAAACAGCTGGTTAAAATGCCACCTATACTGTCTTATGAGTCAAACTATGAAACTAGCTTGATAGGCAAGATAGACAGGAAAATAGACTTGATAGGAGTAATTTTAGACTATCAGAGTATGTTAAGTAGTTCCTGTGGTTCAGCTAGAAAGAAATGACCTTAGACTGTCAGGGTCTGAAGGCAGAGGGGGATGGTACATAGGTCTCCCTTGACCAAAAGAAGCTTTTTTGTCTTTAACCAGCAATCCAAATGTCAGAGACCCTGGTAGTCTTGAGCTGGCAAGAGGAAAAAAGCTAAACTCTCTACTTGTAGCCAAAGGTAACTCCATTCAGGGAACTTCTGAAATACATGTTATTGCTGACACAGTTATTATTCCAGTTATAAAAAGCCATTTATACACAGACATTCAGCCCTGGGACCAAGTGCAGGTTATTAGTGAGTCCCCATGGGACCATTATTTCATCTTATTCAGGGGTAGAAGCCAAAGTGTATGTCATTGAAGAGAAATAGGGGAATGAGCATTGAAGGTCTATTTATAGGCCATGCAGAAATTCCCATACCTAATTGTAGAATCAAGTATTTTACTTTGGTCACTAGTCCAAATTGGTGAGACCAAAGAAAATAAAATCCCACTATACATTTGTGGGAGTTTTGACAGAGAAATGTGTGGTTGTATTGACAGAAAAATCCCAAGCCAGATTGCTAATAGACTCTGCTTAATTCAATTTCTAAAGTGTCTCCAGAATCCTAAAAGTGAAGCAAGAAGTGGGTTTCTAAAACACCATAGTCCTTTGTAGATCAGTGGGGAAGTGGTCTGGACTGTTTAGTTATGTGATTTTGACTGTTAACCTGGAAACTAGCTAAGATGGAATGTGTCACCTGTACTGTTGGTTCACAATGCTTTTGAAAAAACTAAAAGATTTCTTGATTGGCAAATTATATCTGGACTTGGAGTAACAATAAAATAATAATAAACAGTTATTCTAATAGGTATGGCACTTTTTTGGTGTGTATGGTGATTCTTATAAGGGGCACATCCCTGTTATGAGAATCTTGGAATCTATGTCCTTGCAGTCCTTGTAGGACATACTAGTTCCTGTGGGTCATGAGGCTTTTAAGTTAGAAAAATCCCTGCACCCCCCAGTATGAATCTGAACCCTTTGATCTGAACTGTCTCCTATGAAGAGGACAGCCTGTGGGCGGCTATGTGGGCCAGTATAGAATGCTGATGCAAAAGCTACTGTTGAGAGAAATGCCTGACATTGTCCCATTAAATATCAGCTGTTCTTATCTGAGATCCTTCTGAGTCCTTGGTGGCTAATGTGGCCTTCAGGAGTCTTTTGAGTTTGAATACTTAAATAAACCAATGAAGACACCCTTGGTGAGCAGAGCATGCTTAGAAAAAGAAATTTCCCTGTTGTGTAACTTACACGTAACAATGGAAGACAATGAACAGGAGATCCTCCCGAAAGCAAAAATAGGCAGTCGAAGATTATTTTGTCTGTTTCCAAGTTTAAGACATTTTAATAGGAAAAAAGCCCCAACAGTTTTATCTGCACATAAAAACAGGATTGCTTATTATTTTATTTTAGACTTGGAGCTTGATGTTGTGACCGATGGGACTCTGCATTGTCTTTTTTTAGCAGTAGTGTGAGAAGTTGGGAGTGTGTGTGTGTGTGTGTGTGTGTGTGTGTGTGTGTGTGTGTGTGTGTGTTTTTTTTTTTTTTTTTTTTTTTTTTTTTTTTTTTTTTTTTTTTTTTTTTTTTTAGCATGCTCATTTTAGAAATGCCCTATTTATCTTGGGAAGTAAAATAAATGAGAGTTTTATACAACCAAAATGAAGTAGTATAGTAGGCATTTACTGCTTCGAGCCACTCAGCATCAACTGCTACCTCCTTGAGATGGTTTAGTTCTGTGTCCCCACCCAAATCTCACCTTGAAGCTGGCATAATTCCCATGTGTTGGGGGAGGGACCCAGTGGGAGATGATTGAATCATGGGGTCAGGTTTTCCCATGTTGTTTTTGTGATAGTGAATGGGTTTCATGAGATCTGATGGTTTTGAAAACGAGTGTTGCTGCACAAGCTCTCTTGTTGCCTGCTGCCATCCACATAAGATGTGACTTGTTCCTTCTTGCCTTCCACCATGATTGTGAGCCCTCCCCATCCATGTGGAACTATAAATCCAACAAGCCTCTTTCTTTTGTAAATTTTCCATCAGCAGCATGAAAATGGACTAACACACTCCTGTTGGTAACAGAATCACAATTTTAGTTCAGGTATGTACTCTCCTTTGTGCAGCTCATGAGCTTTGGAGGTTGATTCTATTTCTGGTGCCAGGTGTAATCCCTGACTGGCTTAAGCCCATCATCATGTTTCAGTCTCTTGGCCTTAGAGATGGTTTCAGGGAAAGGCATGGACAGATAACTAAATTCTAACCCATAACACCTGAGGAGAAATTTTACAAGGGTTTCTAGGAAAGAAAAGTCTATTTGTTTGAAATAAGTGTCAGGAGAGGCATTCTCTTGCTGCTAGAGGAAGCTTGGAGTCCCAGGAGATGCTGACAGACGTATTATGACAACAAAGAAAGTCCCAGGTAGAGGCAAACAATGTGGGAGGTAGAAAGACAGATAAAAGGAAATGGGAGGTTGGAGATACAACTGACCTGAGGATCAAGCCTCACCTAAAATATGACCATTCTTTGTTAGGTTACTTGAAGCAATAAATTATCATTACTATTTGATTCAGCTTGAGTCAAACCTCTACTGCTTGCATCTAAAACATTTCTTAATAAATCTGTTTCCGCTATCCAAAAAATGTGGCACATATACACCATGGAATACTATGCAGCCATAAAAAAGGATGAGTTCATGTCCTTTGCAGGGAAACGGATGAAGCTGGAAACCATCATTCTCAGCAAACTGACACAAGAACAGAAAACCAAACACAGCATGTTCTCAATCATAAGTGAGTGTTGAAAAATGAGAACACACGGACACAGGGAACACACTGGGGCCTGTTGGGGGGTTGGGGCAATGGGGAGGAATAACATTAGGAGAAATACCTAATGTAGATGATGAGGGGATGGATGCAGCAAACCACCATGGCATGTGTATACCTATGTAACAATCCTGCACGATCTGCACATACACCCCAGAACTTAAAATATAGTGAAAAAAAATCTGTTTCCTCTTTATATAGTGGACTTTTCATCTCATATTATTTTTTTCTTGACTATGTACTTCAATGATAAAAGCCATAAATCCTTGGACTCTTGGGAAAATTCAAAACAGTTTCCTTGAATTTCTTGTAGATTCTGCCATATGCCATTTTCAGTAATATGCTTTTTCCCTGGGTCTTTACATGCTGTGGCTTCCTCGTGTCCATAGGTATGTGCTGTTGTCATTGTTCTAGCTCTTTAAGGTGAAATTTGCCAAGATTCAATACAGAAGTTCAAAGCATCTTCCTATCTTTTTCTAGATCTTTTCTTTCTGAAATAAAATCAAAATAGATTTTAACCAGACCAATTTTCTTCCTTACAATTATTTTCATTCAGCCCAGACTTTGGCACTGGGTGGTGTCAGTCTTGGGCTTCAGTCTGGGGATCATTCTCAAATTAGAGGGATATGGTTAGGGAAACCCACTATATATAAGATAGTAGATTGTTAACACAGGGGTTTATTTAAGAAAAAAATTAATTAAGTTATAGTAGACAAAATAGGAAAACGGTCTCCAATTTCCCACTGTTGTTTCCTAGGAAGGATGCTGTCTGCTCATACTCTCAGGGTACAGGTTACTAGAGAGAATAAATAGCAGCTCTTTTGGCTATGTTTTAACCCTTCTTGGCCCTGACTTTAGATGCCTATTCAAGTGTTGAATCTCAAAACATTATCTAGGCAAGCAGGATAGTTCCCACAGCTTCCTTCCCTGTGACCAGAGCTCAGCTTGCTTATGATAAACCTGTAATAACCCTATCTGGCATGCTAAGTCACTGTCACCAGATGTAGGCAGTTACTTTACATTGGCCCAGCTGCTTCTAATTTTCTTAGAATGTGAAACATTATTGGAAATGAACATATTTCCACGTATTGTGGCAGCAGGGACACATGGAAAGTTCTACTTGTTTGTTTGTTTGTTTGTTTTCTGAGATGGAGTCTTGCTCTGTCACCAGGCTGGAGTGCAGTGGTGCAATCTCGGCTCACTGCAACCTCTGCCTCCTAGGCTCAAGCGATTTTTCCGCCTCAGCCTCCCGAGTAGCTGGGACACAGGTGCATGCCACCATGCCCAGCTAATTTTTTGTATTTTTAGTAGACACAGGGTTTCACCATGTTGGCCAGGATGGTCACAATCTCTTGACCTTGTGATCCGCCTGCCTCGGCCTCCCAAAGTGCTGGGATTACAGGCGTGAGCCACCGTGCCCGGCTCTACTTGTTTCCTTAAAGCAGCATCACAGCCACTGATAGGATTGCTAATCTTATGTTCGTTGCACTGATTGTGCTGAGGATTCTCATCAGCTCTCTTTCCCAGTTTGTGAGACAAGTGCAAACTAAATGTTCAGGGCTCCTTTACATAGCTAATTATCAATATAGCTGTGAATTTTTGTCTTTCCATGTGTGAGAAGCTCTTTCAGGAGTGTTAATCAGGTATTATTTGCAATCTAAATTTCCAGAGTTGTAATTTTAGATAGATTAGATTAGATATATTGTGTTTGAATATTCACAATCTTTGGATGTTACAAAGTCTTCCAAGTGGTTTCCAAACTCAAACATAAAGTTATTTATTTATATCCCCCAATTTTTTCTTCCTGATGGGTACAGAGGTAACTATGCATTCTGTAACTTCTTAAATAAACATAAAATAAGATTATAATAATAATTTTTAGTCCCAATTGTTAGTATTCATGTGTAAATATAAAATATCTACATTACAATTACTTCTAAAATGTTTTATTATATTTAATGTAATATAAATTTCTCATGAAATTTAATGTAATCTTTTTTTTTTTAAATTATACTTTAAGTTCTGGAATATATGTGCAGAACGTGCAGGTTTGTTATATAGATATATATGTGCCATGGTGGTTTGCTGTACCTATCAACCCATCATCTGGGTTTTAGCTTGCCCCCAGCCCCCAACAGGCCCTGGTATTTGATGTTCCCCTTCCTGTGTCCATGTGTTCTCATTGTTCAACTCCCACTTATGAGTGAGAACATGTGATGTTTGGTTTCCTGTTCCTGTGTTAGTTTGCTGAGAATGATGATTTCTAGCTTCTTCCATGTCCCTGCAATGGACATGAACTCTTCCCCTTTTATGGCTACATAATATTCCATGGTGTATATGTGCCACATTTTCTTTATCCAGTCTATCATTTGGGTTGGTTCCAAGTCTTTGCTATTGTGAATAGTGATACAATAAACATACATGTGCCTGTGTCTTTATAGTAGAATGATTTATAATCCTTTGATTTATAATAAAGGATTATAAATCGTTCTACTATAAAAACACATGCACATGTATGTTTATTGCAGCACTGTTGGTATTTCTGGTTCTAGATCCTTGAGGAATCACTACACTGTCTTTCACAATGGTTGAATTAATTTACACTTCCATCACCAGTGTAAAAGTGTTCCTCTTTCTCCACATCTTCATCAGGATTTGTTGTTTCCTGACTTTTTAATGATTGCCATTCTAACTGGCATGAGATGGAATCTCATTGTGGTTTTGATTTGCATTTCTCTAATGACCAGTGATGACAAGCTTTTTTTCCCATGTTTGTTGGCCCCATAAATGTCTTCTTTTGAGAAGTTTCTGTTCATATCCTTTGCCCACTTTTTGATGGGGTTGTTTTTTTCTTGTAAATTTGTTTAAGTTCCTTGTAGATTCTGGATATTAGAACTTTGTCAGATGGATAGATTGCAAACATTTCCTCCCATTCTGTTGGTTATTCACTCTCATTATAGTTTATTTTGCTGTGAGAAGCTGTTTAGTTTAATTAGATCCCATTTTTCAATTTTGGCTTTTATTGCCATTGCTTTTGATGTTTTCATCATGAAGTCTTTGCCCATGCCTATGTTCCGAATAGTATCGTCTAGGTTTTCTTCTAGGGTTTTTATGGTTTTAGGTCTTACATTAAGGCTTTAATCCATCTTGAGTTAATTTTTGCATAAGGTGTAAGGAAGGGGTCCATTTTCAGTTTTCTGCATATGGCCAGCCAGTTTTCCCAGCACCATTTACTAAATAGGGAATCCTTTCCCCATTGCTTGCTTTCGTCAGGTTTGTCAAAAATCAGATGGTTGTAGATGTGTGGTGTTATTTCTGAGGTCTCTGTTCTGTTCTATTGGTCTGTATACCTGTTTTGGTACCAGTACCACACTGTTTTGGTTACTGTAGCCTTGTAGTATAGTTTGAAGTCAGGTAGCATGATGCCTCCAACTTTGTTCCTTTGCTTAGTGTTTGTTGTCTTGGCTATATGGTCTCTCTTTTGGTTCCATATGAAATTTAAAGTAGTTTTTTTCTAATTCTGTGAAGAAAGTCAATGGTAACTTGATGGGAATAGCATTGAATCTATAAATTACTTTGGGCAGTATGGCCATTTTCACAATATTAATTCTTCCTATCCACAAACATGGAATTGTTTTCCATTTGGAAAATAAAGTTTTCATTTGTTTTTTTTAACTTTTAAGTTCAGGAATACAAATGCAGGTTTGTTACATAGGTAAACTTGTGTCATGGAGGTTTGTTGTAGAGATTATTTCATCACCCAGGTGTTAAGGCTAGGTACCCATTAGTTGTTTTTCCTGAACCTCTTCTTCCTCCTACCCTCTGCCCTCTGATAGGCCCTAGTGTGTGTTATTCCCCTCTATGTGACCATATGTTCTCATAATTTAACTTCCACTTATAAATGAGAACAATGTGGTGTTTGGTTTTCTGTTTCTGTGTTACTTTTCTAAGGATAATGGCCTCCAGGTCCATCTACATCCCTGCAAAGGGCATGATCTCATTCTTTTTATGGCTGCATTGTATCCCATGGTGTATATATACAACATTTTCTTTATCCAGCCTATCATTGATGGGCATTTAGATTGATTCCATGTCTTTGCTATTGTGAGTAGTGCTGCAGTGAACATACACATGCATGTGTCTTTATAATAGAATATTTCCACTCAATTTAGAAGTTTTAACCATTTAAAACTACCTTCTCAACTGTTCATACAGTGCTGATGGGAGTGTACATTGGTAAAGCAACTTTGAAAACCTATTTGGCCATATGTTATCAGGCTGGGCATATTCACATACTATGATTTAGCAATTCCAGTTTTAATTAATGCTCAACAGTAATACATCTATAGATTCATCTATACATCTATAGATTCAGCAAAGATATATATTAGAATATCCATACAGTACTTTTCATGATAGTCCCAAACTGGACACTATACAGAAAGAGTGAAAAGGATAAATACATTATAGTGTTTTCTCTGTTTTGAAATTTTATTTTAAGTTTCAGGATACATGTGCAGGACATGCAGGTTTGTTACATAGGCAGATGTGTGCCATGGTGGTTTGCTGCACCTATCAGCCCATCACCTAGCTATTAAGTCCCACATGCCTTAGCTATTTGTCCTGATGCGCTCCCTCCTCTCCCACACCACGACAGACCTCAGTGTGTGATGTTCCCTTCCCTGTGCCCATGTGTTCTCATTATTCAACTCCCACTTTTGAGTGAGAACATGTGGTGTTTGATTTTCTCTTCCTGTGTTAGTTTGCTAAGGATGATGGCTTCCAGCTTTATCCATGTTCCTGCACAGAACATGATCTCATTTATTTTTATGGCTACATAGTATTTCATGGTGTGTATTTACCACATTTTCTTTTTCCAGTCTGTCATTGATGGGCATTTGGGTTGATTCCGTGTCTTTGCTATTATGAATAGTGCTGCAATTAACATAAGCATGCATGTATATTTATAATAAAATGATTTATATTCCTTTGGGTATATGCCTAGTAATGGGATTGCTGGTCAAATAGAATTTCTGCTTCTAGATCCTTGAGGAATCACTGCACTATCTTCCACAATGGTTACACTAATTTATGTTCCCACCAACAGTGAGATTTTCCTACTTCTCCACAGCCTCACCAGCATCTGTTGTTTCTTGACTTTTCAATAATCACCATTCTAATTATAGTATTTTCACACAGTGAAATACTATACTATGATGAGAATGAATTATCTACAACTACATGTAACAATAGGAATGATCTCAGAAACATAAAATTGAATGAAAGAAGCTATACACAGAGGATTGCATATTGTATAATTCATGTTTTCTTAACTAAAATATCTGGCAAAACCCACCTCTGCTGTTTGAAGTAAGACGGCAGTTACACTTGAAATTATGACTGGAAATGCACATGGGGGTGTAGTTTCTGGTAATTCTTTGTCTCTTGATGTGGGTGCTGGTTTCATGGAGTATGTTCAACTTCTGAAAATGCTTTGAACTGTACACTTAGGATATTAGTTCTTTTACTTAAATGAAAAGTTTTTTAAAAATTTAAAAACTTGGCCGGGCGCGGTGGCTCAAGCCTGTAATCCCAGCACTTTGGGAGGCCGAGGCGGGTGGATCACGAGGTCAAGAGATCGAGACCATCCTGGTCAACATGGTGAAACCCCGTCTCTACTAAAAATACAAAAAATTAGCTGGGCATGGTGGCGCGTGCCTGTAATCCCAGCTACTCAGGAGGCTGAGGCAGGAGAATTGCCTGAACCCAGGAGGCAGAGGTTGCGGTGAGCCGAGATTGCCACATAAAAAAAAAAAAAGGGAAAAAAAAACAAACCCCCGTCTAAAAAAAAAAAAAAAAAAATTTAAAAACTTTCCTATTTTTTGTACTTCCTCATGTTTACTGTCTTTTACCATTAGTGTTACAGAGGTACTGTTTTTCATATTTATAGTTGCCTCCTGTAAAAATTCATAGTTACATGTATAAAATGAGTTACATCCATTACCAGCTATAAAAAAAACAGTAGAAAAATAATTTGGAAAAGTTAATTTTTAAAATTTATTTTCGTTTAAGGGAAGAAGTTGTGATAGACTACCAAAGAGGTCACAATTCTCTTCAGGTCTTGTCATCAAAAAGTGGAGTCTATTGCTCTACCTCTTGAATATGGGCTTGCTTTGGCCAATAGAGTGTGAATGCTGAGTATAGACCTTAAGAGGATTGGCAAGCTTCTCTTCTCTTAGAGCACTGTGATCTCCATGTGACAAGGTCAGGACAGCCTGCTGGAGGATGAGAGATCAGGTAGAGAGAAGACATCACAGGCATGTTTCCAGAGACCTGCTAGATGACAGCATATGCATGAGCAAGCCCAGACATAATCAGCAGACCTGCATGGCAAATCTACAGACTTCAAACTACAGACTTAAATCTTAATAATTTTAAGCTGCTAAGTTTTGGGGTGGTTTGTTTGTAGCAAAATCTCACTAATGAGAGCTCTTCACAAAATGTACTCTGAGTATTTTATCAAGCTGGTCCACATGGACTTGAATATACATGCTGTATTGTCTCCATCTTTAAAATACATCTAAAATCAGACCATTTCATCCCATTTCCACTGGTCCAATCCACCATTGTGTGTCACCTTGGTACCATAATGGACTCATATATGTTCTTTCTTCTCCAGCCCTTGCCTTATGCAAGTCTGTTCTTCCCTAAAGCTAGGATGATCCTTTTAAAGCAAAAAGATCATATCACACCTCTGCTCTAAACTTACTAATGGTTTCCAATGTCATTCAGAGTAAAACCCAATATTTTCTTACAATGGCAACAAGATTCAACCGTGTCTGCCTCCTCTTGCCTCTCTCATCTTATCTCCTACCCTGCTATATTAGTCCATTTTCACACTACCATAAAGAACAGCCTGAGACTGGGTAATTTATTTTTTTTTTAAAAAAAAAGCCTAATTGACTGAGTTCTACATGGCTAGGGAGGCCCCAGGAAACTTAACATCATGGCAGAAAGTGAAGGAGAAGCGAGGCATGTTTTACATGGCAGCAGAAGAAAGAGAAAGTAAGGGTGGCACTGCCAAACACTTTTTAAACCATCAGATCTTGTGAGAACTCACAATTATAAGAACAGCATGGAGGAAGCTGCTTCCATGATCCAATCACCTCCCACCAGGTCCCTCCCTCAACACATGGGGATTATAATCAAGATGAGATTTTGGTGGAGACATAGAGTCAAACCATATCATTCTACCCCTGGATCCTCCCAAATCTCATGTCCTTTTCACATTTCAAAACACAATTATGCTTTCCCAACATACCCCCAAACCTTAACTCACTCCAGCGTTAGCTCAAAATTTCAAGTCCAAAGTCTCATCTGAGACAAGGCAAGTCCCTTCTGCTTATGAGCCTGTAAAATCAAAAACAAGTTAGTTACTTCCAAGATACAATGGGAGTACAGGCATTGGGTAAATGTCTCATTCCAAATGGGAAAAATGGGCCAAAGCAAAGGTCTACAGGCCCCATGCAAGTCTGAAATCTGGCAGGGCACCCATTAAATCTCAAAGCTCCAAAATCTCAAAGCTCCTTTGACTCCATGTCTCATGTCCAGGGCATGCTGATGCAAGAGGTGATCTCCCAAGGCCTTGGGCAGCTCTGCCTCTGTGGCTCTGCAGGATACAGCCCTTGTGACTGCTTTTATGGTCTAGCATAGAGTACCTGTAGCTTTTCCAGGTGCACAGTGCAAGCTGTTGGTGGAGCTACAATTCTGGGGTCTGGAGGATGGTGGCCCTTTTCTTATAGCTCCAGTAGGCAGTGCGCCAGTAGGGACTCTATGTGGGGACTCTGACTCCACATTTTCCCACTTCATTTGCCCTAGTTGAGGTTCTCCATGAGGGTTCCACCCCTGCAGCAGACTTCGGCCTGGACATCTAGGCATTTCATACATCCTCTGAAATCTAGGCAGAGGCTCCCAAAGTTCAACTCTTGTCTTCTGCATATCCACAGTCCCAACACTATGTGGAAACCATCAAGACTTGGGCTTGCATCCTCTGAAGCAACAGCCTGAATTGTAGAGTGGCTTCTTTTAGCCATGGCTGGAGTGGCTGGGACATAAGGTGCCATATCCTAAGGCTGCACAGAGTAGCAGGGCCCTGGACACAGCCCAGGAAACCATTTATCCCTCCTAGACCTCTGGGCCTGTGATGGAAGGGGCAACTAAAAATCTCTGGCATGCCCTGGAGACATTTTATATATGTATAATTCCCCTTGTGAAATATCTATATCTATAGATATAGATATAGATACATAGATATACACATATATAGCCTTTTATGATGGTTAGCCCACAAGCTCACCAAATGCCCTAAAACTTCGAAACTTCTAGATTGCTTTGCGTGTGACCTTACAAATAATTTGTGTGTGTGTGTGTCTATATCTATATCTATATCTATTATGTAC
>NW_016107761.1:84648-132321 GCF_001604975.1 Cebus imitator
TATATATATATACACACACACACACACACACAAGCTATTTGTGTGTGTGTATGTGTATATACACACAAAGGTTATTATCTGTTATCTGTTTCTCCCATGAAGGTAACAAGTTTTAATATTTTCCTATTGTATCACTACAGGTATATAACAGATTTTTAATATATATTAGTTAAATGAATGAATAAATATAATGATTTAAAATATAAACTGCATGTGTAAGTAATATATATTTATATTTTATTTTTGTCGGCTTCCTTATGAGTTTGGTTGGTGATAGTCAAATCTTCAGGGCATCCTCTCTGGATAAACTACTAAAACTGACTACCAGCCTTTTGCAATGGGTATCCCAACAAGCTCACCAAATGCCCTAAAACCTCTAGCTTGCTTTGTGTGTCATCTTACAAATAGCTTGTTTCTATATGAATTTAACTAGTAATCCACTATAAATTATTTTCTCTGTTGCAGCAGATTTCCACATTGGTCTAATCTGTGTCCTCTACTTTGCTGAGCCTGTGCACTTACGTATTCCTTTTACAAAGGGGAAGGAGCTGAATGTTCCGTCTGTTAATTGAAAAACAATTTAATAGAATTTACCAAGAAACCTTACTTCTACATTCTCCCTTTCCAAGATACTCATGAGAAATAGTAAAGAAATAAACTGCCCCTGATAGTTGCAGCCTCCCAGGTTACGTATGTGGAGTCAAGTAGGTGTGAAATGGTTTTAGACAGGTCTAGAGAACATAGCCTTCCCGACCAGTTTTCCCATGCAAACCCTAATCTAGTGGTGCCTTGCTTAGATCTTACACTGCCCAAGATAATTAACAATCAAGATCTTTTCCATCATTGTTGTTGATTCTTATAACCATCGTGTAAGAAAGGCAGAGAAACTATTATTACCCCTGTTTTACACATGAAGACTCAGTGTTTCCAAAAGTATATAGATGGCTTGGCTAAGGTCACATGGTGAAAAGATATCCAGGGTTAAAATTCAAGTTGTTGATGGAGTTGTTTTATTTTTCATTCCCTAATCCCTAGTGAGCATGTCGTTTCCTTTCTTAATGTACATATTTAATATCTCTATATGACTGTGCCATTATATTTTGATTCATCTGAAATTTTCAGAAAATAATCTCTCTTTTATATGTCTACATTTTAAATAGAAATATATTCATCACAACTTGTTTATTGCATCAAGGGACCAAACTATATTCCAGAAGCAAACATTAAATTATTTCCATTTTAAGCATTGTTCTCTTCTGCACACTTATTCCTGAAAGTGAGATGCACTGACATTTATTTATTTTTTTCCTGAAACCTATAATTCACATTTTTTTCTTTTTTATTTTATTACTGTTCTTCAGGTATAGCAATTCATAATTCCAACCATATTCCTTTACAACTAGCTTTCATACTTGGCTTCTAAAGAAGTCTGTTTTCTCTCTAGGAAGACCCCATTCACTAGAGAAAGACCCAGGGCTTGGATTCAGGGAACTGGGACTTTTGACCTCTGCTCCCCACTCTCTGTGGTTGTATGTTATTTACTTCCTTGAACATCTGTTCTGGAAGTTTATAAAATGGAACAAATAATCCTGATAATATTTCTTAATTAAGAAGAAAGAGAAAGCATTCTTGAAAGTGTGGTAGCTAAAAGATGTTATAAATGCAATAAACTCTCCTGTTTAAAACTGTTACAATAAAAGAATTAAATTCCCACTGATGTCGGCCCGCTATGTTGAATACAGCTTAAAAACAGATCTCCCTTTGGCATTGGCAAAACTATGAACCAGGAGTGAGCATATCTATGTACCTTCTATGGGTGTAAAGCACATTTGATCAATAAGGTCTAGTGTGTGTGTAGAGGGTGTTAGACAAATAAATAAGGAGAGTTGAGAATCACTATGTCATGGAATGAAAATCTGTCAGTTCCTGAAACTAAGCTTCTTTCTTGTTTCTGAGATGAGTGTGGAGATAGTGGAAAACCAAGAGAAGTTAAAAGAGAGTAAGAGAGACAGAGAGAGAGAGAGAAAGAGAGAGGAGCAAGAGAACATCAAGATCAAAAGAAAAGAGAAGTAATGAGGGCAATTATTATTCAGCAATTGATATACTTGATGATATTCATCCACTAAAAGATAAATTGTAGGATCTGAAAGGGAAATATGAAATTCAATAAAAGGCAACTGTGTAAGTTATATCAGAAGACAAAACACAATCGCATAAGGTGCAATTCACTTACAGATAAAAGAAAGCACTCTAGTTTAAACAGAAAGGGATTTAACACAGGTTAGTAAGTGTTTGCAGAAAGTGTTGCAAAAACTCAAGAAGCAGTCTCTGCCACCAAAATTCACTCCCAGCACAACACCAAGAATGGGATTGTTGAGGGAGTTGCTACCTCTGTCTTAGAAAGATGGGAAATCAGGAAGTTATCACCCATTTTGTTGGCCCCAGAGCTATTAGTGTACGGCAGATTCAAAAACCTCTAATTCATCCATCACCATCTCTCTTCCTACTAACTCAGTTATAAATTTAGTCACAGTCTTAGAAACCCTATTTGGGGTCGCAACCATTGAAAATTACTTTCTCTAGCTCTCTACAAGGCATATGAACTTAGAACACTCATCATATGCCCTGATGGAGACACCAAAGAGCCTGAGATTGATATAGATATGGTGATGTCGTATTAATATGGACAGTGTTCCAAATGAATCATTAAAGGAGAAGGGATGGAGGAAGGCATATAGGCACCCACTCAGCCCTTTCTTTCTAAGCAACTGTAATTGACTAGTCAGATCTGATGGTCTAGCAATGTGCTAGTTTCTTCAGAGCTTCCTTGACCTCTCGGTTTCTTAGGCAATAAATGAAAGGGTTGAGAGCAGGAGTGACAATGGCATAGAAGATGGAAATAGTTTTGTTCATGTTGAAGGCATGGATGGCTCGAGGTCGAGCATACATGAAAATAGTGGCTGAATAGAAAATGGTGACCACCACAAGGTGGGAGGCACAAGTGGAGAACGCTTTCTGCTTTCCTGTGGGCATGCGTAAGATGGTGGCCAGAATGCATCCGTAGGACAAGACAGTAATAAAGAGTGGGAAGAGGAAGACGACCAGTGCCAGGATAAAGTCCACCAACTCAGCTATGGACATGTCTGTGCAGGAGAGATTAAGTACTGGAGAGATGTCACAGAAGAAGTGGTTGATGATATTGGGACCACAGAAGCTGAGGTGGGAGATGAAATAGATCTTCGCCAAGGAGATGCCAAAGCCAGCGGCCCAGGAACCAAGGGCAAGGCAGAAGCAGAGCCCATGGCTCATTATGGTTGGGTAGTGGAGTGGGCGACAGATGGCCACGTACCGATCATAGGCCATGGCGGCCAGGAGCACACATTCTGTGCACATGAGTGCAATGAAGAAGTACAGTTGTATCATACAGAGTGTGAAAGAGATGCTGTTGTTCACAGACCAAAAACTAAACAGTAACTTGGGCACGGTCACAGAGATGTACCAGGTCTCCAAGAAGGAGAGGTTGGCCAGGAAAAAGTACATAGGCTTGTGCAGTGCTCGATTTTGCTGCACCAATAGGATGATGATCACGTTTTCAGCCACTGTCAGAATATAGGACACCAGGAACATCAGAAACATGGCTGCCCGCATGCTGAAGCTCCCGGGGAATCCCACCAGAATGAACTTGGTGACCTGTGTCTGGTTCTCCACTTCCATATGGGAGACACAGGGCTTATTTATCCTGGGGAGGAAAAATCATTTGATCAGACTCCATGGTCCAGCTATATTTTTCCATTCTTGGCTTCTCTATCAGTAATGGTTATCATTTATTAATACATATTATAGGTCAGAACATGAATGAGGTATGTGATGCGCACAACATAATTTAGTTTCCACATTGCCGTGTGTGTGTGTGTGTGTGTGTGTGTGTGTGTGTGTGTGTGTTATATCTGTTTTGGCCGGGTGCTATGGCTCATGCCTGTAATCCCTGCATGAACCTGGGTGGCGGAGTTTGCAGTCTGAGATCATGCCATTGCACTCCAGCCTGGGGGTCAACAGTAAGACTCCATCTCAAAAAAAAAGAAGGATTGGGAGTCTGAGGCGGGTGGATCACGAGGTCAAGAGATCGAGACCATCCTGGTCAACATGGTGAAACCCCGTCTCTACTGAAAATACAAAACATTAGCTGGACATGGTGGTGCGTGCCTGTAATCCCAGCTACTCAGGAGGCTGAGACAGGAGAATTGCCTGAACCCAGGAGGCGGAGGTTGCGGTGAGCCGAGGTTGTGCCGTTGCACTCCAGCCCGGGTAACATGAGTGAAACTCCGTCTCAAAAAAAAAAAAAAAAAAAAAAAAAGAAGGAGAGGAAAGGAGAGGAGAGGGGAGGCGAGGGGAGTGGGGAGGGAAAGGAAAAGGAAAGGAAGGGAAAGAAGAGAAAAAGAAAGACAAGAAAGAAGGAAGGAAGGAAGGAAGAAAAGAAAGAAAGAAAGAAAGAAAGAGAGAGAGAGAGAGAGAAAGAAAGAAAGAAAGAGAGAGAGAGAGAAAGAAGGAAGGAAGAAAGGAAGGAAGGAAAAGTTTATTTTAATGATGAAGAAATCATGTCTTGGAGAGAAATTAAGTAACTGACCAAGTTCTTGCTGGTAGCAGGGCCGGAATCACATTCAAGTCTCAGTCTAAAGCCCATGCTCTTTCTAATGTCTTGCACTGTCTGACACCTTACAATTGCCAATTCCAAAAGATACTCCTGCTCTTCCTGTCTTACCACCTACCCAGAGCTCTGGAAGTTCTTCCTTACAACTCCTTTATCCTTCACATGCTGTATTTTCTTCTGCCATCCCTGGAGATAGAGAGTAGCTGTCACTAACCTTTCTCATGAGGTACATGAGAAAGTGAGTAGTGGAGAGTTGGGCTTTTCAGTGTTAAAGATCTCCTGGACTTCATTCAAACCTAAGGTCTGCCACGGATGTGCTATAACCTTGAAATCTTACCCTCTCTGAGATTCAGTTTCCTCTTTTGTAGATGTGAGTATTAATATTTATTCAGCTTATTTCATTGAGGATCAAAATCCAAATGAGCTAATGTAAGTGAAATTTTATATAAACTAATGGCAATCATCATGAAAGGGGCTCCTATCCCATATTAGAGCGGTAATGAAGTTAAGAATACACTAACAGGAGGAAGCGGAGGAGCTGTCATGAACTGAGCAAAGCCATGAGCGAAATAAACATGGGCCTCACTCAGGGAATTGGACGTTCTTGGGAGTGAAGGTGGGGGTCACTGAGTGGAGATTTTTAAAAATAAGAAAACAAAGAGATGCACTGTAAAATTTGAAATATTTTCTATAAAGGTTAGCAAACAGAAAATAATGCTAAAGTAACCAGGAAAAGTCCCTGTGACCTTTGAGAAGGTGATATTAAGGCTGGGAAAGATTCCAGGACCCCAGCCCTTTGAAGGGCTACGGTGAGGGGGAGCCGTGCTGAAGGAGGTACCATGGCTGTGCTGTGATGGATGGGAAAGGAGCCAAGGAAGAGGGCAGGAAGGCAGAGCCAGAGGGTGCAGATCCCCACAGGTTATCAGGGTTCTGAATCGTGGTCTAAAAGCAGTGGGAAACAATCAAAAGATGAAAGGTGAATGGGGATGATACGATTTATGCAATGGAAAGATAACTCTGTCATTGCAAAGTGGACACCATGGACACCTTGGAGGCAAGAGTGTGAGCTGTGAGCTATGAAACTAGTGCAGGCTACTCAGACCAGGTGATAGTGAACAGTGAACTTAGACACTGTGGCTTCAGAGAGGTGGATTTAAGATACACATTAGAAGTAGAATCTTTAACAGTAATTGGTGGATTGGATATGGAAGTTGAGAGAATGAAAGAAATCATGGAGGAATCTCAAATATAGGAGTTATTACCTAGAGGTGATGCCATTTACTAAGGTGTTTAGTTAGATGGCATCATTTACTGTCTTACTATCTTTACTGTCTACTATTACAGTTCAGAAAATACTCTAATAATAATTTAACGAGTATTCATAGGTGCTGGGAAGTTCTTTTCATGCAATATCCCATTTAATCCACAAAAGAATGCTAACTAGACATTCTTATTCTTATTTCAAAGAAGACACTGTGCTTTAGCTAGATTAAATAACATTTCCAAGTTAGACAGTGATAAAATCAGAATTGTAAAGCCCAGGTCTGACTACAAAGGCACGCCCGTAACCACTAGAGTGAAATACACAAATGAAGAATATCACATTTTGGACTTACTACTATATTTTACATTTAAAATTTCTGACTATTTTAGGAAATGCTCTTTAATCTTGCTGAAATTTTGTTATAAGCTGAGACTATTAGAAATGAACCCAATTTTTAAAAAGAAAGCAATATGACACAAGTACGTATTCAATCAGGCACACAAAACAGAAATGAATGTGTAGAAATGCTTGGTAAGTGTATCAGAGAATAGATCATGATTGGATATGCTTTTAAATATAAATTAGGGAGAGGAAAAGGCATTTTTGGCAGATGAATTGGAGTGAACAAGTGCACAGAGATATGAAACAGCTTGAAATTTTCAGGAAAGCAACTCATAATTGCTGTGTGAGTGGACAAATTGTAGTGCGTGAATGAGCAGAAAAGAAATGGATGGAGGGAGGGAGAGAGAGAGAGAGACAGAGAGAGAGACTTTTGTCATGGACCAGATCATGGAAGAGTGAGGCATTGAAGAATTACCCTGAAGTACAGACAATAAGTAATCACTATTTGCGAGCAAGATGACAACATCCTCTTATTATATTCTTGTTTTTGATGTGGAAAGATGGGTTAGGATAGGAGAGGGTTGCCAAACCAGAGATTCATAGACCTATTAGAAAGCATCTTCATAGCAGACACTTAAAGATACACACAAAGGGCTGGGTGCAGTGGCTCACACCTGTAATCCCAGTGGTTTGGGAGGCAGAGGCAGGCAGACCATGAGGTCAGGAGTTCGAGATCAGCCTGGCCAACATGGTGATACCTTGTCTCTACTAAAAATACAAAAAATTAGCTGGGCATGGTGGCAGCTGCTGTAGTCACAGCTACTCAGGAGGCTGAGACAGGAGAATCACTTGAACTTGGGAGGCAGAGGTTACAGTAAGCTGAGACCACGCCTCTACGCTCCAGCCTGGGCAACAGAGTGAGACTGTCAGAGGAAGGAAGGAAGGAAGAAAGGAAGGAAGGAAAGGAAAGGAAGGGGAAGGAAGGAAGGGAGGGAGGAAAGAAAGACACAAAGAAGAGAAAAATCATTCTAGCTTATAACAGTTGTCAAAGAAACAAAGATGGACATACTTAGCTATACTTGTTCACAAGTTACTTAAGTTTTCACTTCTAGAGGAAGCTCTGCAAGACAAAGAATTCCTTATTTCTCATCAACTAAATGAAGGTACATAGGCACTAATTATTGCATACTGTTATTTTTATGTACCATCTTACTGCAAAATATGTAGAGCCTTTTTACTTATAATAGTTTTTACTCCATTAAGCCTACTCAAACATGTTACCCCTCACAGCAGATTTAACACTGGTCTAGAATCAAACATCTTTGTTTCTTATGCCTGCTGCTATGCACTTTTCTCCAATTTTGTCAGGGTTCTATAAATAAGTAGGTTTCAAGCAATTTGAATTTGATGGACATTTAACCTCTGCCCCTGCCAAGACAGCAGCAGTTTTTGTAGCCAGCAACACAAACAAGTTGCCAGGAAGACACAGTGGTGGCAGGACAGGGATATCAGGTCTTTGGGTCAGTGGTAAAGATCTAAAGTCTGGCGTTATAATCTGGAGCACTTATTTTTGACCCTGCACCAAGAGACGTCTCAAAAGTGGCAAGGGGAGCCTGCTCCCTCAGCTCACTGCATAACTGGCTGCACTTAGATTTCAGGAGACAAGAATATCATCCAGACTGACTGCTAGGAATTGAGAGTGGGTAGAACAGAGAAACATTAAACATTTTAGAGTTTAAATGTTGCTGTGTTGTAGGAGCCTGCAACAGGGCTGCCTGAATAGCAAGAAAGCAATGCTCTGAGAGGGAGCACTCACCTCAGCACAGCAGCCTCTGATAGGGTGAAATGTGAAAACAAAGCCTTCGCTGATTCTAAAACAGGAAGAAGTAGAAGAAAAAGATTCAGGTATTGAACAGATGTGAGGAACCCACTTCCTAAACCTAGAAGGAGTGAATGGGTACAGATTACCCCACTGCTTTCGAGCTGAAAGCCAGAATAAGGTGACAGGAGAGCCCAAGGCACCAGGACCACATCTGTACCTGATGTGGCATCAGGCTGGCTCTTCCAGCACCCTGGGACCAGGGTGCCCATCACCTTCCTGCTGAACATGACAGTGATTTAGGCACACTGAACTGTGAAGACCTTTGGATTCTGAGGGCTTTATAGAATACCAGGACTTTCCCTACATGTCTGCCAAGACCCAAGAGAGAAAAAAAAAAACCTCAAAAATGGCAGCTCAGCTCTCTTGTGGGATCCAAGAGAAATTTCCATTTGCCCATTGTGGCAATCTTGTTTTATATGCTATTAGGTCCATAGGGGAAAAAAAAAGTCCAGTTGTGACCACACATTTTTTTGACAGATGAAGAGAAAAATGTACTGCAGTTAAATCTCTATGTATAGACTTTCAAATATTCTTCAGTCTTTGCCTTACTTAAAACAGGATGATCATGTAAGTGCTCCAAATGCGATATTGATACCCAAAGGAGACTGGTATTACTACATTTTAGTAAAAGTTAAGTGAAAGTTTTTGTTTTAAATACTTATGTCAATTTGTTAACTAAGTAAATTTATCATGATAGGTTGGTTGTCACTGTCAGCTGCCCGTGTGAACAGTTGACCAATAGTTCACATTCTGGGACAAAGCTCTAGTTTACTAAAAATCACTTCTGTAGCCTGCAGAACTCTTAAGTAGCCGTCTAGCAAAGAAAAGCTATCTCTGTGATTTCATGAAATGAGGAATAAACAAAAACCTCTGGAAAAATCTATACTTCTAAGTCAAAGAAATCATAAAGAAAATTAGAAAAAAAATTTCAAATTGAAGAAAAAATAGAGCTTAGAGAAAAATTCTTATGTTAGAAGTGTCTCAAATCAATGAATCAGAGTTTTACCTTACTTCTAATTTCCTTTATGATTTCTTTGACTTATTTATTATTTAGAAGTATAGAGTGTAATTGTCATACATTTTGTTTATTCCTCATTTCTTATTTCTAATTTAATATCATTTTCCTTATTTCTAATTTAATATCCTTACGTTAAAATGAACTATTCTGTATAATTTCAATTTCAAATGTGTTGACATTTGTATTCTTCTGTTGCTGAGTAGACGTTATAAAAATGTCAATTAGGTTAATTTGGTTGATGGTGTTGTTCAGATCTTCCATATATTTGCTGACTTTCTTTTTGTTTACTTGACCTATCAAATATGGAGAAAATTATGTTGACATCTCCACTAATAATGATAGGTTTGTCTATTTATTTATTTTTTTCTGTATTTGTAGTGCTGTTATTAGATTATTAAAGTTATTATATTATCTTGATAAATCAACTCCCTTATTACACAATATCCTACTTTTTCCACAATATTCTATTCCCTTATCCAGCCTCCATCCTAGTCAGGCCCTATAAACCTGAGACCTGGGAATTAGTGTTCCTACCTCATGTCACCAGTCATGGCAGCCAGACTCTACTTTTTATCTGTGACTGGTCATGGGTGGGAGTTTCTCCTCTTTTCCTAGCAGACTTCTGATAGAAGGGCAGGTTCCTAGCTTCAGTGGATTTCTGTCTCTTCTCTAAGAGTAAACTACTTTTCCTTCTACTTTTCCCTCAGTGGCAACTCACTTTTGTCTAGACAAGTGGCATGAAGGCTTTCTGACCTTTCCCCAGAAGTAAAAAAAAAAAAAAAAATGTTGATTTTGTTTGCAAGGCTTGTGGCAGGAGCAGAGAGATTTCTGATCCTCTTTCAGGGGGCAAAAGATTTTGCTTCTATCTTGGTTCTTTAAAGACAAATTTATTTTTTTCTCTGACTACTTTAAAAAGAAAAATTGTGTTACCTTTGGTTTGCAGCACTTTTCTCTGATCTACCTAAGTATGTTTCCATTGTATTTTTCCTGTTTGAGATTTGAAATACTTCATGCATCTGTTTTGATGACTTTATTAAACTTTTAAAAATGATCAACCACTATGTCTTACAAATTTATTTTTCCCATTCTCTTTATTCTTTCAGTTTAAGTCTGCAATTACAAGTAGGTTAGATCTTTTCATCATGATCCAAATGTTAAACCTTTTTAACATATGCCATAAATCACAAATGCTCTTTAAAATGTTTTTTCTTTTCTTATTTCTCCCCTGGATCAGGTTATTTTCTACTGACTTCTCTTCTACTTCACAAATCCCCTGCAGTTCTCTCTAGTCTGCTATTGAGCCTATTCATTTTACTTTAAAAAATTTAAATTAAAAAACACTATTTGATTATTTTTAGTAGACTCCAGATTTTTGATAATATTCTCCAACAATATGTTAATCAGTTATTTTATGGTTACATGTGATCGTGTCAATGTCTGTGTTTCTTTGGAATTGTTTTTAGCATGAATTATAAAACTGAAAAATGCCTTAAGAGCAATGTTACTGCATAACAGTAGTCAAGAGACTAAAAAAAATGGGCAGAACTTATGGTAGACTCAAAGAACTGAGAGAGCAACAGCTACATGTCAGGGCTCATTAAGGAACAGACCTTTTCTAAACATCTCTATGGTCAGCAGGGATTTCTAAAGTGTTCTTTAGGAGTAAGGAGAAATTACAAAAATAAAAATACTCCATCAAGTAGCCGCTAGATAATTGCCTGATTGACGTCAAATAAATCCTTTCTTGAGGAGGACAACATGATGTAGACCCTCTAATTATCCCTGCAGTTTTCCAAACACAGTGTCCAGCACTCAGTCAAAAATTACCTGTCATGAAAGATGAGATTCAAACACTGAAAAAGAGATTTTTTTTCCCCTAGGAAGCTCTTTAATTTTTTCAGGTCGGTATTCTTTTCATAATTCTATACAGCTTCTAAAATCAAGATCTGCACGTGTATCCTGGAACTTAAAGTATAATTTTAAAAAATCAATGTTTTGAATGTGGAACCAATAGGATTTGCTTATTATGGATTGAATATGTAATGAGGAAAAGGGAGGAAGAAGGGCATAACAATTATGATCCCATAAATTAAGATAATAAAGAGGAATATTTTGGTGGGGTTAGTAGAAGTAGAAACTTGCTTGGATATGTGAAAATCTAAATAGAGTTATCAAGCAGGCGGTTGGGTACTGGAGCAGTGCTGGGTGTGTATAATTTGGGAGTCCTTAGAGTTTATAGATATTTTAAATTTAGAGGAGATCAACTTAGGTATTAGTGTACTTGGAATTGAGATTGTATTTGAATCCTGAAACATCTAACAAATGGACATCTAAAAGAGAATTTGGCTTCTTCACGGAGTCTGAGAAGTTTCTAATGAGGTAACAGGAATGCAAGGAGAATGTCGGATCAACCGTATCATATGCTGCTAGAGAGGCTGAGCGAAATGAGCACTGAAATTGACCATTGGCTTTAGCAACATGAAAAATTCTAGTGATTTCTACACTAGTGATTTTGGAAGAATGGAGAGAAATCCTAGTTTAGACTGAGGAGTGATTGAAGGGGAGACCATGGGAATGAAAGGTGCAGTTAATTCCTTCAGGGAATCTCTATGTAAAGGAGCATAGTGAAATGGGACCACGTCTGTAAAGTAATGCATGATGTGGTCTATTATTTTAATTTAAAAAGGATTTATTCTCGAGTGGTAGGCATGATGTGGTCTTAAGGAGGTTCTTTTTTCCTGCAGGTGGCAAAGGCATATCAAATTTGTGTTTATGGAAATGATCCAGGAGAAAATGAAAATTTATAATTTAAATAATTCAGGCAAAGATACATTTAGGTTTTGTGGGGTAGGAAACAGACAATTTATGAGGTACCCTTTAGGAAAAAGAACATAAAACAATACACAAAGTTTGTGTGAAAATAAACATTTATTTAGAGTGTAAAATAATGAATAACTAAGCTTTACAAGTTTAGAAATACTTTAAACATCAAAATTTTATAAAAATAGAAATATTTTTATCTATTAAATATCTGATACAACTCTATAAATCTTTGCTCCCTACTGTTTTTGCTGCATATTATTTAATCACATTTTCACAAAAATAACTTTGTAAGATCTCTTTGGGGTTGATTTTGGAATCACAGGAGGTTAGTAATTTGCTCAGATGTGTAAGCCAAATGGAGATAAAACCCAAGATGAAAAAAGACCACCTGTAAAGTATGAACTTCCTGCTGAGCCTCAAATAAACAGGGTTGTGAAGCAGGAAGAAATTGTTCGGGATGGCCTCCTAGAGGGAAGTGGCTAATCAGACCTAATTAAAACTTACTTGTTGACTCTGGGCTCTATCCAAGTCTTCATCCCCTGTGGGTGGCAGCTTAATTTTGTCGTTATCACTCTGGCTTTTATTTCTTTCCTTTCAACAGAGAGAAATGTACTTTTTTTCCATAAAAGAAATTTATTTGGAAAAGTCAGCCTCTTACACAAGGTCTTGTTCTAATATGTTCATTCTGTCAATTACAGGGATATTTTAAATGCCTTGAATACAAGAAATACTTAGTTTTCATTTTGGTCCACCCCCTCTCCTAACCTAATGTGAAAACCATTTCTCTACTTTTCAAGTGAGTGAAAAGGGTCACACCATTTTTAGGTTTGTGTGGAGAGTAAGTATGTGTCCAATAATTCTAAGTATACCACAATTTTCTTTAAGGACTTCTCAGAAAAAAGAAAAAAATACTCATTAAAACTAGGCACGCTTAGTAGTTTCCCTCATAATTGTATCTTTATTGGTTTGCTTGGTGCTACATTTTTCTGGACCTCTTTAATTTGCAAAGATTGAAACTAAAAACAAAACAAAACAAAAAAAACCCACTAAACACACAGGGAGTATATCTCACACACAGCTCTAAGCTAGAAGCAGATATAAATGAGAATTTTGTGACTCGAAGGAGAAAACTTTGAGAAAAAAAGAAATTCCAATAGTGTCATCATTAAACCAAGGTTTTGGGAACACCGAAGCTGAATTCAACTGATGTTTGAAATATGTTTACATTTAATTGGATGTGCTGTATTTAGTAAGAAGGCACAAATACGTAGTTTAGAAAATTTTAATACTAACCTTTACAGTGAGAAAAATAACACCAAGTGATTTCAGCAGAGGCAATAATTTATTACTATTCAAAATCTGTCTTTTAACAGGGGAACAAAGTAGTAATTTAATGAAAACAACCCTCAAGTGCTTACTTGGCTTATCATAAGTATCCCAAGAAATGGTACCCAAGAAGTGTCAACAAGTGCAATGTGGCTAGGATAGCCAAGATGCTTCCAAAGTTTTATGCTTCAAATTTTCTAAATATATAGATAGCAGAACCATATGCAAAGAAAACTATTGATGCTGGAAAAATATATGCATCAGCATTTTATAAAAGCCCCAACTTTCGACCAGTATTTCTATTCATAAATCTTCCAGTGACAATATCTGACAATACATCACAAAGGAAGAAAGATTACTTTTAAATTTTAAATTCAACTCAAACAAGTTAATTATTTTTCTTTTTAACACAACACTCAACGTACATGAATCCAGCAGAATTGTTTTAAAAGTTATCTAAAGATTTCTAAAAACTAAAACATAAGGCACATGTTAAAATCTTCATGACACTGTTAAAAGCTAAGATTAAAACAAACAAAACAAAACCTACTTCCTTCCCTCATTCTTTACCATCAACCACACTCTCCCCAAAGTATATGGCATTTTAAATTTAAGCTATTGGTAAGGAGTGAAACAAAAATTCCATCAGTGGACACCTGGTATGGTTTCCACAAAAATGTCTATTATCTGCATTGAGCACCACTGGTATATTCCAGGCCAGTAGAATATTTTCAGATATCTTGGGTCATGAACTGTTCCATTTACCCTTTAGCCATATAAATATAGGGTGGACTCTCCTCTTCTTTGAGGCCTCCTTCTGTGCCTTTCTAGTTGGGGGATTCTTCTGCTTCAGTAACTTCTTCAAGCTTCTCAGTAATATCTATGCTGCTCTTCTTTCTTTCCTTTTCCTGCTCCTCCTCTGCTTTCTGTTCTTTTACCAAAAGTTGATAATTGATACCTATCACCCAGCAATGAAGAACTAGACACCTGCAATAATTAAGATTATGCCATATGCCCATATGTCTATTTGTAATCTCCATATGTCATTGAGATGACCTAAAAGTGGTGGCCCCAGGAGGATAAAGTAGCATCCCACAATGGTAACCAAACCCACAGTGCTGGAGAGCCTCTGGGTCCAATGAAGTCCATCAGTGTTTCAAACAATATGGAACTGAGCCACAAAGGTAAATCCAAAGGATCTCACAGGGACACAGAACTCAATACAGCTGGTAGATAAAGGTGTTAGTAAATGACACATTCCATTTACAATAATAGAAGCAGCAAATAAATACTGAACTTTAGAACTTGAGGCCTTATCCACTTTGTGGAGGCTGCAAGTCCCAGAGAAGGCCTTGCTGTATGTCAACAAAAGCCAGAAGGGAAAGAAGAAAGGCAGACTTCTCCTGGAATGATACTGATTCTTGCCATAATTACTCAGAAAGGCCAAAGGTGTAAAGAGTCCAGAAAAATGTGAGCACATTTCCAGAGAAGTACAACAAAAAACCTCTCTGAGTAAATAGGGATAAGTCCAGGAATGTATTAATTGTTTGGAAGACTGATCATTTCTTCTCTTTGGGGTGTCCTCCAGTAAGATCTGTATTTGCATCACCTGCACCTTTTTTGCATCAGATTTTTCAGCTTCCCGAAGGAATTCTTTAGACCTCTTTTCCTGCCTTTGTTGGCTTGGACCTTATTGGCCACATAGGGTCTCCAGCTACACAGCAGTTTAGTAGGAAGCCACCAAGAATTAGGAAGTTTCCTTTCCATTCATAGATACCAAAGAAAGCCTGATCGAGGAAGTCAGGGTAGAGAGGCTGCCTGCTGTGGCCAGTCTGTTGGCCAATGGTCACGTCATACAGAAACGCTTGCCAATCATGGGCAGAGCTAGGTTCAATTAAAGGAAAGCCCAAGACCGCCAATGATTCCAATACCCAAGTAAAGTTCCTGTATAATGTTACAGAGAGAAGCCACAACCAAGCCACAGCCTGACAGACAACACCAACAATCATGACCAAACGACTGCCGAATTATTCTCCAGGATACTACTGATAAGACCTCCACCATACATGACAGCCAGCATGATAGAGCACATCTGTGACACTTTGCTGGAAGGTGACAGTGGCATGGGAATATACCTTCCATCTCTTTGAAGAAGACCTTCCATCTCTTTGAGAAATGCTAAGAGAAGTTGATGGAAATGAAAGCTTCCACTACAACTGTCCACCCCCAACCCCTGTCTGAAGGGGTGTATCCAACTGAACTTCCAACTTCTGGTGGCATTTTAAGTGTAGAAAAATGCTCTGGCTTGCAGCACAGAGCACAGGAGTGAGGCAGTGGCAGGGACTATAGTTCTGCACAGGCCAGAGTGAGACTCGTGTCCTTCTCCTACTGCCTCATTGGCTGGTTTGAACACCCACGTGGCCAGTTAGTCAAGTTGCAGCTTGCCATTTTTTGTGATTGAGCTGGAGTGGCTGCCTTACCAATTTGCAGCCTTTTAAAAAACTCAATTATCTACTTAAAAGGGGTTAGTTTGTTGCCTGTCCTATCACAACTTAACTTGCATGCCTCCCAGCATTTTATTTTAAGCCTTTGAAAGTTGTTTCTACATTTTTGTTAGAGCTTTTATAGTCATCGTGAAGGGTATATGGGTAATAAATTTGTCGAATTTTTACATATGTAAATGTATATTTCTGTCACCTTTAAAAATGAATGATGGCTTAAATAGGTATGCAATTTTTATTTAACAATTTGTATGCTCAGGATTCTGTAGAAAGATATTATCATCCCTATCATTAATATTTCAAAGACCCATTATAGCTGTCATAGGCTGAATTCCAATCTGGCCCCCAAGAGTCTCAGTTCTTGGTGTACATGCCCTGTACAATACTCTCCCCTTCAATATGAGCAGGACTTGTGACATATGATGGGATTTCCCTGTGATAATGTTACAGTATATGGAAAAACAGAATTTGAAGATGTAATTAATCAGCTGAACTGGATTTACACAAAAGGGAGGTTATCCTGAGTGAGCCTGGCCTAATCAAGTGGGGACTTCAAAAGTGTCCAGACTTTCTTAGCCATCAGAGAGATTTGACACGACAGAGATTCTCCTGTCATTCTTGACACAGCAAGCTACCATGTAGTGAGAGGAGTGGGCCATGTGGACTTGAGGGTGGCCTCCAGGAGCTTAGAGGAGTCACCAGCCAGCAACAAGCAAGGTATTGGATACCTCAGTCACATACATGCAAGAAAATGAATTCTTCCAACAACTGCTGAGTTTGAGAGAGGATCCTGGGTCCCAAATGAGATCACAACCCCAGCTGACACCTTGATTTGAGCCTAGTGAGACCCTGAGCTGAGAATCCAGCTATGTTTCTCACCAACAGGAATGTTAAGATAATAAATTTGTGTTCTTTTAAGCTTATAAATTTATTACAATTTGTTATAGAGCACTAGAAAATCAATGCACTTAACGTTTTTCTAAGTGACTTTTCTGTTTTGTTTTCTAAATATTTCTGATCCCTTCATTATACTTGAAATTCAGTCATTTTTACCAATATATCTATAAATATTTTTACTCTCCTTTAATTTTCAGGTAACTGGCAAGGCTCTTTCATCTAAATAACAAATGCTTCCTTTATTTAAATGATGTTTTTATTAATTATAGTTAAAAGTAAAAAGTATTTTTTATTCAGTCTTTTCATCAGAAATACCAATTATCCATATGTTGTATCTTTTTTTTTTTTTGTCTGTATCAGTTTTGGATTCCAAACAACAGATTACTGTTAACATATTATTATTTTTTTCTGTTTATTGCTTCAATGCCCTTTTAAAATCTGAAATAGTTTGTGTGTGTATGTCCCTACTTTACCTGTAATCCTTAGATCCTTTTGTATCTCAGTCTGCTGTCCTATCACCTCATCTTTCATTAAGTAGATGTGCTTAATTTTCTTGCAAGTACTATGGTCACAAATTATTAGATCCATCAATATTTATTCTCCCTTTCCTTCTTAATATCAGAAGCTCTGATTGTTTTTTAGGCACATGATTACTAACAATTACATTGTCACCTTTGAGTGGCCAAGTAACTAAGTTTTAATCAGCCAGTAGAATTTATGCAGCATTTTTTGTGTGAGTTTTTAATAAGGTCTCTAAAGGAAGTGGGTATGCTCCTTCCTCTTTTCTTTATTTTCTTTATTTCAGCTCACTGCAACTTCTGCCTCTCGGGTTTTAAGCAATTCTCCTGCCTCAACCTCCCAAGTAGCTACTACAGGCATGCACCACCACGTCTGGCTAATTTTTGTATTTTTAATAGAGGCAGAGTTTCACCATGTTGGCCAGGTTGATCTCGAACTCCTGGCTTCAAGTGATTCCCCCCACCTTAGCCTTCCAAAGTGCTGGGATTCCAGGCATGAGCCACCCCACCCAGCCTCTTCTTTATTCAGCATGTGAATGTGTTGGCTGAAATTCAAGCCATTTCTTGAACTATGAGGTAGAAGTTACATACTTAGAATAGTGTATTATGAGCAGAACAAGCCTCAATTCTTACAACTTCAAGTTAGGCAGGCTTACCTAGCCTAACTCTAAATTAATGTCTATTTTATTTAGACCAGGATTTCTTCACATTTTCCGCCTCTCACAGTCTGACTCCATTGAAATAAATGCATTAATAAGTTTTCCCTATCCTTATTGTTTGTTTCATGAGGAAAGTCTTTCCATCAATATCACATTAAAAGTAGCTTCCACTCTGGAAGCTAGGTACAATTTTCTTATCTAACAAAGAAGAAAACTAACGCATATGTTATTTCAATAACTTGCCAGAGAGCACAGGTAGTGAGAGACAGAACAAGGATCAGGAGTTAGGTCTGCCTGATGAAGCTGGGGATCATTCCTTTATACATTGACACACTGATAAAACCAAAAATGGGCAGATAAGGCCCCCAAATCACTGAATATCTGAGAGAAGATGTCTACAAAGAAGCTATCTCATTGATCCCTAACATGTATATTTTCAAGTATTGGCCTACATAAAAAAAAATGTATTAAGCGTTTGGAGGAATACTTTGTTTGAATGCAAAGATTTGACCATAATAGGCTTCTTTTAGTGTAAGTGTGGGAGTTCTGTCTACAATGATCTGATCTCCTTTTTGGTTCTGATGATAGATAACAAGAGGTTCTTAGAGTCATGACCTTTTATCTGCGTCTTTCTAAAACTTTCCGGAGAGCAGCCATAACTTCCTTATTTCTCAAGCTGTGGATCAAGGGGTTCAACATGAGTGGCACCACCCCATAAAAGAGAGCAATCATTTTTCCTCCTCTGCCAAAGAGGCCAACTGTGGCACCAGGTAGGTGAAGATGGTAGCTCCAAAGCACATGCAAACCACAGTGAGGTGAGAGGCACAGGTCCCAAAGACTTTGCAGCATCCCTGAGTAGAATGAATGTGCAAAATGGCAGCAATTATGTAAGCATAGGAGAATAGGACCAGGGAACAGGGAAGCATGATCACCAGAAATCCAGAGATGGCTACTGTGACCTTGTTGAAGGAGATGTCTACACAAGTGAGCTGTAGCACTGCTAAGGTCTCACAGACAAAGTGATTAATAACATTGTGACACAGGGGAAGCTGGAAGGTGATTATTGCTTCCATCAGTGAATTTGAGAAGCCAGCCACCAGGCAGCCAGCCGCCAGCCCCAGGCACAGCTCCCCGTGCATGATGACCGTGTAGTATAGTGGGTGGCACATGGCCATGTAGTGGTCATAGGCCATGGCCTGCAACAGGAAGAACTCAGACCCACACAATCCCAAAGAAACATAGAGCTGGAGCACACAACTGTAGAATGGGATGGACTTTCGAGCTGAGATCAAGTGGGCCAGCATTTGTGGGATAATACTGTTTGTGTAACAAAAGTCTACAAATGACAGAACACTAAGGAAGAAGTACATGGGGGTATGAAGCCTGCTGTCCAGTCTGATAAGAAGGAGAATGAGGGTGTTTCCTACAATAGTAACCAAATACATGGCCAGGATCAGGACAAAGAGGGAGACCTGAATGCCCCAATCACTGGAAATCCCCAGCAGAATGAACTCACTCACCCATGTCTGGTTTTTATTTTCCTGACCCATGAGCTTCCAAGGACCATACTAAAGAGGGAAAAATAACCAGTCATGGAAATGAAGGATTGGAAGATGATTTGCAGGGCATATGAAGAGCCTGCCCATCTGAACTTAAAGTCCCCCTAGAATATCTCAGGCAAATCACCATCCAAACTCTGCTTGAACAATGCATCCAGGTGTGAGGACCACAGTGGGACCCAACTGTGCAGGGAAATCAAAGAAAAAAGAAGTTACATTCTTAAAATTCTATTTATTGGAATATAATTTCTTCTCCTGAACATCTGCTCTTAAATAGGGGAAGGAAATTAATGCAGTATTTAGACTTAAAGTCTTACTCATTTTAGTAGTTATTACAGAAGAAATGAAAAAGTTTTTTATCCACATGAAAGCTATGTCTGAGTTCTGACTGCTGTTCACTACCATCTAACTTCTTTTTGTTTACTGGGTTTCTCCTTTGGACATCTCAGACACAACCCTACTCAACCCTTCTCAGTGGAATGCATCCATGATACCATGAACAATTTTAATAGGTTCTTAGATATTGTATAAACAATTTTGAGTTTGCTTTCTGTAATTTGCGCTTTTACTTTTAGAGTGTCAAGTGGAAAGGCTTCCTCCAGTAAGCCAAGACCAACCGAAGGCGGCCAACTTCTAGGATCAGGTGTTACACAAAGAGAAGATACACATAACTGCTAAAATTAATCTCTTATCCCCCACAAGGTGAACTTAATGAAGCATTTAGTGATGTCAGATTACTACTCAATAATGATGTTTTCTCAGGGATAGTATAGTTTATTCATTTCTTGTAGAAAATGGATCAGTCCTCACCAGTGAAGATAGAAAGATAGAAGATAAGGCTTTAATTCTAGGACATTGTGACATAGGTAGTAGTTTGGTTTTTGTTTTTTTTTAACCACTTTATTTAACTTCTGCACAGCAAAGGAAACAATCAACAAAATAGAAAGGCAACCTATAGAATGGGATAAAATATTTTCAAACCATATATCTGGTAAAGGATTAATATGCAAAATATACAGGAAATTTCCACAGCTCAGTAGCCCAAAAAAAGGTTAAAAATGGGCAAAGGAACTGAATAGATATTTTTCCGAGGAAGACATACAAATGGCCAACAGGTATATGAAAAAATATTCAACATCACTATTTATCAGAGAAATGCAAATAAAACTCACAAGAAGATATCACCTCACACTAGTAGTAGTTTTTTTAACCCCAAAATAAAACATAAAATGTTTGCTTAGTTACTGAAGGAAGTGATTCATAACCAATGAATTTTGACAGAGCCTGAGGTCTTGGAGAGAATCTTGCAAAAGTACATAAAGGATTTACTTCCAACAATTGGTTAGTGTTCCAAGACTTTACCCTAGTCATAATGTAACTGTGGTATTTTTCTACCTCTCTCCAAAAATCTCTGCAAAAGGAGAGTATTTATACTTCAAGCCATGTTATTTTTTCTCAGAAACAATGTCATCAATTTGGGTTTTTTTCCCCCCAAATAAAATGTAGTTAATATATTTAAAGGTGGCAGGCATTAAAGTCAAAGCAAAACCTGTTTCTTACTAAAATTATTTCAAATAACTTACCCGAGTCAATTGCCCAGTAAACCACTGAATGGTCAGATTTGGTTCCAGAAAATTTTCTTCAATCTTGTCTACTATTTTTGTAGAAAGTGGTGGGAAGAAAACAAGCAAGCTCCCGAAGTACTCTTGGTGAGGCAAAGTCAAAAGTTCATGGGGTGGAAAGAATGTTAAGAGAGGAATTAAGTTGTGACTGCGCTGATGTCTATATGACATTGAGGTAAGTTTACACACTGTTTTCTGAGCACATACTCTGTGCCAGTCCTTATGCTAAATATACATCTATTTACATATATATCACAAATAAAACTAAAAACATACCAAAATGAGTATGTTTTTACACTATATAATAAACAACTTCATTTCAAACTTTTGCTTGTTATCTATATTTTGCAAGTGAAAAAAGGAGGTCTTATGCCTAGAAAGTGGGAGTCAGTAGGAAACCAAGGATTACCTGATAATCTGTTGTGCATGCATTGTGCCACTCCTGTCTATAGTGTGACCTTGTGTCATGCACAGTGATAGTCACTGTTTAAAGCAGGGTGTCCAATCTTTTGGCTTCCCTAGGCCACATTGCAAGAAGAATTGTCTTGGGCCACACATAAAATACAGTAACACTAATGATAGCTGATGAACTAAAAAGAAAATTGCAAAAAATGATCTCATAATGTTTTAAGAAAGTTTATGAGTTTGTGTTAGGCCACATTCAAAGCCATCCTGGGCTGTATGCAGCCCACGGGCTGTGGGTTGGACAAGTCTAGTTTAAAGGCAGAGGAGTAAATGAATGTAAAAATCAGGAGATGTATCAAGAAGACAAATTGAATTTCTGGTTTCAATCTCATTCAGTTCAGAGACTGACTATTCCAAGAGTCACATTGTACGAGAGTACACTTCTCCCCACTTGCCCATGAAGGTGATGTTTGGCTTTTGAGCCTCAGGGGCAACAGGTCAAAGAGAAGAAACACCAGCATTTTCCCCATTTAGGGATTCTTTTTGCTGTATATGGATAACTAGCCTCTTTTAAACACTTGAAAAGGTAATTGTCCTTTATGTCTGATATGGTAATGAGCACAACAGCTTACAGTGGGTACATGTTGGAGAGACTGTTTTTCCCCTCTAAGGAAAATTAAAATGCTCTGATTATGGAAAATAATGGGAACACAATGGAGATGTTTGTCAAATAATACAAAATTTCAATTAGGCAGGAGGAATACATTCAAGAGATCTATTATACAACATGGTGATTCTGTATTGTAATAACAATATATGATATATTAGAAAATTGCTAACAGAGTAGATTTTAAGTATTCTTATCACAAAAGAATGATAAGTACATGAGGCAATTCATATGTTAATTAGCTTAATTTATCCATTCCACAGTATATGCAGGTATCAAAACACGTACACCATAAATACATCATGTTGTACACCATAAATATATACAATTTTAACTTGTTAATCACAAGTGAACTAAATAAGAAGTAGATAAAGGTGAGTACTTATATTTAAAAATTAGCTTTCAGAGGAAAATTTGAACTTCAGCATAGTTTTGTGTAGGTAAAACAAGAAAAAGGTGAGGACAGGTAAGAGATCCTGTCCTGAAGGGTCTTACCTGGTTGGAAATATTTGTCCCTTCTTAGCTGTTTCCCATCAGGAACTTAGAATCTATTCTTTTTAGTGGCGAGAGCTTATAGATCATGCCAACATATTTCCCACTATTTATGTAAATAGTTACTGTCACACTAGAATCAAAAGGGGGCTATGTTTCCAGGTTACTTGCTGATCATGCCAAAGGCAGAGGTATAATGTTGAGTGACCATGTGGTTACCTCAGAATCCCCATACAGGTAGGTAAGAACCAGGGGTTCTTTGTATAGTCACAAGAATGCTCTCCGTGGTGCCCCCTTTGGTTTCCACATACAGACATATACACGTGCCCAAGCTTTCCACACACTTCTTTTCATGCCTCCTTCCCTGTACACATACAAACATGGAAACTTAACATTGTGAATGCACTTAATATCTCTGAATTGTACACTTTGATGTTGTTAATTTTATGTGTGTAAATTTCATCTTAGTTTAAAACGTCTTCACATACTGTGATATATATACATTACATACCTTTCTCAAAACAATTATTCCAAGTTAAATAAATAAATAGATAGATTGATAAATACCTGAAAGAGAAAATTACGCAAAATGAGTAAACGGGGAAAGGGAAGTGGATATTGAAATGTAAATAAGAATCAACAAATGAAGGAACTTACTGATAAGTTACCTATGGGTGGAAGTGAAAACTCTAACTTTTCTCTAAGAAAGAATCAATGGTCATAAAGGAAAAAGGACCTGGTGCTCAGTCCTTAGGAAGCTTAGGCCCGTCCTAAAGGTTGGGAACACTTAAATCACTTGAAAAGTTCTGGCTTCCTAATTTGTATACCCAGAACACATTTTCTTAGGACAGATTTTCACTGGTGGACAACTCTATCAAGCAACCATATCCTCAGGCCTGAAGAATATGGGAGAAGCCAGGGATTACAGGAACCAGGTTTCATCATTCATGATGATAATTAAATGTTGAAGAATCAAGGAAAATTCCTGACTCACCCATGGAGAATAAAGAAAGCCGCTCTGTGACTTGGAAGGATGGCAGGGCTGGGAAAGTAGTGGAATTTGAAGTAAGTAGAGTTGGAACAGATAACTTTCGCTAACTTTGGGGATGAAATCTCGAGAGGCCAATTATATTTTGTTTATTGGATTTCTTTTATTTTCACCCTCCCCCCCGACCCCGCTTTGTCTGGTCACGTATGCACCCACTATCCTAACCTACATTCAACTTTGCAAATAAAAGTTTTATCTCTTTGTCTCTGGAGCATGGGAAGGGGCTAACCAAGTTTAATTTCTCAAGGGGGTTACATTTCAGTGATGCTACCTTTGGATGGAGAGAACTTTTATCCCATTTTATGGGCTTGTAGATGTGATTAAATCTCAACTTCCTCATTCCAATTCAACTTCCATTTGAGCAATACCGCCTGGTCCAGGCAACTCAGGAGACCATTGGAATGCTCTATGTGCATAATCTGGTCTGAGCATGGGCAGGGAGACTTTTTCATACCAGTTCCCAGAGAGATATCGCTTTATAGTGGGCTGCTTGCTATCTGGGTTTGGAATTCTACCATCACTTCTATAACCTTCTTATAACTTTTGTCTTGTTTTTACTTGAAGGAAGACAGGTCTTATCCTGGTTTTTAACTTAGAAATTTTACTTCTCAGAATCATTAATGATAGATCTCCAGTGAGGATTTTAAGGATTGTGCAGCAAAACCTGTAGAACTGCAATGCATTTCTCTCTCCCCTTCCCCAAGGGTGAGAGTGGAGGTTTCCGTGTGTGTGCATTGTTATTATGCAGGCTGCACTTACTGTCTGCTCAGCTACCTGGCATTGCCCTGGGAAAGCCAGCTTATGATTTCTTCTCCCTGGCTTGTTATGAAGCTGACGCACTGGTATCTTTTCCTGGCCAATGATCTGAGAATCACTTTCTAAGCACAATTAACAATCTACCTAAAGAGAGCTCACCACCCCTGTGAGTGCTGGAGTTGGAGAGAGAAATTCATTAGAGCCCGAGGTAGCTCTGGATCTTAAAAATAAAAGCCAAAAGGAGTGCAAGGCCAGGGAAAAGAAAAAAGTTGGTTTCTAGCTTCCAAAATGTTGCTGATATCTCTCATTAAATAGGTTTTTAAATTACGTACTGTATTCTTTACTTTGTGAGTTTATTATCTCATTTCTTATTCTTTTAGCATTATACACTTCTAGCAGGAAACAAATAGAAACTCATTTGTAAAATACACTTCCTCACCTTCAGATTTTAAGAATTTTTTTTCTATGGTGTATAAGCAAAAACATGAAATCTCTTTGTCCTTTTAGTGTAGACATTTGTACCAACATCATTTTTTTCAGTACATATTTTTCTAAATTTATTTGAGGTTATGAATATATGTTATATTAGGTTCCCATATATGAAAGTTTCTTTTAGGACTGCATCTTGATTCATTGATGCATTTGTCTTTCTCTACACCAATACCATAGTTTTAATTATATTTACTTCATGATATGCTTTGATATGGAATAGAGCAGGTACTTTCTCATTTATTTCACTCCTTTCTCACTCACAAACTTTTTAGTTACTCTTGCTTGATAGCTTTCCTTTCGGGCAAATTTTTAAATCAATCTATCAAGTACCATTTTTAACAGTGTATTCTAGGTTTGGATTGCTATTTCCTTGAATTCACATATTCATTTGAGAAAATTGGACTTTTGTGATTTAATTGCTTTTCTACCAGAAGCAGCTATCACTCCATTTATTTTAGGACTTTTAAAAATATCTTTTAAAAAACCATTAGATATTTCTCACTAAAGGCCCTACATGTGTATCATTAGATTTATTTCATAGTTCTTTTATGGTTTATGTTGTTTTATACACGGGATAGTTTCATTATTTTTATAGCTTTGCTTGGGTATAGAAATGCTAACCTCCTTGCTGAGCTCTCATGATTTCTATTAATTTGTTTATTGAATATCTTGGATCTTTTAAATATATATAAATTGTATCAACTGTCTTCTGTTCATTGGTATCCAATTTCCACTTATTTCTTCCAAGTTTTAATGCAGTATATGGCATTCTATAGCCTTATTTATAGCCTAGGTGAGACTACTTGACCGTTTGGACAGTTAACATGCAGAAGATCCTTGAGAAGGAAAATAAATATTTATTGCTGTTAAATTCCATGCTTTACAGGTTGGTCTTTACTTGGGATTATCTCTGCCCTTCTGATTCTTATGTCTGCTAGTCTCATTCTGTGAGCATGTATAGTGTTTATTCTATAAAGCAATAAGATTGTAGCTAGGCAAAGGGATTATAATATAATATTATATAATTATATATATAATATAATCTATAATAATATAATTATAGATTATATGTAATATATTTATATATAATATACAATATAAATATAAAAATATTGTATAATATAAACATAAATGCAATATAACATAAATATAAGAAATATTATATAACATATAATATAACATAAAATATTAGCTAAGGCAATCCCATGTATTTTAAAATAATATATCATAATAAAATATGGCTTTTCCCAAGGGATGCAATTATAGCTCACCATAAAATAATTAACCAATGTAATTAACTATGTTAATAGACTGAAAGTGAAAAATTTATATGATGATTTCAATAAATGGATTAAAAACCAATTCACAAAGTATTTATCTGTCCACTTAAAAAAATCATTAAAATATAGAACTAGAAGGGAGCTTTCTTAACTTGGTAAAGGTTAAATATTCCAAATCCACAGCAGTGTACTAGATGGAGAATCTCTGGATGCATTTCTTTAAATCAGGAATAAGAAAATATACCTATTCTCATGGCTACAATTAGAACACTAGAGGTCCTGGCCTATGCTATAGGAAAAGAAAATAATTAACATTTACAAAGACTGTAAGCAAAATCATCACTATTTACAGATGATAAGATTATATATCTAGGAAAATTTTTGTAACAATCTATTAGCTTTAATAAGAGAACTAGACACAAGACCATCTTACAGATATCAATGACTACTCCTGTAATGTCAGCACTTTGGGAGGCCAAGGCAGGAGGACTGCTTGAAGCCAAGAGTTTATAACCAACCTGGACAACATAGCAAGACCCTGTTTCTACAAAAAATAAAAGATGTAGCAATGCATGGTGATACACACCTGTAGTCCCAGCTACTTGGAAGGCTGAGCAAGGAGTATGGCTCACTATAGCCTCGAACTCTTGAGCTCAGGAGTTCGAAGCTATAATGAGCTATGATTTCGCCACTGCACTCCAGCCTGGAAGACAAGGTCGGACTTTGTCTCTCAAAAAAAGTAAGAAAGAAATCAATGGAATATCTGTACATCAATAACCAACTAGAAAAATAAAATAAAATGTCATTTATAACAGCAACACAAATTAAAAAGTATTTAGAAGTTGTTTAACAAAGAATATACATGAAAAGGCATAGCAATTATTTCTTCTTTGTTTGCAATGTCTTTCTTTGGACTGTTGGAGGAGAGGATAGATTCACTGAGTCTTTATCCTTTTTCACTAAATTTTTCCAACGCTCTTTGTAAGGCACTCTGCACATCGTTGTTCCTGAGGCTGTAGATTAAAGGATTAAGCATTGGAGTCATGACAGCATAAAAGAGGGCACCCATCTTCTCCTGTTCCACGGAGGAGCCACCCACAGGTCTCATGTAGGTGAACATTGTAGCCCCAAAGCACATGCAAACCACAGTGAGGTGCGAGGCACAGGTCCCAAAGGCTTTGCGGCGTCCCTGGGCAGAAGGAATGTGAAGAATGGTAGCCACTATGTGCGCATAGGAGAATAGGACCAGGGAACAGGGAAGCAGGATCACCAGAAACCCTGAAATGGCCACCATGACCTTGTTGAAGGAGGCTTCCGCACAGGCAAGCCGTAGCACTGCTAACGTCTCACAGGCAAAGTGATTAATAACATTGTGGCACAGGGGAAGCTGGAAGGTGATGATTGTTTCCATCAGGGAATTCATGAAACCAGCCACTAGGCAGCCGACCACCAGCCCCAGGCACAGCCCCCCATGCATGATGACTGTGTAGTGCAGTGGGTGGCACACAGCCACGTAGCGGTCATAGGCCATGGCCCCCAGCAGGAAGAACTCCATACTGCCCATTGCCAGGGAGACACACAGCTGGAGCACACAGCTGTGGAATGGGATGGACTTTCGGGCTGACAGAAAGTGAACAAGCATCTGTGGGACAGTGCTATTGGTATAACAGATGTCCACAAATGACAGGACACCAAGGAAAATGTACATGGGTGTATTGAGCCTGCTGTCCAGCCTGATAAGCAGGAGGATGAGGAAGTTCCCCAGTATAGTCACCAGATACACGGCCAGGAAGAGGACAAAGAGGAAGACCTGAGTCTCCCAGGCACTGGACAATCCAAGCAGAATGAATTCATGCATCCTTGTCTGGTTTTCTCTACCCATGAGCCTCTGAGGACCAAACCCAAGTCATAAATCAGTAAGTTCCAGAACCTCAGAGTGGCAGGGGCTTTATGAGGTCGTTTATACCAGGTAGACCATCTAATATTAAATGATGTGGTTTTTCAGATTATAAACATCTTCTTGAAGGTTTTGGCCGCAATGGAACCTATAGATGTTCGTATTCATTGAGGAAAAGAAAACCTCTTCTTCCTTAAGTGGGGAAGATTTTATTATCAAAGAAGATTAACTATGAAATTTGAATCTCTTCTTTTAGATCCAATTTCTAATCATAGAGTTTGCTTACTTCTTTGTTGGATACTCATTTTTCCCTCCTTATTATCTCTGAATTCATAGTAAAATAACCTAATAATAACACTTTTGAAATTTCTTAATCTCTGAATTCCCTGACTACAAAAATATGATGCTCCACTTTTATCCATTTATAATTAGAAATCTAGGACTTCATCTTAGAAAGCAAACATAAAATAGATTTGTAAGTGACAAAAACTGTCAAAAATTACATTTCAAGGTGAGTAAAAAAAAAAAATTGAAGACCTGGCTGCTCAATTTTGAGAAATCTTCTCAGGCTTGTCTCTTATCTGGATGATAGGATAAGAGGAAGGCCCACTGTCATTCTCATCCTCCTGCAGAAAAGTAGCAGAGTGTGTGTTAACATCAGGCCATGACTGTCCAGAAACTAAATGTCAGTGATGCATCAACTATCTTCCCTAATGAATGATAAGAACTTACATATTTGCTACAAGTGTTAGCATATTAACTGAGAGGTGATGGTCATCTGGTTGCACATTCCCATCAGTTCTGTTTGTATTGTGTCCTGAATAGTGACAGTTATGGTCTGGAGACCATAGTGTGATGGAAAATAATTAACTGGAATTAATTCATTGAAATGACTGTTGATTCTCTCTCTCTCTCTTTCTCTCTCTCTCTCTCTCACACACACACACACACACACACACACACACACAAAATTCTCTTTTCTCTTGTCCTCATCTCAAATACTTTGCTGTTTCACCCCCTTAGAAAACTTTGTCTTCTTTCATCTTTGTACTGTTCTCCTTCTACTGTTGCTCACAGAACCAAAGGGGACACTCTAGCCTGCTCAATACCATCTCCAAACTTTATAATACTGATGACAAACAGTATTTTAGAAAGTTCAAGGGCTCTAGTATTCAAAAATGCTCTTTGAAACTCCTAGTAATCTTGTATTTGCACCTTATTCAAATCACAAATGATCTGGAAAAATTTTATGGTTTTACCAAAGCCTACTCTCAATTTCCTACATATCCTATTTTTAATTACTCTTTTTTTTTTAGAAAAAGAAAATGAAATTTAGACCCAGATGTTCCAACCAAATATTATCTATTTTCCATCTGCAGTCAGGTAGTGCCATTAACTGCAGATAAGTAGGGTGTCCAGAGCACTTGGATTAGCTAGTGGACAAAAAGTCAATGGGCATTTGCATATGATAATCCTTTATTCACCTTTGGATAAATTAAGCATAATAAATCATTCCTATCTTAGGAGAAAATTTATGTAAGTTGCAATGTGAGGAGGCAATAAAAGTACTAAATATTTTTTAATTCTTTAAAATTTACTGTAGAGCTTCAAAAGAGGAATAAGTCACTTCATAATATTTCTATCGAAGAAAGAGGAAATCTTTCCTTTTTTTTTAATCCCTAATGAAAAAAATAGTAAAATTATGAAAGCATAACTAGCAGGTACTGCAGGTACAAAAGAGAGACTCATCATCTCAAAGGGAAAAATCAATGCCCCGGGCCTGTCAATGGGACTTAGCCATAAACAGACATTTTATAAACTAGTTCCAAAAATTCAAGGGGGTAGTCTTTAGTTCTACTATGACCTATGAAACAATTCATATAAAGGAATTTCATCAGCAAAGGGCTGAAACTAACAGAGAAACGTATATATGATGATTCCTTAATAGATCTCAGGTACCAAATAAGGAAACCTGGCTGAAACACCAGCTGACATTAATCTCTTGGAGTTTTAAACCTTATACTACTTCTTAAAAAAAAAAAAAAAAAATAGTTAAAGGTTTGACAAAATGTAGTAATCCCTGATTTTTGGCCAATAATTTCCCATAAAGGCCCAAGAAGGTAGTTACCCATTAAAGATAGAAATAAAATACCCAAAGAGAGAATTTAAATACCCATAGTTACCATGTCATATTTCTGTACCGTCTTCATATCTGTTTGTTTTTTAACTGCCTCTTTCTGGGAGTGAATGAACTGCTTTGCCAATAAACTTGCGTTTACCAGTTCAGCTCTCATTAACTAGTTTCTTGATCTGTCTAAAGGGAGCATAAGTTCAAGTCTTTCCTAATTCATTGGGGGGGGGGGGGGAATGTACATAACCTTAATGGAATAAGAATACAATTCTAATTGTAAAAATAATGATTTCTTAAGAAGAAAAGCAAAAAACAAAATAATAAAGCTTGACATTTTTGAAAATAGATATGTAAATAAAAATCAAACAGATTTTCAAAAGTAAGGTGGCAATGTTATAATTGACAATAATAGTGAAGGTGAAGAGCACCCCTGTATCATCTTTTCTTCTTCAATTTATAATTCAAGCTTCCTATAGTTATGAATTACAAGTGTTCTTTTCAAAAAACAAAGCCACATGGAAAGTTTGAGTTTTTCTCCAAAATGTCAACTGGGTGAGTTGCTCTCTCCATCCCCATTTCCTTAGGCATTAGCCACAATGCTGGCAGCAAATATGCTTTAAAGCTGGTTATTCTGATGAATTTACCTTCCCACCACGGTAATTTATGAGCCAGTCAACACAAACCTGTCTTCTCTTCCATATTTTCAAGAGTTAGTGCTGCTGTGTGCCGCAGTGGGAGGCAAGAAACATGACCAGCTAAGCCTGGTGATTCCCGAAAGCTGTCAAAGCCGTATGCCAGGTGCTTCTCTTCTCAGAGGTATCTGAAGATAACTTCCTCCTCAGCTTGGCTGTTCAAGCTGTGTTTTCTTGGAACCCATTGTCAAAATGAGACTTTGGTTTTTCCAACAGCCAAAATCATTCCAATTGTCACATGAGGCTTAAAAGTCTAGGAAGAGGCTGGGCACAGTGGCTCACACCTGTAATCCCAGCACTTTGGGAGGCCGAGGTGGGCAGATCGCCAGGTCAGGAATTTGAGACCAACCTTGCCAACATGGTGAAACCCTGTCTCTACTAAAATTACAGAAATTAGCTGGGTGTAGTGGTAGGTGCCCGTAATCCCAGCTACTCGGTAGGCTGAGGCAGGAGAATCGCTTGGACCCAGAAGGTGGAGGTTTCAGTGAGCCAAGACTACGCCATTGCACTCCAGCCTGGGTGACAGAGCAAGATTCCCTTTCTAAAACTTAAAAATAAATAAATAAAATATAAGTTTAGGAAGAGGCTGTGTGTGTTATGGAGGAAACCCTGGGTTCACGGCTCAAGTTCTAAGACAGCACTGGAGATGACTTATCTCTATGACAGGAGGCCAGCACTTCCCCAGGAAGAGACAGCTGGGCAAGAGGCAGGATTTAGAAGAAGTTATCTTCTTTCCCCTCAGAGAGAAAAATCTCTGCAGGCCAATTATGCTGTGTTTATTAGGCTTCTCTTACTTTTTCTTCTTTCATTTTTTCCCCTTCATTTATTTTTCCTTTATTCAGGAATTTCTGTATGGTGATTCCCTCACCTTAAACTCTTAAATATACATTTAAGAGAATTTTCAAATAAGGATTTAGTGTTTCCTGACCCAGAAATGTGAGAAGAGAATCCAAAGTCCCATTTCCCCAGGGGATATTCTTCTAAGCCTTTGTCGGAGTTTCACTCTGAGGGAGCTATAACTTGCCCACGATGTTCTGTCCACACACTCCTGATTTGGAATATTTGACCCAAGTGTCCAGTTATCCATGGATCCTCTATGCGACGTTTGAACAATATCTCCTTTAACATGACACTTAAGTTGTGGGTGATTTGTGATCAAATATCCTTTCACACTTGTGTACTTTAATCTGCCAAATTATTTAACTGTGTATCTAGTGCTTTACCCTTATATTATGCAAATACTAAAGAAATTTACTACATACTTTAAGCATCTCAAATTATAAATCCATTTTGTTAGACATTTGGGTTGTTTCTAGTTTGTTTCTATTTCTGTGCTCTTTTTTTCTGTCCCATTGGCCTATTTATTTATTGCTATACCAATACTATATTTTCTTAATTACCATAGCTTTATAATAAATCTTGTTTTATCATAGTTTAATCCTCCAACTAGATTCTAAATTATTTAATCATTTTGACTCTTCATGGCCATATGAATTTTTAATGTGATTCTAAATGTTCTCAAAAATTTTCAGGAAAATAATTTGCCAAGATTTTAATTTGATTTTCATTGAATCTAAAAATTAGTCTGGGGGAAGTGACATTTCTATGGTATTGTGTCTTCCAATCCATGTAAAAGTCATATTCTTCCACGTATTTAGTATCTATATTTTTAATCTCTATATATGTGTTGTAGATCTCTCATGAGACTCGTTCCCAGGTTTGAAGCTTTGAAATGTTTTTTTAAACAGTATCTTTTAAATTATGTGAAAATATAATTAGCCTTTATATATTGAATATATAAAATGGCTTTTGTGGATGACTGGTGCCATTTCTATCTTACATATTTCATAGAATTCCTTGAAGAAACACTTGATCTAAAATATTATTTGAAGGAGAATTCTTAAACATAGATTTGAAATCTTAAAATATAACACACATGATTTCTTCATGTGTCCATTTTGGTAAGTTTTTTTCTTTTTTTAAATTTGTCCCATCAAACTTTCAAATTTATGGGCCTAAATTTGTTAATATCTTCTTAGGTTTTCTAATTTATATAGAATGTGTGATAATGTGTCTTTTTATTTTCCTGACATTGCTTATTTCTTCTATTTCTCTCCATCCCCTCTATTTTGATCAGTCTGGGCAACAGATTACAAGTTATAGTAGAAAATATTTTTAAATCATTTGATGAGAAAAAGACAACAAAGAATTAGAATAGAATATGACACCAAAACACAGGCAACAAAAGGAAACATAAGCAAGTGGGATTTCTTCAAACTAAAATGTTTTCACACAGCAAATGAAACAATCAACAAAATGAAAAAGCAGCCTATGGAATGGGAGAAAATAGTTGCAAATCAAATATCTGATAAGGAGTTCATATTCAAAACATACAAGGAACTTAGACATCTTAAAAGAAAAAAAAATGGGTAGCAAGAGCAAAAGTGAAAAAAAAAAAAAAAAAAAAAAAAAAAAAAAAAAAAAAAAAAAAAAAAACACAAAAAAAACACAAAAAACCCCACAAATAACCCAATTCAAAAATTGGCAAATAACTTGAATAGACATTTTTCTAAAGAAGACATAAAAATGACAAACAAGTATATGAAAAGGTGTTCAGAGACACCAATCATCAGAGAAATGCAAATCAAAACTACAGTAAGATATTACCTCACACCTATTAGGATGACTATCATCAAAAAGTTAACAGATAACAAGTGTTGGTGAAGGTGTGGAGAAAAGGAAAGCTTTGTATATTTGTGGGAATGTAAATTGGTACAGCTACTATGGAAAACAAATATATATTCCTCAAAAAAAGAAAAATAGAACTACCATGTGATCCAGCGATCCCACTTCTTGGTATACATCTAAAAGAGATGAAATCAGTGTCAAAGTTATATCTGCTGCCCATGTTTATAGTAGCATTATTCACAATAGCCAAAATATAGAATTAATCTGTGTCCATCAACAGATGAATAGATAAAAGACAACATGATTTATATGTGTATATATACACTAATATATAATATATATTGCATAATTATTTATGCATAATATATAATATATATTACATATTATATATTATATATATATTATATATTATGTTATATAATATATATATCACATTGGAATATATATATTATATATACAAATATTATTCAGCCATAAAAAAGAAGGAAATCCTGTCATTTGTTACAACATAGATAAGCCTAGAGGACAATATGCTAAGTGAAAAAATCCAAGCAAAGAAAGATAAATACTGTAAGATCTCACTTATATGTGGAATCTTGAAAAGTTAAACTCGTAGAAGTAGAGAGTAGAACCATAGTTTTAGGGGATAGGATATGGGAAGATGGGGAGGTATTGATCAAACTTCCAGTTATCAGATGAACAAGTTCTGGGTATCTAAGGAACAGCATGGTGGTGATGGATTTGTTAATTAATTTGATGTGGTAATCATTACACAATGTATAAATATATCAGATAATGATGTCACACTTCTTGAATATATACAATTTTTATTTATCAATTAAATATGGGAAAAAAGAATACAAAAACGGGTAGCCCTATCCTGGGAAAACACCATTTAATTTAACAAGTAACAGAGAGAAGACAATTATTTCCTCCTTTAAGAGGAAAATTCTTTTGTGTGTGTGTGTGTGTGGTTTGATTGTTTTTTTTAATTGTTCTTTAGTTTCTGGGGTACATGTGCAGATCATGCAGGATTGTTGCATAGGTACACACATGGCAATGCGGTTTGCTACCTCCATCCTTATCACCTGCATCTGGCATTTCTCCCCATGTTATCCCTCCCCGACCTCCCCACCCCTCTGCTGTCCCTCCCTTGGCCCCCCAGCAACAGACCCCAGTGTGTGATGCTCCCCTCCTTGTTTCCATGTGTCCTCATTGTTCAACACCTGCCTATGAGTGAGAACATGTGGTGTTTGATTTTCTGTTCTTGTGTCAGTTTGCTGAGGATTATGGTTTCCAGATTCATCCATGTCCCTACAAAGGACGTGAACTCATCAGTTTTTATGGCTGCATAGTATTCCATGGTGTATATGTGCCACATTTTCCTTGTCCATTCTATCATAGATGGGCATTTTGGTTGGTTCCAGGTCTTTGCTATTGTAAACAATGTGCATATGTCTTTATAATAGACACATGCTATGAACATATGTGTGCATGTGTCTTTATAATAGAATGATTTATAATCCTTTGGGTATATACCCAGTAATGGGATTGCTGGATCAAATGGAATTTCTATTTCTAGGTCTTTGAGGAAGTGCCACACTGTCTTCCACAATGGTTGAACTAGTTTACACTCCCACCAACAGTGTAAAAATGTTCCTATTTCTCCACATCCTCTCCAGCATGTGTTGTCTCCAGATTTTTTAATGGAAAATTCTTAATACTATAAAAGAAAGCAAACATTTAAAAATTATCTTCAAATATGTGTGGAGATAATTTTTTAAATACGTAACTCTTCTGAGCTTCTCTGGTCAAGTGTGGGACAAGGTGACAAATAGCGATGATCCTGAAATATCCATAGTTATTACATCAGAACCACTTGAAAAAACATACATGTGCTAGAAAAAAAAATCAAAATTTACCCATCTTCTCTTTGAGAAGGAATGCTGATCTATTAAAAAGATTTCATTTCAACAATGTAAAAATGTATTTTACAGATCTATTTTGCAGTTCTATCAAATAGTAAAAGAACACATACTTTCAAATTCACACAAGATTTTCAAAATTAAGAAAAATGAGGGATTATGGCTTAATTATTTGTTTAAGATTATCATAACCATGATCCCAAAACAAGATAGGGAATCTGAAAGAAAGAAAAATTCAGTCTGAATGAGGAAAACAGATGGAAAGCTTTTAAAAAATAGAGTGAACCCCATATATTCATATACAACAATATTTAATGCATCCTACAAACTTGATTTAACTCAAGACAAAAAAAGTTGAATATTAGAAAATACTCAGTTATTTGCCACATCATTAATTAAAAGAATAAAAGCCATATGATTATATTAATAGACATTGAAAAATATTTTTGAATTAATATATATTCATGAATTTAAAAATATAGACCTTACTAATCTAATGAAATGCACATAAAGTAGATAAGCCTAGAAACAAAAGTTTTATAATTTTACTTTTACATTAATTTTATGATCCACTAAGAGTTAGTTTTCCTATGTAGTGTATTAAAAAAAAAATTCCTTCCTTCTTTTTTTTCTTGGTTGCTTGCTTCCTTCCTTTCTCCCTCCTTTCCCTTCTTTCATTTCTCCCCTTCCCTTCTTGCCTTTTCTTTCCTCCCTCCCTCCTTCTGTCCCTCCCTCCCTCTTTCTCCCTTCCTTCCTTGTTTCCTTCCCTCCTTTAGCTAAAATACAATGCTTAATCTAATTTCATCAATTCCCCACTCATTTCTTTTGTCTTTGCCTTTTAAAATTTAAGATGCTATCCAGGATCCCACATTGTATTTACATATTATTTCTCTTTGGTCTCCTTCCTTCTGTAACAAATTCTAGTCTTTCCTGGACTTTCATACCTTAACGCTTTTGAAGAGTACTTTGCATTCCTGCAATAAAAGTAACTTGGAAATAAATAAGGACAACATTAACCACAAAGGGTCACAAATGACTCTTGGAAATATTACATATTTTGTTTGTAGTTGTCACAAACTTTGATCAAAAACTCGTAGAACCATACACTTAAAATGGTGACTCACTGTATGTACAATATGCACCATTAAACTTGGCTTTAAGAAAGGAAGGTGATTTGCTGCATCTAACAGTGTATACCTATGTAACAAACCTGCACGTCCTGCACATGTACCCCAGAACTTAAAGTATAATAATAATAAACTTATAATGTTGTCACCTAAAAAAAGAAGGGAAGAAAGGAGAAAAGGACAAATAATATTATTAAAAAGCATTTAAGTACTAATTCAGTAGACATCCAAAAGACAGTCGCAAACTTATGAATAGATTTATGTTATGAATAAATTTATGTCAATAAATTTAAAAACTTAAAAATAGACAAATTTCTAGTATAATGTAATTCATTAAAAGCTGATGGAATATAAAGAGCCTGAAAAATTCTAAGAAGCATTAAGGCAATGAAATACTTATTAAAGGTATTCCCACAAAGCTAGCTATATGGGTAAAGTCCATAGAATTTTTACAAGAGATTATTTCAGTCTAACATTCTTTGGAGTGAAACTATGTGATTGTGCATTATGAAAATGTGGAGTTCTGAGGTAGTAAGTCAGGCAATATAGGTAAGCCCATGTTTTACATGGCAATAGATATGCCCTGACATGGAACTTTTTATTCTAAAGGAAGGGATGTCTCTTTCTAGTTGGAATGAAGCCTGTGATATCATATGAGCCCAGCTGTCAGTCTTCCATTGACAATGCAAAGTTGGGCCAGATGATGTCTACATTTATTTCATGTCTACATAATATAAGCTTATGACAATTTATCTTAAAGCAAAACTATCATCACTTCACAAACTGCCTCCTTTTTTTGATTTGCATATGCATTAACTATAGAATCATGTTCACTCACTTGAAAAATTAAGAAATGTCAAAAAAGTGTAAGAGATTGTTGAAAGCCACACTATCTCCTTCCCCTCGTGTGTCTGCTTATGGCTCTTTATTACAAATTTGACTTTCAGTTAAACTGTAGCAAGAGTACTTGAATGGCCCCTTAGCACTTAGTGAATTGACAGAGCTCTTACACAGTATTTACATAGTACTTAAATAATAGTTGACATTTAGTATTTGTGATGGCCCTTAGCAGAATTGTATCTCTGTAAAGTGGATTGAGATAGAAATTTATTTTAAAGACTATTATTTCTGGTCTTATAATAAGCATCAGTAATTTTAAAGAATATAAAATACCAAGCAGGTTAAATGTTTTGTAGCCTTTCAAGTTCTCTTCTGACAATGGTTTCCTTGTATTTGGGATGGGAATAATAACGCCAGCTCTCCCTATCTTACTACGTAAAGGATAAAGGAACAAGGCTATAACCATCACAGAGGTAACGTTTATTGAGTATAAATACGCATGCTGGATTGTGCGTCCCTCTCCCCATACTTGTGTTGAAGTCCTAATCCCCAGTACCTCAGAAGGTGACTGTATTTGCAGATAAGGTCTTTAAAAAAGTAATTAAGCTAAAATGAGGCTCCTGGAGTAGACTCTGATCCACCATGACACAAGTCCTTATAAGGGGAGGTTAGGACACAGACTCACACAGAGGGAAGACACCTACAAGGCAAGGAGAGGCCCTCAGAAGAAATCAACCTTACCAACACCTTTATCACAGACTTCTAACCTCTAGAGCGGTGAGAAAATAAATTTCTGTTGTTTGAGCCACCTACACTATGGTACTTTGCTATGGCACTTCTTACAGTAAATTAATAAAATTAAGAAATAAGATGACAGATAAAAATACACTTTGCAAATTAAAGCTATTCAAATATAAAGTTATATTATTCAAATTAACAATAATTAAAGTAATGTCGATATGCATGTCTTTATGTGCTGATTTTTCTCTTAAAATTGTTTAAAAATTTTTTTACAGTTTTAGGTTTTTATTTTTAGGAATAATACTCAAAATAAAAAGAGTGTATTTTTCAAAAAGATAAATAATGGTAAACTCCTTACAGTAACCTCATTTGCTATATTTGTCTTCATTGGAAAACAAGAATCACTAACTGTAGAGCACCATAGCTGTGTGGAGGTGTTTCTCACTTAGTCCTGTTCCACTTTTCAGAGGAGGTAAAAGATCTCTGAAGGGGAGTTGGTTTAGGAAGTCCTGGAAGTAATAGATTTTCCTATAAGATCTATTTGCCCACTGTTTGTAATAACAACATTTTTAGGAGCAGTGTGGGACAATGGTTCCGGGTATAGAATCTCTAGCTCCAGACAGCCTGAGTTCCAACTAGGAAAAGTAAAAGGACCTTGGAAATTAGTCTGAGTACTCAGATATGTTTTCTGTTATGTGTCACAGTATGAAAAATACCTCTGAAATCCAAACACAAATTTACTTTTAGCAGGCTTTAAAAACCCAAGAAAAGATTTCTGTTTCTAGTCAAGATGGAAAAACAGGCATTTAATTTACTCTCCCACCAGAAACAACTAAAGATCAGGACAAAACATATGAAAAAACAATTTTTAAGACATTGAATATCAGATGATGAAGAGTGAACCCTGAGATAAGGAAAAGAAATACCATGTTAACATGAATCAAAAGAAAGCGGAAGTTTCTATATCAGTATCAATCACAATAGATTTCAGAGAAAAAAAAATAAACAAAAGCATTTTGTAATTATAAAGGATATAATTTATGAAGGATGCAGAGCAATGAAATTTTTACATACTTAACAGATATTCAAAAAACATGAAGCAAAAACTGACAAAAATGTAGGAAGACAAAAAGATCTACAGTTATAGTCAGAGATTCCAATACCTCTCTCTCAATAATTGGTACAGCAATTAGAAAGAAGGGAAAAATCAGTAAGGAAACACAAAACTTGAACAACACTATCAACCTTGACCTAATTGACGATTATAGAATACCATCATGCCTCACTTAACAATATGGAGACATTCTGAAATTTGTGTCCTTAGGTGATTTTACCATCGTATCACACAAACCTGGATGGTATAGGCTAATGCACACCAAGGGTGTATGGTATAGCCTATTGTTCCTAGGCTACAAGCCTGCAGAACATGTTACTGTACGGAATAATGTGGGTGATTATAACATAATGGTAAGCATTTGTGTATCTAATCGTATGAAAACAGGAAGGTGCAGTAAAAATACAGTATGAAAGATTTTAAAAATGGTACACCTTACAGGGCATTTGTCACGAATGGAGCTTGCAGTACTGGAAGTTGCTCTGGGTGAGTTAGTGAGTGAGTGGTGAGGGACTGTACTCACCACTGTATACTGCTGTAGACTTTATAAACACCACACATTAATCTTACACTGAAGCTTTTGTAAAATATTTTTCTTTCCTTGGTAATAAACTAATCTTAGTTTACTGTAAACTTTTTACTTTATAAACTTTTTTATTTTTTAACTTTTGATTCTGTGGTGATAACAGCTTGAAAGACACAAGTACAGCCGTACAAAAATGTTTTTTCTGTCATTAAAATTTTTACTAATATTTCTTTTCAATTTTTAAACTTTTAAATTAAAATCTGACACAAGCACACAAATTATCCTAGGCCTACCTAAGGTCAGGCTCATCAAATCACTGTCTTCTGCCTCCCCATCATGTCATACTGGAAGGTCTTCAGAGGTAATAACATGCAGGGAGCTGCCACTTTATATGATAACAATGGCTATTTCTGAAATAGCTCCACAAGAACCTGCCTGAGGCTATTTTACAAGTAATTTTTTAATAAGTAGGAGTACACTCTATAATGATGATAAGAAGTATAGTATAGTAAATACATAAATAAGTAACAGTTGTTTATTATCAAGTATTACATATAGTACTGTCAGGTTCCAACCCCAGCTGGGGTCTGAGGGGAGCTGGTGGATGGGTGGCAGGTAGCTGAAAGAACACTCGATGTACTGTAGGCAGTTGGGACATGTCTTTATTCTCTCCCTCACCTACAGAGTCAGCAGTGCAGTTATATTTCTCACAGACAACAGTGGCCCAAAGCCAGATATGCGCTCACACAAACAGGTTACATTAAATAGCTACATAACTATGATTACACAGTGCATGAGATTGTGCACCTGCACTCCAAACCTTCTGTGTCATGCTGTACCAGATGTCTGCCTTGGCCTACTCCTGACTGAAGGACAGCCATTTTCCTTACATTTAGTGGATGTAAGTGAATGATAAATTTGTACACAACAGGCAGCATATATATTTGTTTACACCACCATCAGCACAGACCTGTGAGTAATGCTTTGCCCTAGGATGTTACTACTGCTTCAACGTCACAAGGCAATAGGAGTTTTTCAGCAATTTTAAAATTTTAGGAGACCACTGTCATATACGTTGTCTGTCATTGTCTGTATTATGCAGTAAATGGCTGTACTCCAACCAACAACAACATAAAATGCATTTTTTTCACTTGTGAGTGAAACATTTACCAAAATAGAGCATATGTTGAGCTATAAAACTAGCGTTCATATATTAAAATTTTTCAATATGCTTCAACATTATTCAAGTCAACAAAATATGTTAATGTCTAGTAAAAGTGCGTCAAACCTCTAATGGAGGGCTTAGTTGAGGGAAGGGCCATGTAACCTGGACGGAGCCAATTTGCAGCCATCCTGAGACTTTTTTGTTGGAACTAGCAGACGATTCAAGATTGTGTCTCCCTTATCATGACATGCATCTCTTACCATGACAACACCTCCAATGTTACGTTTTCCCTCTTATGGAGGAAGTCTATGAACAATATAGGAGAATAAGTCCCATAGAGAAAGAAAAGCAGAGAAAAATATAGAAAGGTAGATATACCTGATAAAATATTTTTGGGCCCTCGATTCATTTACTCATGATACCAGTTTATTGCTATATTCCACAGTAACATATTTAATGTAATTGGCTGTTAATTTTGCTTATGCCAGTTTGTTTTGGGTTTTATCACTTGCAACTGAAAGTCTGCTAAATGCAATGGTATCATTACAGCTCTGTGGGTTTTTCAAACTTCGGCAGAGCATTGATCCACGTGGCCAGGCACGGTGGCTCACGCCTGTAATCCCAGCACTTTGAGAGGCTGAGGTGGCAGATCACCTGAGGTTGGGAGTTTGAGACCAGTCTGACCAACATGGAGAAACTCCATCTCTACTAGAAATACAAAAGTAGCTGGGCGTGGTGGCACATACCTGTAATCCCAGCTACTCGGGAGGCTGATGCAGGAGAATCGCTTGAACCTGGGAGGTGGAGGTTGCGGTGAGCCAAGATCATGCCACTGCACTCCAGTGTGGGCAACAAGAGTGAAACTTCATCTCAAAAAAAAAAAAAAGAGAAAAAAATCATTGATACACACACAAAAAAAGACTTAGTGTCAGAGCACACTGATGTATTTTGAGAGGGCATCTTTGTTGAGGTTTATGTTGCCTTTGGAATTAGACAAGCCAGGCTGAACTGAATCTAGGCTCTCAGTATAGAATACTAGCTGCCCGAGTTTAGTAAGTTACATCTATTTTAAACTCTATTTATTTATACAATGTGTATAATCATATTTATACTTTGAAAAAAAAAAGAACAGATACAAAGTTATAGGGTTTAGAATGCCGCTAAAGTTTGAAATTTGTAACTCCAAATACTAGCTAAACTCACTCTGTTCTTTCAGATTTTTCTGAATCTTCCTTAAATACCCTAATGCCCTTCTTAAAATTTTCTAGACACATCTTGGCCCTTAACAAGTGAATAAACATCTATTTTTCTAATAGAATCCTACAAAACATAGTCATTAAATAAGAAGCACATAGAATATGCAGTCATGTGCCTACAGTGCTGAAAAAGGCTTGATAAAAAAGCACTCCTAAGCTGCCAGCAGTCACCTGGCCAGAAACATAACAAAGAGTCTCTGGAGACTAAGGTTCCATGGCAGTGTGAACTCTCTCAACAGCAACATCATCCAAACCCTGGCAGCTACAAAGGCCAAAATTAGGTATAAGGATCACGGTTTCTAGACAGTTGTGGTTAGAAGAGGGCTATCAGACCTTCTAGTTCAACCTCCCATCTTAAAATTTTTTAATAACATCTCAGTTAAGTCATCAATCAATTATACTCGATGTAGAATACAATGCACCCCAATAGTGAAACAAAATCAAGGAGAAATGAAACCATATTACTAGAAAACATCTCTTCATACATTCCCATACCTTCTTTTAAATCAATGGGTAAATAGAAAAAGTTAAAACTTAGCAAGTATTTCAGCTGAAGCCTTTCAATGAGGTACCAAAGCTGGTTATCTCAGTTGATGTCCGATAGATTAGTTTCTGAAATCCTTATTGTAACTTTCTTGTTCCCTAGGCAACATTATTAGTGTTTTTTTTTATTAGATTTTAGCTCTCTCTCTCTTCCCTTTCTCTCTTGCCACTTTCTCTCTTTCACTCCGTGATTTTCAAAACTTCCACTGAAGTACAAACTTATAACTGTGAACACATTTATATATTACATCTTAAACTTTCTCTGTTCAATCTTCAAAGACTGTGAGTTGTATTTTACTTGTTTTTTTTTTTAATGAAACTATAGCAAACACTTTTTTTTCAGGGCAAAGATGTAACAGAAAGTTGTTGAAATCAGTAATCCTCTGAATGAACATAAATGTGTTTAACTTCCAACTTTGGAAACATGTTTTTCACAAACTTGCTGTTTCACAGGTGGTCAGTTGAAGCTCTTTCATCTCCTGCACAGCTGGATTTGAAGGAAGAATAAGCAGAGTGGATAGACTATCACACAGAAATTAATCTGCATTCTTAATTCTTTTAAACCAAAGAAAATTTAAAATTAGGTAATAAAAATCCACAAGTAAGCAAAATATATTAATTGTGAGGCAGATTAACCAACCAATGCCTATTTACACCATCTGCTTTTTACCCTAATCACCTCTTTCCTGTCTTTGCTCTTCTGTCTCTGCCCTTGGGAATTTATGCCAGTCATTTAACTTGTCAGAGCCTTCTGGCCTTTCTCCTTCCCTCTAGTGAGTGGTATGCCAGGCCCCCACAGCCTCTTTTAATACTTCTCCAATTTTGCTTATGTGCTAAATCTGCAGTTTATTCAAGAGCTCTGGAAGACAAGTTGTTGTTGAAGCCTTTTAGAAATCCTGCATTGAACTTCTTCTATTCAGTGCAGAGGCAGACATTTCCAGCAGACCCACAGTTGACTGAGACTCCATTTGCCTTATCTACTGACCTGGAAGTATGCTGTAGAGGTGAAACACTAGCATCATGTCTCACTCTGTCTATGCGGCCAACACTAGAAAGCTGGCCATGTTTTCAATTTTCACATGTCTAATGAAATACATGAATTTGGTAGAATGGGTCTAGCACTACATAGCTATTAATGTAAGTAGGGGTGTGTCTGTCTCTTTTTCCTGATTTATTTTCCTCTTCTTGTACATTCTAAGGAACAGCTAGAATTATATTTTTAAAAGATATATCATAGTAAATTATTTCTTTGTTTAAAATCTTTGTAGGTCTTCCCATTGCACCTAAAAGCTTCAAATCCTTCAATTAGCCAACAAAACCTAACATGAGCTGGCTCCACTTAGCTCCCTTGTCTCCAACTCATTCCACTTCCTTTAACTTTTCAACTTGCTGAATCCCATTTTAAATATTAACTTAAAATGCTTTTCAGTTAATAGCATTTTTAAACATAGTTTATTCTTCCTTGCAGACTCTATCAGACTCAATCTCTAAAGGCTAAACTCACATGTCATTTAATCAGAGAGGTCTTCCCTGACTACTGTATTTAGCAAAACTATCCCTGAAAAATGAGTATCTGAAAAAAAAAACAAACCTGGAATGCGTGAAGTATTTTACATACAAAAAAAAAAATCAGAGAATTTGACATTAGAAGACATGGCCTATAAATAATATTAAAACAAAAGCTTATTGTTGAAATAAAATAACACGGCTGGGCACAGTGGCTCATGCCTGTAATCCCAGCACTTTGGGAAGCTGAGGTGGGCGGATCACCTGAGGTCAAGGGTTGGAGACCAGCCTGGCCAACATGGTGAAACCCCATCTCTACAAAGAATTTAAAAATTAGCTGGGCATGGTGGTGTGTGTCTATAGTCCCAACTACTCAGGAGGCTGAGGCATGAGAATTGCTTGAACCCAGGGAGCGGGATGCAGCAAGCATCCTAGATGGAGCACTGCACTCCAGCTTGGGCGACAGAGCAAGACTCTGTCTCAAAGAAAAACAAAAAACAAAAACAAAACAAACAAACAAAAAATGACTCTAGATAGTAACTTAAATCTACATTAAAGTGTAAAGATGGCCAGTAACAATAGATACATAACAATAGATATATAGGTAAATGTAAAATACAGTATAAGGTTATTTCTCCTATCTGATTTAAAAGACAACTGCATAAAGAAATAATTATAAAACTGTACTAATGTGATCATAGTACATAAAGATTTAATTTATATGACAAGAATAGTACAAAGGAGGGATGAAGGAATAGGGATATTTTGGAACAAAGTTTTTGTATACTATTAAAATGAAATTGGTTTTGATCCAAACAAGATTTTTTTTTAAGTTTAAATTCCAGGGCAACCAGAAAAACAAACAAACAAACAAAAAAACTAACAAATATATAGTAAAAGAGAAAAACAAATACCTTAAAGGTAGTACTAGAATATGTCTATTTAATGCAAAAGAAGGCAGTAGTAGAGGAATAGAAAATATATAAAACACACAGAAAATAAATAGGAAAATAGCAGACATAAATCTTGTCAGTAATTTCATTAAAGGTAAATTAACTAAACACTCCAAACAAAAGATAGAATTATTTAAAAATATAATCGAAATAATGCTATCTACAAAAGATCTAAATCAACAACTTAACCTTCAAGGTTAAGAAACTAGAAAAAAGAGCAAATTAAATTCAAATCAAACAGTAAAAGGGAAATGAGAAAGATTACAACAGAAATAATGAAATTGAGGAAAGAAAAACTAGAAAAATTAACAAAACTAAGAGTTGGTTTTTTTTGAAAACATTAATTTTTTAAAAAATTTTGGCTGAACTAACCAAGAAAAAAATAAATTCAAATTACTAAAAGCAGGAATGAGGTAATATCATGACTGACCTCAAATAAATAAAAAGGATTATATGATAATAATGTGAACAATTATATTCAACAAATTTAATGACCTCAATAAAATTGAAAAATTCCTAGAAAGACACAAACTATTAATACTGACTTATGAAGAAACAGAAAATTTAAATTGATCTATAACAAGTAAAGAAATTGAATTAATAATCAAATAACCTCGAACAAAGAAAAATGTAGAGCTAGATGCCCTCATAGGTAAATTCTAGAAAGGTCTTTAAAACTGATTTTTTAGAAAGCATTTTTGTTTGGTATTGTATTTATTCAATAAAGTATTTAATTATTGTTAAGTGTGAACTGGATGGACCCTGGTGCTAAGCCCCAGCAAGCAATCATCCCAGGTAGGGTTTAATCCCCAGTAAAATTGTCATATTGTACATGTCTTTATTTACTTTTCTCTTTCCTTGCTGCCACTACTTTAGTTCAGATTCATTTATTATATAATTAGCATTACTGGAATAACTCCCTAGCTAACCTCCCTGCCAGTACTCATTTATCTTCTTATTAATTTGCTAGTGATCTTTCAAAAATAATATTATATCAAACAATTTACCTGTTTAAAATCCTTTAATATATGCTTTTTGCTACCACGAAAAAGTTCAAACACAATTTTGCCTTCAAGGCCCTATATGATTTAACTCTTGTCTATACTTCTTTTTCTAAAGAATTATTTCAATAGCTTTTGGGGTACAAGTGTTTTTTTGCTACATGGATGAATTACATAGTAGTGAATTCTGGAACTTTATTATATCTGTCACCCTACTAATGTACATTGTACCTCATGTGCAGTTTTTTATCCTTAGACCCCTTCCCACCCTCCCCTTTCTGAGTCTCTAAAGTTCATGATGTCATTCTGTATCCTTTTGTGTCCCCATAGCTTAGCTCCCACTTACAAGCGAGAACATGAGGTTTTTGATTTTCCGCTCCTGTGTTACTTCACTTACAATAATGGCCTCCAGCTCTATCCAATTTGCTGCAAAAGACACTATTTCATCCCTTTTAATGGCTGAATGGTATTCCATGGTGTCTGTATACCACATTTTCTTTATCCACTCGTTAGTCAATGGGTACTTAAGTTGGTTCCACATCTTTGCAGTTGTGAACTGTGATGCTATAAACATTCGTGTGTAAGTGTCTTTTTCATATAATGACTTCTTTTCCTTTGGTTAGATACTTAGCAGTGGAACTGCTGGGTCAAACTCATGACTGTCCCTCTCCTCCACCCAAAATTGCAGCTTCCAGACATTCTTCTAGTTCCATGCTTTCTCCTACCTTTTTGCACAGGTTTTCTTTGGTCAGGTTGTTTGTCATCCCGATAACATGTTCTCAGCTTTCAGATCTTAGTCCAAGGCTCCCTTCATATACGAAGTCCTCTGAAATCATGTCAGTCGACTTCTACAAACTCTTGGGCTTACTCCCACTATAACATCGATCTCACTGCATTATAATTGCTTCAGTGTCTGCCTTTCTTACTAAGTGGTCATGTCCTTGACTGCAAGGACTGTATCTTACTGACTGTAGAGTCACAGAAATCATTCATTGCCACTAACACATTTAAAAAAAAGCACTCCATTAATATTTATTGAATTAATACCAATAAAATTTCAGTCTAGTATTATTGACTCCCTTTAGGATAGTTGCCTGTCTCACAAAATTTAGGAATAGGTCAATTTTATGGTGAAGTTGACAGGTCAAATGGATTTTGGAATGTATGAGCCTTCAACTTTGTTTTGACCCTGAAATTGTGTGATAAGTTGTTCATAAATGGAAAAACCGCAGATCAAATGAGCTAATGAAGGCACAAAGGCAAAGAGGGTCCCCATACTGAGACTCATTAAGCAAGTAAGGAGCCCCATTATCATTATATATTTTTCTTTTTCTTCTTCTTTCCTGTCCCTGTTCAGTTATTTTTTCCC
>NW_016107761.1:132352-163632 GCF_001604975.1 Cebus imitator
CCAAAGGTGAGCTACACTCTCAGAAATCCCAGCCCACTAGATTTATAAAGGTTGAATAGGGCCTTATTGCATGTATGTGAGGTGGAGTAGGAGAAGGGTCTTTAAATGGACATAAGGAAGACTTCTACACAGCAGACTGACTGATCCTGATTTTCAAAAATTCAAATTAAAGCCATATTGTTATTCATTGTCTTGTCCAAGTAATCTGTTTTTCTGAAATTAACTACATCATTGGTCTTTTATACATCTATCTCATTGTATATTTATTTATTTTCTTTCCAAAATTTCAGATAAAGTTTCTTGAATTTTTCAGAGATTAGAATGCTTTAGGCTTTTAAATGAGATCCCATGCATATGCATTTTCTTGCAAAATTGTCCATTCACTATTTAGCAGTTACTGAGGCTCTGCTTTTCTTTAGCTAATACTGTCATTGTGTACAAACAACACTTGGCTATATTGTGATCAGAGTGAGCAAGATCTTTAATTGATGTTTCTCCATGAATCACAAATATATTGTATGTGGCGACTTACATCGTGTATTATTGTGAGCAAATTTTCAACAGTGAATATGCATTTGACCCAAGACAAACATTATAACCTTTCTGAAATATGGAAAAATAACCAGTTATTCAGTGTAAGAGCTAGGTGTAGGTCCATGATTACAAACAATGTAACAAACCCAACAGTATAATAATGTGGTACAGTTTATTCCAATTACTATCAAGACAAAGAAATGGAGACTAAATAATGTGACAGGTCTAAGGTGGCAGTGCCATACTCCACTAATTATGACATAAAACTACCACACATCTCACACCCTATCTCAACCACTCAGCCTCCTACATAACGTCCTCAGTACATGCTGCATCATCTCCTTCCTGGTTGCCAGGGCAACATAGTTTATACCTGTCAAATCTGTGTTGGGTGGAGAACAATGAGGCAAAGCTGTTTTCTCGAAGTTATGCTCACGAGTCAAGTTGCCAGCTTTGATGTTAACCCAGAGAATTTCCCTAATAGTTTATGCCAGGCCCCCTTAACCTCTTTATTCCTTAGGCTGTAAATCATAGGATTCAGCATTGGTGTCAAAATGGCATAAAAGAGAGAGATCAACTTCTCCTGAAGGACAGAGGGACCAGAATGGGGCTGGATGTAAGTGAAAATGGCCATGCCATAGCACAGGGCAACCACCGTGAGGTGAGAGGCACATGTGTGGAAGGCTTTCCTCCTTCCTTCTCTGGACTGGATCTTTAGGATGGCGGAGATGATCCGGATGTAGGACAAAAGAACCAGGCAGAAGGGTGTCATCAGAAGAAGAATGCTAGACACCATGATGGCAACCTCATTGGAGGAGGTGTCCACACAAACCAGCCTGACCACTGCTAGAAGTTCACAGGATATGTGATCAATAAACTTGTTTGTGCACATGGGCAGCTGAAAGGTGATGGTGGTCTGCATGAAAGAGTTAATGGATCCACTGACCCAGGATGTGACGGCCAACCTAGCACACCGTCCTCTGTGCATAATGGCCAAGTATCGCAGGGGATCACACACAGCCACATAGCGGTCATAGGCCATCCCTGCCAGGAGAACAAACTCAATCCCACCCAAGGCCAGGGAGAAAAATAACTGGGCTGCACAGCTCCGGAACGGGATGGCTTTATGTTCTGCAAGAAAATGCGCCAGTAGCTGAGGGACTATGCTTGTGGCATAGGAGACATCAACGAGGGAGAGGTTGGTGAGAAAGAAATACATGGGAGTATGGAGTCGGCTGTCCAGCCTGATCAGAAGAACAATGAGACAGTTCCCCAGCATGGTCACCACATACATGACTAAGAACAGGACAAAGAGGGAGACCTGAGTGTCCCAGTCACTGGACAGGCCAAGGAGAATAAATTCACTCACCCAAGTCTCGTTATCTCTTCCCATTTAAATATTCAAGGATTATTAATCTGTGAAGAGAGTCAGAAAAAAACAGAATCTGTTGAATAGCCATAAGAATGACCTTTTAAGAATAAATATTTATATGACCTACCAGTGCTAGCCTCAGTCTTTAGATTATTTGTGAGGTTAAGCTAACAACCTGGATTCCAACATGCATTGTTTCTAAGTCCCTCAAGAAGGGCATGATTTGTCTCAGGGAGGTCAGCTAAAGCCTGGAGATGATGTAGTGCAGTTTTAGGAGTTCTACCTTTTTACCATCTTATTTGATTCTAGAGCAAGAAGAGCCTGGTAATTGAAAATTGTCAGGTTCATCCATGTCCCTACAAAGGACACAAACTCGTCATTTTTGATGGCTGCATAATATTCCATGATGTATATGTGCCACATTTTCCCTGTCCAGTCTATTATCGATGGGCATTTGGGTTGGTTCCAGGTCTTTGCTATTGTGAACAGTGCTGCAATGAACATTCATGTGTATGTGTCCTTATAGTAAAACGATTTATAATCCTTTGGATATATACCCAGTAATGGGACATCATTCTCAGCAAACTGACAGAAGAGCAGAAGATCAAACACTGCATGTTCTCACTCATAGGCGGGTGTTGAACAATGAGAACACATGGACACAGGGAGGGGAGCACTACACACTGGGGTCAGTTGGGGGGAAATAGGGGAGGGATGGTGGGGTGTGGGGAGTTGGGGAGAGATAGCAAGGGGAGAGATGCCAGATGTAGGTGATGAGGAGGAAGGCAGCAAATCACACTGCCACGTGTGTACCTGTGCAACAATCTTGCATGTTCTTCACATGTACCCCAAAGCCTAAAATGCAATAAAATAAATGGAAAAAAAAGAAAATTGTCAGAAAAATGATAAACAGTGAAGACAGACAGTTGGAAACTATCTCAAATATGCACACTAGACTCAACTTGATGAAATATGTATATCAATCACAAAAGGAAACATTGGGAAGTGGCAAGGGTCTTGTGGAAAGAGCCTGGAATCAGAGAACCTAGGTTTTATCTAGCAGGTAGGTGACTTTTCTTTAGTGACAAGGTTCATAGGTAAGACAGATCACTATTAAATGACTCATAGTTACTTTTAAGTCAAACTTATATAGGTTATAGGGAAGTACTTGGTATACACTAACTGGTAGTACTAGTACTAGGAGTGTTAGCAGTATGATGACTTCTGCTTTGGAGGAAAAGTAGCAACTTTGCTCACATATCCCCTCCACAAAATCAGATATAAATTGGTAGCAACCTCTAATAGCTCTAAGGGCTTGGAGGCTTTGAGGATTCACTGGTCTTTTTGATAGGCTTTGGTTTCTTCGATCATTAGTGGAATAAGGGAGGACATTGTGATGGCATCTTGTTCTTTGTATTTTTCTCTTTTCTATTTGCTTCTGTTAAGAATCTATCCTTTAAATATGGGTTTAAAAGAACAAAAAGATATGAATAGTTAGATGTTTCAGACACAAGGGATGAATCGAAAGCAGTTGTTTAAAGACCTTCTTCAACTCTGTCTTCAACAAAGAAGATGTGCTTTGGAATGGAGATTCCCTGATGTTGTCTTTTGCAAATGCTTTTTCAGTAAAACTAATGTGTTCATTATATCATCAGTTGTGAACCTTAAACAGAAACAGGTTACATTTGAAAAATTTTGGAACTGATTCCTTCTTATTTCATGTCCACCTATTCACTAACTTTTCTTTTACTGCAGTGCACACAGTAAGGGAAACTAGGAGAGAAAGGAGGCAGGGGCATTGAGGCCAGAAACAGGTCAGACGAGAGTGTCTTAGTTGCAAGAGAAAGACTGTCAGTTCTGCAAGTCTCTTGCTCGATAAAGGATTAAACAAAACATGTAGTTCCAGAAATGCCCGTCTCCTTCATGGCTCAGAATCACATCTATTTTTTCTAAACTCTTCCCTAATGTCCTCCTCAAAACCTTCTTCCTCCTCCAATACTTCCTCCTTTACTGCTCTGTCCTGATGGGTCCTCAGGGTGCTTTTCTTCAATCTTGACTGACCTGAGAATACATCTGATTGCCTCAAAGAAGACATTCTAGTTTAAACTCTACAATCTCAAGTATATGTTTTCCTTTAAAAAAAAATCTGTCAACTCTTATTGAATAGACAGAAGATGTGCACCAGAAGTAGACATTTTTTCCACTAATTAGGCAAATATCTATGAAGTGCCGTCTTTGATAGATGCTGATTTTCTGCTCATCGGTGGAGGAAAAGGCACAGACACAGTGATCTTCCCCACATCATTTGCTCTTCTGCCTCACTGGAGACCCTGCAAGCCCATGACTCACTCCTCTCAGCCACCCCACACCTCTCTCCACTATAGTCTATGTCACATTACAAATGAGTGACAGTGTCTCATCACAGAGAAAGTGTGAACTGCAGAGTCTAACAGCTCCTGTTTGTTCTGCTTCCTGAGACTTGGAGCAAGATACTTAGCCTCTCTGAGTCTCATATTCTTCAGGTGTGATATGGGCCTAATATTGTCCAGCTGAGGGGTCCCTGGTGAAATTAAAGGGGTTAAAGGACCAAAGTTCCTGCAGGAGCGCCTGAACAGGCAGGTGCCCGTTATTTACTGATGATCCTTAGCCTTCTTCATTCACTCCCCCTCTCTGCCATCCTCAGGTTTCTCTTGCTCCTGAGCAACTCCTTTTCCCTCTTTATAAAAGAAAATATACAGACATCTCAATTAAGGAAGCTTTAGTTTATATATAGCATTCTAAATCCCCTTCATTTCACATCTCTAATGACTGGAATCCATTTTCTGAATTTACTTCCTGATATTAATCCCTTAACCAGTGGAAATTTCTACCCTCACTAATCTATAGAACTTGAAAACTTAAAGGTTACTGTCATCAGCAATTCAAGAGAATTTTATTCTATTTACATTCTTTAGTTAGCTTTTAACAATGTTACCTGTTTGTTTCTTCAAACTCTCAACTCTGTCATGGGCTTCTGTCCTGATCTTCCTCCAATTGATTTGCCTTGTAAGAATTCTTAGCTTCCTTAGTTCTGCTCCATTCTATGAGCATTTGCTAAGGTTCTGTACTTAGAAGTTACACTCTAGTTCTACAGTTTTTCTTGGAAGGCTTGTTATTTCTAGCTATAATAATTACTATCAACTCTATATGGCTCACTCTTAATTTCACCTTTACCTTCTAGATTTCCCTCCAAGGCTCCAAATGCATTCTGCAAAAGCTGAATGAATGTTTCCTAAATGTATCACCAATGCCTGTATTCCTCTATCCACAAATGAAATTCCCTCCTGACCTCTTTATTTCTATCAACAGAATTAGATTTGTTCCACTCTTCCAATGAACCATCTTTTATTTTTCCCTCCTCACCATGAATAAATCTTCTTTTGTATCTTCTATTGCTTATCTTTCACCTTCCTCTTAGCCTTCATCTATATTTACTTTAGCCCTCATTATTCCCATCTTACAGAGTATAAGACCTTGCAAATTTCTGTCATGTAACCTTGACTCACTCCAAACATCTTACCTTCTACTTCCAAATTAATCATGCAAAGCACCAATTTGTTACATCACTTTCATGGACACACATATCTATGGTGTATGTGTTTAAAACATTAATTTATTCTTGGCTGAAATGTTTCCATGCAATCCATAATCCAGTCCTGTTCTATATCTAGCTTTCATTTTGTTAATTGTGGCATCTATATTATGCTGTGTGTTTTACAGTGAAGTGTTTCATTAAAATAGGCTGCTACTACTTAAATACTTTCTATTGACGTATTAACTGAAGACTCTTAGCATAGTAAGGTGACTATTTCTTTCCAAGGCTATTGCCTTGGTTTAAAAAAAATAATATTTAAGTATACCTTTCCTCTAGGTACCCATGATAGATAAAGAAAAAAGAAATATCATGTGCATTTGAAAACCAAATTCAGGAGGAAAAATGTGTTGTTCAGATCATTTTACTGCACATGTAGTTAACGCCATTTTCATATTGCTTTGGTCCCAGCTTCCAGCTAAATGGAACTGGATCTATATTCTCCCTTCAAGGTGAAGAGTAACTAGGTGCCAGATAAGTGCTCTGTGTCTAACCACACGTCACAAAGCAGATATTGGCCTTTTCCGCCCTAAATAATTTGTAATTCTATAGCTCTCCCTAAACCTGTGTTTTTCATTCAAGCCAAATAACCTAGGGACAATTTTGAAAATATTTGCTCCCTTTGTCTGTACAAATAAGACAACAAAAACCTCTTACTACAGGTTTAACATGCAGCTACTGTTCAAAACAGTGTTACACAATGAGTACAGCTAACAGTCCCATTTAGCTCGTCCTCATGTACAAGGGTGTCTTGTGCTCTCTTCTCAGTATTTGTCCAACTACTTTACCTATTTGCCAGTACCTAATGTTCCTTTAATAAACAATGAAACTCTATTTTATCTTCTTCGAGTTATGTCATCCTCATACTCAACAAACCTAAAGCTATACATCTCTCTCTATCTTTTGAGCTTTCTTTGTCTATTGAGAAAAAAACAATCTATGCTGCCTGCTCAGAACATGATATTGAAGAGTAACATACCCTGTGATTCATCTTCTTACACATGAGCACCAGGAAGGAAGGACTTCCTCTTGCCTTTGTTTTATGCATGGTGAGGAAGTTAGGGTAATTACTGTGGCCATAATCATTAGAAAACAATATATGATATAATATTATATATGTAATTGAAATATTCCTCTAAAATTATGTCCTTAAAGCAATGTCTGCCACTAATATCTGAAAGTTATTACATTTATGTAAAGCACTGCTCCTTTTGTGACATGTTTAAGGTTGAAATAATACTAAATTAAAGGTTTGTAATATGAAGTACCTGAACTTAGTGTGAACTAGTATCTCAAGCTACACCGATCCTTTACAATATATCATATATGAGTAGAAACTAGAGCTGAAGCTATGAATGGTACTGAAATTGCAAGAAAAGTCAGGGTTCAGGCGAATTAATTCAGTCACTGTCGAAAGCAGGTCAGAGATTTCTGAAAGGAAACAGAACTACCATTTGAGCCAGGAATCCCATGACTGGATATGTATGCAAAGGAATCTGAATTGTTCCTTTCAGATCAAAGTCACAAGCACATGTATGTTCATCACAGCACTATTCACAACAACAAAGACGTGAAGTCAACCTACATGCCCATCAATGGTGAATCAGAAAAAGAAAATGTGGCACATATACACCAAGGAAAACGATGCAGCCATAAAAAAAAAAGAATGCAATCAAGTTCTCTGCAACAACATGGATGAAGCTGGAGGCTGTGAACCTAAACAAATTAATACAGGAACAGAAAACCAAATATCACATGTTCTTCATTTATAAGTGGGAGGGCCTACTTGAGGATGGAAGGTGAGAGGAGGGTGAGGGTCGAAAACTACCTTTCGGGTACTATGCTCATTCACTATATGGGTGATGAAATCAATTGTACACCAAACCTCAGTGACACACAATTTACCCATATAACAAATCTGCACATTTGTTACCTCAAACCTAAAATGAAAGTTGAAAAAGAAAGTAAAAGAGTAGTGTGCTTTAACTGACAGCAAAGATCAAATCACTCATTTAAAATATTACCTTTATGGGGCCCTAGTTTAAGGTACCTCCATGTGCCCTTTCCCATCATCCAGAACTTTCCCTTTATTTTCCTTTTTGTCTTCATTTCTTTTTCATAGACAGAAAAATATTCATAACTGATTTTTATGATGAGAAAATCACAGAAAAAGATGAGAAACTGGACCCATAGTCAAAATCAGCCAGACATCAGCAGAACTTTTCACTACGTTGGTGTCACACAGATAGGGCCATAATTTGTGGTTTTGGAAATGTCTTCATGTGCTGCTGTTAATTTTTTTTTTCAATTTTAATTGCATTGAAATCCCATTGCTGCTTTGTAGACTAACACTCAAAAATGCTCAATTTACTTTTACAAGGAAGTATCCAGGATTTGACCCTTAGATGCCTTTTCCATTTGTAGCAGGCAGTGCACATTTGACTATCCTACCCCATCCAGTGAGTATATTATACACTTTAAACTATCTAAGATGATGTTTCACTTTGATTGGCTGACTGCTTCAGTATGTTATATTCTTCCTTTACCCCCGCAATAGAGAGAGCGAAGTGCTGATTTGGAATGAATGACTCAGGAGCTATGTACACTCTGAGGACTCCTCAGTGACTCATTCTCCAGAAATAGCTCAGAATCATAATCCTTTCCACTCTCCTTGTCAATTCAAAGAGGGTGTGATTGGATACAATCTTGGATAAGCCTTGAATCCAATTTCAAACATAGTCAGGCATGGTGAGGCTTACTCATGGAATAGAGATGATGCTGTACATCATTACGTGTTCGATGCCCCACTGATAAGGAATAAAAGGCCAAAAGGTTTCTTCCTGGGAAAATTTGTGCATCATCTTTCCTAACACTTTTTTGAGTCTTTGTCATATGTGGCCTCCTTTTGGAGTCCTTTACAACCTCGGCTGAGAGAGAGCCCTGAATACAGAAGCAGAGCACATGACGATAAGACACACAACCTACAGCTATTTCTCTTCCATGCTGGTCTAAATAAACAAGAAGCATACCTTTGCACAGTGGGGCTCTCAGTGGAAGTGGCATTTTCATTTAGTGAAAGATTCATCTGACCTGTGTTTGAACACTTGGTTTTCATATACACTAAATACATCCAACCTGCAGAGGAGTATTTTTATCTTCCTAGAATTTGGGAATGGAGAAACCCAGTGCCACTGGGTAGACAGCGTCCCCAAGATGGTTTTATATCCTGAGAGGTCAATTACTTTTCTTCTTTGGGGCTTTGTTATCTACTTCCTGTCTTGATTTGGTTGTTGGACTTTTCCCATAATCTGAATCCAATTATTGAGACCTAGTTTCTCAAACATGCAATTCTGACGGTCGCCTTTAGAGATGTAATTTATCATGGTCTCATTCTGTTTGTGCTCCACCTTCTCTAGATCCCTTGTCCCTCATATCTCAGAATAGAGTATTCTTTTCCAGTGTAGTTTCCTCACTCTAGCAAGTTTCTATTGTGCAATCCCTGAAGTCATTAGAGAGAAACCAACCCTGAAATGAGAGTCAGGAGACCTCAATCCTGGGTCAGTTTGCATTTGGAGAGCCTTTTAACTTTGAACAATTCATTTAATCATCTTACATTTAATTTTCTTTTGCATTGAAAAGAAAATCAGGCTGGGCATATTGGTTCATGCTTGTAATCCGAGCACTGTGAGAGGCTGAGGCTGGAGGATTGCCTGAGGCCAAGTGTTCAAAACCAGCCTGGGCAATATAGTGAGACCCCATCTCTAAAACAAGTGTTTTTTTTTTTTTAATTAGCTGGCCATAGTGGCACATTCCTATAGTCCTAGCCACTCAGGAGACTGAGGCTGGAGGATTTCTTGAGCCCAGGAACTCAAGGTTCAGTTAGTTATCATCATGCCAGTGCTCTGCAGCCTGGGAAACAGAAAGAGCCTCTGTCTTTAAAAATAAATAAATAAATAAGAGAAAGAAAGAAAAGAAAGCCGAAACAGTTACTATACACACCCTTAGGAAAATAATTGAGATGAGAGACTTTAAAACAATTTACAATTTTTCTTTTCTGGAAAGGTAATATTCTCCTACAACATGTTCATAATTTTTTTTAATCTAGCCTTCTCACCTAAGTGTCTTCCCCAAAAATGATACAGAATTCATCCATGGTTTCTCTATTATTTTAGTTAATAATCATTCTCTTCTCCAACCTCAGTCTTCACCCTTCCTTTTTTTCTCTGCTAATACTAAAGTCTAATATTGAATAACCCACACAACAAAAACGTACCTAAGCCTCTGGCTTTCAGAAAGCAAAATTATTTTTCTACATTTGTTACAATACTTCAGATGAGACAGTTTCAGGCCAGGCACGGTAGCTCACACCTATAATCCCAGCACTTTGGGAGACCTAACTGGGCAGATTACCTGAGGTCAGGGATTCAAGACCAGCCTGGTGAACATGGCAGAATCTGGTCACTACTAAAAAATACAAAAATTAACCAGGTGTTGTGATGGGCACCTGTAATCCCAGCTACTCAGGAGCCTGAGGCAAGGAGAATTGCGTGAATCCAGGAGGCAGAGGTTGCTGAGATGGCACCACTACACTCCAGACTGGGTGAAAAAAGAAAAAAAAAAAAAAAAAAGATGAGAAGATTTCACATTCATGGTTTATATTTCTGAATATTTCTGATTCAAACTTCCTAACAAATCATATTGTACTATCTCTGACCCTCTTTACCTCTGTTTGTACCTGCTCTCTGATGACAGCTCTATTATGAGCTCTCAAATGTTAATCAGTGCGTCCAACTGACATATCTATCTCAGTCTAGGATTAAGTTGTTTTCTAAGCAAGGCTTCCCTCCAACAAAGTGGGGAGCCATAAAGGTTAAGTGTTCCAGGCCTCTTGGGAGATTACCTGGAACTAGTACACATTTGAGGGAAACTAAGGAGGAAGGTTACAGGTAGTCCCAAATTGGCTGACACACACAGAAGTAATGAAGTGCAGTAGTGACTGCACTGGTGATGCAGAGCGGGTAGATTCCCCTCAGGAGCTTCACGCACTAGAATGTTAATTGCAGGCACCATTCCCAATTCTCAAGGGCAGGGCCTCCATGCCACTCTTATTTTTCCTGTGGAAGACTGTTCTTTTCTATCCCTGTTTCCTCCAGAACTCCACTAAAGCCTTAGGCCACTCTAAAAAAAAAATTCACAGAAGCTTTCTTGGTAGGGTTTTAGGATATTCTTCTATAACCCAAATCTGGCATTTGTCCTTCAATGCACCTATTTCAGTGAGCAGTGAATAGGCCTATATTCATATCAGTTAAACAAACAAACAAAAAAAAACCCTCTCCCTTGGCTCCAGAATTCTCTTATTTCTCCTGAAGACAGAAGAGTTGTGCTTTATTCTGCTGAGATATATGCAAAGAATATAATGGGCCGCTGTGAACTTTACAAGAGTCCGTGGATAGCATGTCTCATGGTACTATTTAAGTTCCAAAATAATATCATTGTATTAAAAAGATTTAAGACTTCAAATAAGATGTAGAAAAAGTGAATCTTATGATTTACTGGGGAAAAAAAAAAGAAAGGAAGAAGGTTATCCAAAATAATACAAAGGATTAACTTTAAATACCTCTTCAAATTTTTAATATATATAAAAAGATTTCATACAATTTTGAGATAATGCAAGCATAATATCATTGCCTGATACATTCTTTATCCAATCAAGGGTGATTGCACCCTTAAGTGAATCACCTCTCTATTTATTTATTCATCTACAAAGTCAAATAACAGTAATTCCTCAGCACCGCCATCTACCTGTCTACTTTATTTTTTAAGGTCACTTCACAGTTGTCTATCTAGAATTTGAAGATCACTTCATAGTTGTCTATCTAGAAATTCCTTCAAACAAGCATTCATAAAAGCACACTAATATTTACTATCAATTCATACGCTTGGTATTATAAAAAAATAGAACGAATATAACAAATTACTTCCTCCTAGGAATTATGCATATAATTAGAGTAAGCTACTTCCAGAGAAGTAGTTTGTTTGGCTTGCAATTCCTTGGCCTAAAAAGCATTATTTGCCATTGTTACAGCTTACTTTGCTTAACCTTGGCACACATTTTCCCACTTACACTGTTAAAACTGACCTTAAAAAGTAATTGAAAATGTGTTGTCTGAAGAAGGATGCTGATAACAGAGGAGACTATGCATGGCAGTATGGTGGTGGGGAGGGTATATGTGAACTCTCCGTACTTCCTGTTAAACATTTGTATCTACGAATGTAAGACTACTGTAAAAATAAAGTCTACTGAAAAGGGAAAATAGGTAATTGAGCTTGTTCTAGCTTTCACATAGGCTGTAAAAAGCTGGAAAGAGCATTGCTTCCATCCTGAAACAAGAAAAGGTTTGATCATCTATACAACCACAACTATTCTTGAATTGATAAGGGAGCTGAGGTGCAGGGAAACGAACTAGCATGAAATCTGAGGAAATACAGATAACTCCAGAAAAACCTGGGGTGTGAGCTCTGTGTTACCTGGGCCAGAGTGTGAGAGGAAAATGGGGCCATCGTAGGTGCCAGTAAGAACTGCTTTGCCAAATTGCTGAAGGCGAAGCGTGAGGTACTGTGAGTACCAGGAGCCACAGAGAAATGAGGAGTTTACACCTATTCTCAATATTTTATTCTCAGACTTGGGATAGCCCTGATGAGAATGCTTGTGGGAGGCTGAAACACCACAGAAAGCCTCCTTTCTGAGGCAGATGGAAGTGAGGGCAGAAATAGTGGCTGCAGGAAGACAGGAAGCCCACTCACTCCTAACAAGTCTGTCTCCTGCGTGGTTCAAAACCTGGAACCACTCACTGGAGGAAGGGCAGGCACCGTTTTCCCCACAGACAGAGGAAGACTCATTGCTGAGGGAAGGAAAAAGCAAATAAACATACACAAACACTTTCTAGCCCTGAGTCCAGACCATGAACCTTCTCCTAAGGCTGGGAAGGAGGCTGGCTCACAGTGACCCAGGGACGAGGAACAAAGGATGTGCCTGACTGAGTTAGAACCAGAATAACAAAGCATAATCTCCATTCTCTATGACCAGGACAGTAAGAATTGAAGAGCAGGTATTGTTGCTTAGGCTTATCATGGACAAAAAGCAGCATGTGGAAAGACATAGTCTGGTGTGGAGTCTCACAGTAAGAGCTTCAAACTAACGGTGGAACAGCAATGTTTGAGAAAACCCTCCAACAATTAACTCTTCATTCTAAGCACAAGCAATGCTCAATACTAAAGAAATTTGGACTTGTTGGTGCACTGAGGATAATCAACAACAAAACTCAAACCCAGGTCATTCCCTGATGCCACTGGTTCCCACATCCCCTGGACACCCCCCGCACACACACACTCACACACAACACAACACTACAGGATTTTGTGTTTTGTGGTTTTCCTTGTAGAGATTGTTCACCTCTTTGTTAGTTATATTCCTTGGCATCTTATTTTGTGTGTGTGGCTACTGCAAATAGGCTTGTGCATTTGATTTGGCTCTGAGTCACAATGCTATTGGTATATAGAAACTATACTGATTTTTGTACATTAATTTTTGTATTCTGAAACTTTACTGAAGTTGCATATCAGTTCCAGTAGCCTATTGGCAAAGTCCTTTGGGTTTTCTAGGTTTAGAATCATATTGTCACTAAAGATAGATACTCTGACTTATTTTCCTATTCAGATGCCTCATATTTCTTTCTCTTGCCTGATTGCTCTGGCTAGGACTTCCAGTACCATACTGAAGAGGAGTGGTGAGACTGGGCATCCTTGTCTAGTTCCAGTTCTCAATAGGACTGGTTCCAATTCTTGCCCATTCAGTATGATGTAAGCTGTGGGTTTGTCATAGAAGGTTCTTATTATTTTAAGGTATGTCTCTTTTACCTAGTTTGTGGAGGGTGTTTTTTTTTTTTTTTTTTGAGACGGAGTTTCACTCATGTTTTTTTTTTTTTTTTTTTTCATGGAAAAATGTTGGATGTTATAAAAAGATCTTTCTGCATCTATTGAGATGACCATATGGCTTTTGTTTTTAATTCTGTTTATGTGGTGAATCATATTTATTGATTTGCATGTGTTGAACCAACCTTGCATCCCAGGAATAGAGCCTACTTGATCATGATGAATTAACTGTTGGATAAGTTGCTGGATTTGTTTTGCTAGTGTTTTTTGAGGATTTCTGCATCATCCAATAGTGATATTTGCCCAAACTTATCCTTTTTTGTTGTGTGTCTGACAGATTTTGGTATCAAGATAATGCTGGTTTTGTAAAATGAGTTAAAGTGAGGTCTCTTCTTCGGTATCAGTTCTTTTTTACATAGGATAGAATTTGGCTATTAATCCATCAAGTTCACATCTTTTTTTTATTATTTACAGATTTTTTAAATTACTAATTCAATTTCAGAACTCATTATTGGTCTTTTCAGGCTTTCAGTTTCTTCCTGGCTAGATCTTGGGAGGTTGTGTGTTTCCAGGAACTTATCCAGGTTCTCCAGATTTTCTAATATGTGTGCACAGAAGTGTTCATAATAGTCTCTGTGGTTCTTTTTTATTTATGTGTGATCAGTTGTAATGTCATCGTTGTCATTTCTGACTGTGCTTATTTAGATCTTCTCATTTTTTTTGTTGATCTAGCTTGTGGTCTATTGATCTTATTTTTTCAAAAAAACAACTTTTGTACTCATTGATCTCTTGTATGGATTTTTGTGTCTCAATCTCATTCATTGCTCAAAGAAAGCAGAGACAACACAAATGTAAAAACATTCCATGCTCATGGATTGGAAACATCAATATCGTTTAAATGGTCATACTGCTCAAAGCAATTTATAGATTCAATGCTATTCTTGTCAAACTACCAATATCATTTTTCAAATTAGAAAAAACTATTCCAAAATTCATAGGGAAAACAAAAAGAGCCCAAATAGCTAAAGCAATCCTAAGAAAAAACGAACAAACAAACACCAAAGCTGGAGGCATCACATTACCTGATTTCATAATATACTACTGCAGTAACCAGAAAAGTATGATACTGGTATAAAAACAGACACACAAAGCAATGGAACGGAATAGAGAACCCAAAAATAAAACTGCACATCTACAATTATCTGGTAATTAATAAGCTTCACAAAAATAAGCAATTGGGAAAAGACTCCCAATTCAATAAATGGTGCTTGGATAACTGACTATCCATATGCAAAACAATGAAACTGAATGACCATTTATCTCCACATACAAAAATTAACTGAAGGTGGATTAAATACTTAAAAGGAAGACCTCAAACTATAAGAATTCCAGAAGAAAACCTAGAAAATACCCTTTTTGATATTGGCCTTAGCAAAGAATGTATGGCTAAGTTTTCAAAAGCAATTGGCAACAAAAACAAAAATGGATACATGGGATGTAATTAAACTAAAGAGCTTCTGTTCAGCAAAAGAAACTATCAACAAAGTAAACAGAAAATACACAGAATGGGAGAAAATATTTGCAAAGCACACATCCAACAAAGGTCTAATATCCAGAATCTGTAAGGAACTTAAATCAACAAGCAAAAAGCAAACAACCTCTTTAAAATTGAACAAAGGACATGGACAGATATTTCTCAAAAGAAGACATACAAGTGGCCAACAAACATACGAACAAAATGCTCATTATTAATAATTGTCAGAGAAATGCAAATCAAAACAACAGTGAGATACATTTCACACCAGTCAGAATGACTTTTGTTAAAAAGTCAAAAAATAACAGATGTTGGCAAGGCAATGGAGAAAAACAGACATTTGTACATTGTCTGTGGATAGGTAAACTAGTCCAGCCAACATGGAGAGCAATTTGGAGATTTCTCAAAGAACTGAGAGTTGAACTACCATCCAACCTAACAATCCTATTACTGAGTGTGTACCCAAAGGAAAATAAATCATTCTACTGAAAGGACACATGCACCTGTATGTTCATCACAGTGCTATTCACAATAGCAAAATCATGGAATCAACCGAGGTGTTCATCAATGATGAATTGAATAAAGAAAATGTGCATATACGCCATGGAATACTATGCAGCCATAACGAAAAATAAAATCATGTCCTATGTGACAACATGGATGGAGCTGAAGGCCATTACCTTAAGCAAGCTAGCGTAGAAACAGAATACCCCGTGTTCTCATTTATAAGTTGCAGCTAAACATTGTTTACACATGGACATAAAAAGGGACAATAGCCAGTGGGGACTAGTATAAAGGGGAGAAAGAGAGGAGGGAAAGGGCTGAAAAACTAGCTGTTGGGTACCATGCTTACTACTTGAGTGATGGGTTCAGTTACACCCTATACCTCAACATCATGCAACATAACTTTGCAACAAAACCTTCACATGTACCTCCTGATCCTAAAATAAAAGTTGGAAAAGAAAAAAAAAATTACTGCAGGACAAGCAAAAGAGACATGCCCATTTCAAGTCATACTATTATTTTTTCTCAGAGTCAATTATCCTATACACACAGAATTTTTTAATCTAACAAATCGGAGGAAAAAAACTGGAAAAAAATTGTCACTGAACAAAAGAATTAACACCATCAGACTCAAATATGGCCTATATATAGAAACTATCACACAGGGGCTTAAACTCACTCTCGTTAGTAAGTTAACAGATCCTGTGGAAAAGATAGTCAGCTTCCATAAATGTATGAGGAATCTGAACCGTAAATTGGAAACTGTATGGAAGAATCAAATGGAAATGCTGGACATGAAAAACCCCATTTCAAATGAAGAATGCTGATGAGGGGGCCCATATAAGACTCTGACCTTTGTGATGTAAGATCATAATTTTGTATTGTTTTAAGTCACACAATTTGTGGGACTTTGTAAAATAAAGTGGAATTTGTGGAATTCCTGCTTTTACAGCAGGAATAAGGAACTAAAATAGGTTCACATTCACCAAATATGGGGCAGTTGGGACATCAATAAAGACAATCATTGCCATGGATTAAGACACATTGAATAAATAAATGTACATGAATGAGTTCATAACTATAATGAAAAAACCTCACCTCATTTGTTGTATTTAAAAATGGCAAAGAAAGAGGAAAAAATTTTAAAAAATTATTCTGCCTTTCTCATACCACCTATAGCTCAGGAGGATGAAACAGTGATGAGGAGGACGTTTCTCTTCATAAACACATTTTGTATAAGAAAGAGAAAAGGATGATAGACTCTCACCATCTTGAAACCCCTAATAAATTAAGAGAGCTAGGTCAGTACTTCTCTACCAGGGGCAATTTTACCAGTGCCTCATGGGGAGGGAGTATGAGGCCATCTGGTAGGTAGATGTTAGGAATATTGCTAAGTATCCTACAGTGCACAAAATAGCCCCCATAACAAAGAATTTTTCAGCCCAAAATGTCAGTATGTATTTGTTGCTTTTGAAAAATCCTGACCTATGCAATATAATAGCTGCAATAATCCCCAGAAAAAAAGAAACATTGTGTTTCTTACTACAAACATTGTGTGCTTCTTGCTAGAAGTATATGTAACAATCTATGAAATACTATTGTCAGAAAAATAAATAAATTTGATAAAACCTCTGAATTAAACAAGAGATACAGAAATAAAATAACATGTAAAATTACACTATAGGCATGTTATAAAAAAATCTAGACTGTATGAAAAATCTAACAGGAACAAACAATGCAGTTTTATTTAAAAAATAATTCCAACAGTAAAATAGTAGAATTTGTAGATTGCTAAATTACTATAAATTTATTAATTGATAGAATAAAAGAATCCTTAGGGCCATAGTGGACAACTGGAATATTTGGGTCTTATTTAGATTTTTATTTGAACAAATTGTAATTTTTAGATGTACTGGATTTTTAAGGAAAATCTTCAGTGGTGTTTTTATGGTTCTTAACTAATGAAAAATATTTTATTTTCAAATAGTTCTCAGTATCTTTTTAAATTTTTTCTATTTAATGACTAACTAGACAATGAAGTTTAGAATAGCATCTTATTTTGTATTCCGGTATCAAGAGAATGTTCATGACTTCCACTGGGAATGTCTTTCACAAGCAGCTATGACTTAGAAATTTGTGTAGTGTCAAGGCGATCCAACTAGTTTAATTTATGAAGAATTTAAGTTACTGAGAAAATGCAGCCCTGAAATTTAGAAGTCTATCAAATAAAAAAGATAAAAATTGAAATTTAATAGACAGAATATATGATGATTAATATTGACCATCAGCTTGATTGGATTGAAAGTTACAAAGTATTGTTCCTAAGTGTGTCTGTGAAGGTGTTGCCAAAGAGGATTAACATTTGAGTCAGTGGACTGGGAGAGGCAGACCCACCCTCAATCTGGGTGGGCACCATCTAATCAGTTGCCAGCATGGCTATGATAAAAGCCGGCAAAGGAACATGGAAGGACTAGGTTTCCTGAGTCTTCTGGCCTCCATCTTTCTCCTGTGCTGGATGCTTCCTGACCTTGAACATCAGACTCCACTCCAAGATCTCCAGTGTTTGGACTCTTGGGCCTACCCCAGTGGTTGGCCAGGGGCTCTTGGGTCTTCACCCACAGACTGAAGTTTCCACCATTAGCTTCCCTAGTTTTGAGGTTTTGGAACTCCAACTGGCTTCCTTTCTCCTCAGCTTACAGATGGTCTATTGTGGGACCTCATCTTGTGATCACTTGAGTCAATACTCCATAATAAACTCCTTTTTATATATTCATCTATCCTGTTAGTCCTATTTCTCTCTAAGAACGCTGACGAATACAGAATATGAGACTATAATAGTCTATTTCTTCATACCTAATGTCCACTCTCAGTGTTTCTGCTTCCTGAGACATCAAGACTTGGATAATCCTTCCAGGAAGAACCCAACATGCTTAGGAATGGTTTGAAGGCAAAGGATTGTGGGATGGTTGATGTAGAAGCACTGTGGGATGGTCACAAACACCATCACCACGTGACCACTCGCAGAACTGAAGCTATAGCATCTTCAAGTATTTTCCTCCTTGATATATCATGTATACGTTTATATTTTTGATTACTTTCTTCTTATCTCTTTCCCATACCATTTTATATGAGGCATGTTCATGATGGTAAATTTTCCAGTTTCATACACAATTTACAGAATGTTCAGACAGCATCATCATATTTTAGAAGAGGAATGAGATTCAGATGGCATTTCCAATCTGGGAGATGAAGTGTTTTAGCTGACATCACTTTTAAATGACACTACTTTACTTGTTTCCTTCCCATTGCATCTACCTTAATTCAGATTTCTCTAATGTCTCAAGAGTATTACCCAAGCAGACCCAGCAGCCAGGCTGGTCATCTTGCCTCTGATCTTTCCTTCCACGATCTCATTTACCAGAGTGATATTTTTAAAATGTAAATCTTTTCAATCTATACCCTTCTAAACATTCTTTACGGATTATTGTTTTTATCGGAACAAAGTTAAAAAATACTTAGACATTTGACACTTTCCAGGGTCTGACCATGTCTAACCCGCCTGCTTTATCCCCACTACTTCCTCACTCCACTCTGCCCTGAAATTGAACTTCCAACATTTTTTGAACTTTCATGCTTGTCCACATCTCTACAACTTTGTAGAGGTTGTTTCTTGTTTGGGTTTCTTGTCATCTGGACAACTTGTTCTTACATTTCTGGTTTCAACCCAAGGGTCCTTTTATAAGAAGCCTTCTGCAATCATCCCCAGTGGGCTTCCCTTCACTGTAATACTTACCACAATGCATTATCATTATTCCATTATCTGTCATCCTTACTATGTGAAATTATTCTTGTCAGGATACTGTCATATTGACTACTGTGTCCAACAACCATTTACTGATACGGACACAGAATAGATACTCCACTGATAATACCTGAAATACAAATTTAATTTGCCAGCATTGTCATCTTTCAGGATACCTGCCTATCTTGCAAAATTTAAGATTGTATTACTATTCATATAAAATTCAGATGTCAAACGGGCTTTGGGTTATATGTCTTCAACACTGTTTGAACGCTTAGATTCTATGATAATGTGTTGACAAATGTAAGAACTCCAAATCAACAGACTTAAAGAAGACACAAAAGGATTACAGGACTTTGACTCCTTCAAGGGAGTAGGAAGACCAGCTATTATCATATTCTTTCTTTCCTTTTCCCCTTTTCAATTACGTCTTCTCCTTCTTTTACATAGTTATGCTTCTTTTCAAAGGATGGTCCAATCTCAGACAAGCCCAGGTTACAAGATTAGCAAAAGTTTACCTATGGCTCTGTTGTGTGTAAGTTCGCCCATGGCTCTGTTGTGTGTATGAGAGTGGGGAAGACGGGGGTAAGAGAAGTTCTCAACATGGAGACTTTAGGGTAACCTTTGCACAGTTGACTGATTTTTCTTGATGTTCCAAAATTCATATTAAATGATCTTATCCTTCATTGACTTTGGCTGAAGAGTTTGTCCTTAGATTAACTATGTCTTTGACATTTTATACAGTATCTCATAATTTGTGTGCTTTTTCTGTGTTTCTAAAGATTTGGAGAAAGAGCATACAGATTTTTCAGAGATTGATCATTTTTAATATTTTAAATGATATATAAGCAGTAAAATCCTTCTCAAACTGTTTGGATACTGGCAAGGAGTGCCTGAAGCTTAACTTTCTTGGTCAATAATAGTCTTTAGTACAAACAGCCATTGATATTTTTCCACTGAATTACCTCCGGCACTCAGGAAAAGACATTATGTTCACATTTTGTAGGTCCTGCACAAAAACATTTTAGTCAGCCTTTACAATAACACTTTTCTCAGAATGTTGACTCACACAACTACTGCATGTGGTGACATAAACTACACATTATTTAAGGTGAGTCTTCAAATGTAAAAATACATAAAAAAAATACATTTTGTTTTCAATGGAAGCACCATAACCTTTTATAAAATGTGGATGCGTAAGTACCAGTGGTCCAAGGTAAGAGCCATGAATAGGTCTATGATTATAAACGATGTGACAATTTTTTTCAGTTATTATCAGGCCATAAGAGTGGAGGTGGAGGAAGTGTGAGAATTTTTACAACAGCAGTATCTAACTCCACTGCTCATAAAAATACCCCCACCTCCCATACCCCATCCAACTCAACCACTCAGCCTCCTACATAACATCCTCAGTACATGTTATGTCATCTCCTTCCTGGTTGCCAGGGCAACATAGTTTATGCCTGTCAGATCTGAATTGGTTGGAGAACAATGAGGCAAAGCTGTTTTCTCTGAGTTATGCTCACGAGTCAAGTTGCCAGCTTTGATGTTAACCCAGAGCATTTCCCTAATAGTTTATGCCAGGCCCCCTTAACCTCTTTATTCCTTAGGCTGTAAATCATAGGATTCAGCATTGGTGTCAAAATGGCATAAAAGAGAGAGATCAACTTCTCCTGAAGGACAGAGGGACCAGAATGGGGCTGGATGTAAGTGAAAATGGTTGTGCCATAGCACAGGGCAACCACCGTGAGGTGAGAGGCACATGTGTGGAAGGCTTTCCTCCTTCCTTCTCTGGACTGGATCTTTAGGATGGCGGAGATGATCCGGATGTAGGACAAAAGAACCAGGCAGAAGGGTGTCATCAGAAGAAGAATGCTAGACACCATGATGGCGACCTCATTGGAGGAGGTGTCCACACAAACCAGCCTGACCACTGCTAGAAGTTCACAGGATATGTGATCAATAAACTTGTTTGTGCACATGGGCAGCTGAAAGGTGATGGTGGTCTGCACAAGAGAGTTGATGGAGCCACTGACCCAGGATGTGACGGCCAACCTAGCACACCGTCCTCTGTGCATAATGGCCAAGTATCGCAGGGGATCACACACAGCCACATAGCGGTCATAGGCCATCCCTGCCAGGAGAACAAACTCAATCCCACCCAAGGCCAGGGAGAAAAATAACTGGGCTGCACAGCTCCGGAACGGGATGGCTTTATGTTCTGCAAGAAAATGCGCCAGTAGCTGAGGGACTATGCTTGTGGCATAGGAGACATCAATGAGGGAGAGGTTGGTGAGAAAGAAATACATGTGAGTATGGAGTCGGCTGTCCAGCCTGATCAGAAGAACAATGAGACAGTTCCCCAGCACAGTCACCACGTACATGACCAAGAACAGGACAAAGAGGGAGACCTGAGTGTCCCAGTCACTGGACAGGCCAAGGAGAATAAATTCACTCACCCAAGTCTCGTTATCTCTTCCCATTTAAAAAATTCAAGGATTATTAATCTGTGAAGGGAGTCAGAAAAAAAAACAGAAGCTGTTGAATAATCATAAGAGTAACTTGTTTGAATGCATTCTGTATATGCCAGCCAGCCTTAGGCAGGTACTTCAGATCATTTATTGGCCAAAATGATAGCCTTGACCGAACACTCATTATACCTACTTTGCATCAGGGAGACAAGTTATGGCCTTTAAAAGACACAATTTGATATCAGGAAAGCCAGTTAAATCCTGGAAATACGCATTGCAACATTAGGAATTCTACATCTTTACCAACTTACTTCAGATTCCAGGGCAAGGAGAGAATTGCAAATGACAACCGCAGGTAAAATTATAAGCAATGAAGAAGAATATGGTTGGTAACTTAAAGAATCACCTTAAATGTGTCAACTAGACCTATCTTGATGAAATGTGTAAATCTACCACAAAAGGAGAGATTTGGAAGAAGCAAGCCTTTGAGGAAATATCGACCTGGAAACCTAGGTTTAAACCTGATTTTATTAGGCAGATTCATGATGTTGTTTTATTGATAAACATTATATATATAAGAGGACATTATTACATAACTCATGAGTACATTTAACATCAAACGTAGATAGCATGTGGGAGAAGTACTTTTTGAACTTTGTACTGGTAGTACAACTGTAGAATCATGGGTTTTAGTAGTAACAGGATCTCTGTGTTGGAACAGGTAAGCCAACAAACATGATTTCCCTGCATCCTCTCCACAAATTCAGATACAAATAAAATTGGAGGCAACCTGTAACATATCTGAGAATATAGGGATGGCCTGGATGCTTGGAGGATCCTGGGGCCCACTGGTCTTTTGGGTAGCCTTTGATCTCTCTTTGGGTTGGGGTAGGGGTAGAGATTATAATTGTACTTTGGTCTCTTATTTATTATTATTATTATTATTATTATTATTATTGCTCTTTTCAACTTGCTGCTGTTGCAAGTTGAAAAGAGCCACTAAAGAAAACAAATATGAATATGAATGCTTAAACTTTTTAGATACAGATACAAGGGAGGAAAAGAAAGCAGGTGTTTAAGGACCCTTCTTCATTGTCCAAGACATAGAGGATATGAATTCACTTGAATGTACATTGGAATGGAGATTCCCTTCTCCTTACTTTTGCTCAGCAAGTGCTTAGTCAGGAAAACTGATGTTACACATCAGTTTAGAACATCAAACAAGTTACACTGTAAAAAAAAAGAAAAAATTAGAACCAATTCCTTCTTATTCCATGTCTGCCTCTTCATGAACTTTCCTTTTATTGCAGCGTTCACAATAAGGAAAAGTAGGAAAGAAGGAAGGCAGGAGGCATTGAGGGCAGAAACAGGCCTGGACAGACCAGGATCTCTTACCTACAAGGGAAAGACTGTCAATGCTTCAGGTCTCTTATTTGACAAAGGATTAAGCAAAATATATAGTTCCAGGAATGCTCATTCCTTTCACAGTTTACATCCATTTTTTCTAATCTCTCCCTAATGTTCTTCTTAAGACCTTCCTTCTCTAGTTCCTCCTCTTACATTTCACCCTCAGGGTGCTTTTCTAAAATCATAATGAGCCTGGGAATACATTTGATTGCCTCAAAGAGACATTCGAATTTAAATTCTAAAACCTCAAAAACATTTCATTAAAAGAAAACCTGTCAATTATTGTTGAATAGATGCCAGATTTGCATCTGAATTAGACATCTTTCCATTAACTTGGCACACACCTATAAAGCGCCATTGTTGTTAGATGATGGATTTGTAGTGTGATTATTACCCTTAATTTTCACAGAGAGCTGACCTATTAGTGAGGGAAAGGATGTGGTGATCTTCCCCACATCTTTTGCTCCTCTGCATCCCTGGAGACCCTGAAAGCCCATGACTCGCTGCTACTCTCAGCCACCCCACACATCTCTCCACTATTGTCCTTGTCACATTACAAATGAGTGACAGTGTCTCATTGCAGAGCAAATGTGAGCTGCAGAGTCTAACAGCTCCTGTTTTGTATCCACATCTGCTTCTTCTGCTTCCTGAGACTTGGAGCAAGATACTTAGCCTCTCTGAATCTCATATTCTTCATGTGTGAGATGTGCCTAATATTGTCCAGCTGAAGGGTCCCGGGTGAAATTAAAGGAGTTGAAGGACCAAAGTTCCTGCAGGAGCGCCTGAACAGGCAGGTGCTCGTTATTTACTAATGATCTTTAGTCTTGATTTCATGCTCTCTCGTTCAGAATCTTCTTTCTTCATTTACTCCCTCTCTCTACCATCCTCAGGTTTCTCTTGCTCGTGAGCAACTCCCTCTCCCTCATTATAAAAGAAACTATACAGGCATCTCAATTTAGGAAGCTTTTCTGTATATTTCGCATTCTGAATCCCTCTTCATCTCACATCTCTGACGATTGAATCCATTTTCTGGATTTATTTCCTAATATTTAGTCCTTAGCCTGTAAACATTTCCACCCACACTAATCTATAGAATTTGAAAACTTAAAGTTTACTGATAACCTGCCATCATCAGTTCCAGAGATATTTTTTATTCTACTTGGATTCTTTATTTAGCTTTTAACAACATTACCTATTTGTTCCTTCAAACTTGCAACCGTCATAGACTTCTGTCCTGATGGTCCTCTAATCAAATTTGCCTTGTCAGTATTCTTAACCTTCCTAGATCTCCTGCTCTGTTCCAGGAGCATCAGCTAAAGTTCTGTGCTCAGAACTTGTACTCAACATCTACAGTTTTTCTTGGAAGTCTTTTTGTTTCTAGCTATAATAATTACTATCAGCTCTATATGGCTCACCCTCAATTTTACATTTATTTTCTAGATTTCTCTCAAAAACTCCAAATGCATTACAGAAAAGCTGAATGAATGTTTTCCTAAATGTCTCACCAGTGCCTGTGTTCCTCTATTCACAAATGAAATTCCCTCCTGAATTCTTTTTTTCTATCAGCAGAATTAGATTTCTCCTTTTATCTCAATGAATCATCTTTTATTTTTCCCTCTTCTTCTGCATGCCACAGAATACATTCTTTTCCTTTATTTTATTATATATCCACCAATCTTCCCCTTACTCTCAGCTATATTTACCCTTTCCCTCTTTATTCCCACCTTCTAGAGTGCCAGAGCTTCCTTGTAAATTTCCCTAACGTAACTTCCATTCACTCCAAAAATCGTGCAGTCTACTTCCAAGTTAATGATATAAAATGCAAATGTTTATGTTATTTATAAGCACAAACAGATCTATAATATCTAAGTGCTTAAAGATTTAAGTTCATCCTCAGCAGAATACTTTTCACCCGTTCCATGTTCTGCTCTTCTTCTGTGATTAACTTTTGTTTTCCTAGCTATGGCATTTATTATCATGCCCTGTGTTTTCCAGCAAAGTCTTTTATTACAATAGCTGCTAATACTTAAATATTTTTCATTGGTATGTTAACTAATTTTATTAACCCATCAAGTTTACTGTTTTTCCAATGGCCATTGTGAGTTTCAAAATAATTAACATTCAAAAATATATCTTGTCCCTAACGTTTTTGGACTCATGCTAAAGAAAATGTAAATATCACCTGCATTTGGAAAGTCAGTTAAAAAGGAAACATGTATAAGCCAGATGATTTTAACACACCTTCAGATAAAACCATCTCCATATTACTCTGGGCTCACCTTCCAGCTAAATATAACTGGCTTTCTATTCTTTTTTTTATAAATATGTATATTTTATTGCATTTTAGGTTTTGGCGTACATGTGAAGAACACACAAGATTGTGCATAGGTACATACATGGCAATGTGGTTTGCTGCCTTCCTCCCCATCACCTATATCTGGCATTTCTCCCCATGTTATCCCTCCCCATCTCCCCACCCCCTGCTGTCCCTCTCCTAGTTCACCCCCACAAACCCCAGTATGTGATGCTCCCCTCCCTGTGTCCATGTGTTTGCATCATGGTGAATGGATTAGGTACCAGATAACATGCTTCATATCCAAGAAGTCCTACAGGCAGCCAGAGCTTGATCTTTAGCACTCTAACTAATTTGTGGAATCTGTACTTCCCCTACACCAGTGACATTCATTGAAGTCAACTAACTAAGGAAAAAATGTGAGAATACTTCCTCAATTTGTCTGTACAAACGAGACTACCAAAACCTCTTAATACAAGGTTGGGCAGGCAGCCAAGTTACAAAATCAGTATTGGACAATGAACACAGCTAATAGTCCTATTTAGTTCTTTGTGGTGTGCAAGTGTGACTATGTGCCCTTCTCAATACTTGTTCAACTCCAACAAGGTTAACTTTTTGCCAGGCATCTAATAGTCCTTTAGTAAGCAATAAAATTCTATTTTATATTCTTAGAGTTATATCATCCTCATACTCAACAAACATCAAATCAATTTTTTCTAGATATGTTTTGAGCTTTCCTTTGACTGTTGGAAATAACCAATTCATGCTGCCCGCTCAGAACATAGTATTGAAGAATGACATACTCTGTGGTTTGCCTCCATAAAGAGGAGCACAATGAAGATAGAAATTCCTATTGCCTGTCTTTTATGAACTGGGGTGAATGTAATCACTGTGACCATAAGAAATAGAAAACAGTATGTGATATAGTAAGACACATTTGAAATAGTCTGTGAATGATTATCTCTCGTAAAGCCTTGTCACTAATGCCTGAAATTTATTACACTTATATTGAGCATTGTCCTTTTCTGTAAAGTGTCTAAAAATGCAATAATGCTAAATGAAACTTTTATAATAAAGTATCTAAACATTATCAACTGATATAACAGCTTACACGGATCCTTTACAATATATCATATAACAGTAAAAACTGGAGCTTTAGATGTAAATAACCTAAAAATTGCAGGAAAAATTCAGGGAAGAGGTATGGATAGCAAAGATCAAAATTTTCTAGTTAAAATAGAAAATTCCTTTATTGGAATGGCTAAGTTGAGCTAATTAATATATGTATCACATTACATATGTATTATTTTTGTAATGGTAATTCTTACAATCTGTATACAATACATATATATAATTTTCATTTGTCAAACAAATAAAACAATATTACTTTTTTTTGGACCCACGTAAAAGATCCTCCCTGTGCCTTCTCTGTTTATCCAGTAATCATTAGATCCAGTAATCAATAGTCACAGCAAATATCGGGACTGAAATGTTCTTCTATCTACGACAAAGAAAGGCCAAAAAAATAAGTGTTTAGATTCCTCACACAGTTCCTTTTACATAACAAAAAAACCCTCTGATTTAACAGTTAAATTTCAATCAATCATGATCTTTCTTTAATACAGCAAATCTATATATTGATTCCATGGGATCTATTTTCTTTACTGTAAAAGTTAAATCTAAATTGCAACAATTTAAATGTACTTTTTCAACCTACCCTATCTTGATCAATTCACCCATTACTCTTTTTCTTATTGTTTCATTTGACTATATCTTATAATATCTTTGAAAACACATGTCACTCAAACAAGATGAAGAGTAAAAAATTCACAGAACCGTGCTAGCAGATGTTCAAACCTGTACTAGCCTTTATCTGGATGGGATAGATAAAACTGGGCTTTATATGTTCCTTCTTTCCTTTCTCTGACTTTATGTTCTAAACCCTCATCTATGAGCCAAAAATCTCCATGCCAGTCTCTGTAGATCTCTACATGCAGGCCTGCTTTCCAGCAGATGTGGCCCCTCTTCTAAAATTGCCTTTTCCTCTCCCCTTCTTACAAGGAACATCAGGAAAGGCAAGATCTTAAGTGAAGTTAAACATGTGACTCACAGTAAATCTTAGGCAGTGACGTATGTTAATACTTGTTGTAAACATCTGGTATTTTGAAATTATGGAATCCTTCTTCCAACCAGTCTGTTAGAATTTTCTTTAATCCTGAAGAGTTGATCTCTGAGATGGGGGTGCCATAGATGCCTAGCTCCATACAGCTCTGCAGAATGCTGAGAAGAAAGAGCACAGCCCCAGGCAACAATGACTTCTCACCTAAAGTTCCCTTTCAGCCTTCTACCACATCCTCCCCCATTCCTACTCTAATGAAATGATAAGATATTGGAGGAACTATGAGCCACTGTTCATCAAGTAAAAGATGAACAGACCCATAGTTAAAATCAACCAGGCATTGACAGAACTTTTCACTGTGTTGGTGCCACACAGACAGGATCATAATTTGTGGAGCTCTGGAAATGTCTTCAGATGCTGCTGTTCACATTTTTGTTTTGTCATTTTTAATTGCATTTAAATTCCATTGCTACCCTGTGGACGACGATGCTAATATATTTAATCTTGCAAAAAATCAAATGTCCAGGGCTTGACACTTAGGTATAGTTTCCATTTGCAACATTGGGTTCCATGTTTTGCTATCCTACCCCAGTCAGTGTATTACATATTTTTGAGTATCTATAATAGTTTTCCACTTCTACTGACTGGCTCCTAAAAAATTAACTTGTCACATTTCCGCCATATTAGAGAGGGAAGTGTTGGCTTGGGAAAGACTCAAGAGGTATGAACACTAGAAAAGCATTCCTCAGTGTCTCACATTCCAAAAATATATTTCTGAATAATAATCCCTTCTACTATTTACATCAATTCAAAGAGTGCATGGTTAAACAAAACCTTGTAAGAGCCTTTTAAATTTAATCTGAAACATAGTGAGGCTTAGGGGCATATTGCCAATAGTATCTTTTATTCATTATAGTGATAATTTCCTAAAGCTAAAGACTAAAAAAACAAGAACTTTTTATAAAATATGTACACCATTAGTCTAACACTCCACTGAGTTTTAATCCTATTTCCCCTTCTTGTTGGAGTCCTCTACAATCTTAGCTGGGGCAAATAGAGCTCTGAATATTTACAGAATATTCAATAGAGTACATGAAAGTTAAGTCCCACAATCTACATACATTTTTCTTTCATGCTGCTGTAAATAAAACAGACACATTCCTTTACAGACTTGGGCTGTCATTAGAAATGTTAATGTCATTTAGAGGAAGGTGCATATGATGTGGTTGAACACTTGGTTGTATGCACTGAATGCATCCATCATGGGCAGAACTATTTCCATCATCCTAACATCTGGATGCCCAGAACCCAGTGCCACTGGGTGGATGAGATCTCAAAGATGGTTTTAGATATCCTGAGAAGACAATTAGTTTTTATTCTTTGAGACCTTATTATCTATTTCCTGGCTTGATTTGGTTGTCTGACTTTTCACATAATCTGAGTGCAATTATTGAGATTCAGGGTCTCAGACATGGTGTAGTCCTAAAATTTGCCTTTGCTGATATGCTTCACCATGGTTTCATTCTGTAAATGCTCATCTTCTTTAAATCTCTTCTCTCCTATGTCTAAGTCTAGGGTATTCTTTTGCAGTATAACTTCCTTAGTCTGGATAGTCTCAACAGTGCAATCTCTACAACACACTCTAGATTAATGAAGCCTGAGTCAAGAGAGCTCAGCTGTAGTCTCAGTTCATATTCTGGGAGTTGTATGAATTCAACCAATTTATTTCATCACCTTACATTTAAAATTTCTTTCATGAAAAGGAAAATTAAAACCAGAATACTCTTAGGGAAATCACTGAGAGAACAAACATTAAAACAAATGACAATTTATCTGGAAATGTAATATACATATTTGGAAAGGTAATATATTCCTGCTACATGTTCATAAATATTAATCAACATCTAAATAAGAGTTTTATAGCTATAAGTTTCTCCTCTATATGTCTTGCCCAAAAATAACGCAGAATTCATCCATGGTATCTCTAATTTAAAATTAATAATTATCTTTTTCCCCAACCTCTGTTTTCACTCTCTCTTCTTCCCTACTAGTGATAAAGTTTGAAACTGAGAAACCCATACAGTGAAAATGTATGTAGGTCTCCAGCTTCTGGAAAGCAAAATTATTTTATTACATTTATTTTAATACTTAGGGTAAAATGATTTCACCATTCATGGTTCATATTTCTGATCCAAACTTCCTAAAAATTCATGTAACAATGATTTCTACCCCTCTATAAACTTCTGTTGACACTTACCCTCTGTTGAGGTTTTCTATTAAAAGCTCTAAAATATTCATCAAAGCCTGAGAAAGTGGACTTATCTATTTCAGTAAAGGTTTAAGTTGTTTTTTAAAGAATCCTCCCCTCCAACAAAATGATGGATAATAGAGTTTAAGGGTCCCAGACTCCTTAGGCTCAGGGACTCAGAAATCACCTGGGACTAGTTTAAACAGTGAGAAAAGCCACTGGGAGGAAGTTCATAGATGCCCTCAAACTGGCTCATCCACAGACCTAGGGAAGTGTGGTAGTGGCTGACTTTGCACAGAAGGGCTGAGAGATTCCCCTCAGGAGCTTCATGCATTAGAGTGCTAATTGTCACCACTCCCAATTCTCCAGAGCAGGACCTCCAAGCTGCCCTTCCTGTCCCTATGGAAAGCGGTGCTCCTTTCCTCTCCCCTCAAAGACTCCATGGAAGCCTTAGGTCACTCTACAAAGTCATAGAAGCCAGCTTTGTGAGGTTTAGGATGTTCTCCTGCAGCTTGAACCTGAGTCTCAGCCCTCAAAGCCCCTGTGCCAATTAGCAGTTATGGGTCTCCATCCATACCTGGTGAACCAAGCCAATTTTTGTATTTGGCACTAGCATGCCCTTACCTCTGTCTATAGGCAAGAGAATTGTGCTTTAACCTCCAGAGTTTTGTGCAACAAGTTTTTCTGACCATTGCAAGTGTTGATAGATAACTAAGTATAATTTTCATGGTGTTAAGTTCCAATACTAATAGCATCACTTTAAGATTTTAATTAAGAGTTAAGACAATAAATAAGACCTACATAAAGAAAGTCTTATGATCTACAGGGACAAAAAAGGGAAGGCAAAAAGTTTATCCAAAATCCTTGATACAATTTGAATGTGTCTCTGCTAATTCTCATGTTGAATTGTCATCTTTAGTTTTGGAGGTGAGGCATTGCGGGAGGTGTTTGAATCATGTGGGTGGATTCCTCATGAATGGCTTGAGCCGTCCCCCTTGGTGTTAAGTGAGGTCTTGCTCTGAGTTCACGCAAGATCTGGTCATTTAAAAGTGTGGGATACCTCCCCGCCCCCAATCTCTCTCTCTCTCCCTCTCTCTCTCGCCCTCTTTTTTCCATGCAATGTGCCTTCTCCCACTTCGCCTTCTGCCGTAAAAGCTCCCTGAGGCTTCCCTAGAAGCTGAGTAGATGCTGATGCCATGCTTGTACAGCCTGCAGAACCATGAGCCAATTAGACCTATTTTCTCTATAAATTTCCTTGTCTCAGGTATTTCTTTGTAGCAATGCCAGAATAGCCTAATACAATTCTTAACATGGAATGGTTTACTTTCTATACCTCTTTAAATTTTTAATATCTAGGAAGAGGTTTGATGTAATTTTGAAAAAAACAGAGTCATGTTACCATTCTGACATAATATTTATGTCTCAAGCACCGC